>NC_073303.1:207116646-207416646 GCF_027595985.1 Sorex araneus
ATAATATTTCTGTGGAGAATGGAAAGAGTGAGTAACTGCAGTCTCTATAATCCTGAGTGTTCCTCAGGAACTGCCCCCATTTAAACACATTTTGATGGAAACTCATCTCACTATAAGTGTGGTGGCAGAAAACCTGGAATTCCTTAGGTGTGGCTCCTGGAGCAGGGCCTATGTTGACCTACCCAGATCCCAAGTTATTTTTTCTTCTTAATTTTTTCCTCTTCTGTGTTAATAGGGCTATTACAATAAACAGTCAAAGTGAAAACTGCCACATGAGGAGATTATTATAATGAGCATTATTATACACCAAGCCCCCAACATCTTATAGCCTAGTTCTCCCTCTCAGAGAACCTGGCAAGCTACCGACAGTTTTCCTGCCTGCACGGGTGGCAAGCTCCCTGATGGCGTATTCATACTGCCAAATACAGTAACAATGGATGGGTCTCACTCTCCTAACCTTGAAGAGCCTCTAATGCAGCACCACTTGGGAAGGGACGAGTAAGAGAGGCTGCTAAAATCTGCAGGGCTAGGACAAATGGAGGACGTTACTGGGCAGCTTGAGCAAATCGAGGATCAACGGGATGACAGTGATACAGTGGGTCGCCCTGGTCGATGCACAGGGATTACTCCTGGTGGTGCTCCAGGGACCCTATGGGATTCTGGGAATCGAACCCGGGTCAGCGGCTTGCAAGGCAAACGCCCTCCCGGCTGTGCTACCGCTCCAGCCCCTAGACGTGTATCTTCATTTGCACAGGCCCTGGCCTAGAAAGCGTCGCTCTCTGCAACTGCTTGGCGATCCTCAGACCGCATTACAGAACGGGGGCGTCCCCCTGACTCACCGGCGTCGCGGGGCCCCACCTCCTCGGGGGTCTGCGAGCTCGCTTTCACCACCCAGAACTTGTGCAGTCCGTCCTGGGCCTCGCTGCAAACGAGAGGGAGGCGGCTGGGCGTGGGCGCCGGCTCCAGCCCGGCCCGGCCCGGCCCGGCCCGCCGCAGGTGCTCACCAGGTGGACACGCGGACCTGCGGCTCCATGCGCGCCGCGTACTGCAGCGGCCCCACGGCCTTGGCGCCCATGGCGTAGCGGGCCTTGGACAGCGAGAACCAGCCCTGCGGGGAGAGAGCCGTGAGGCCGGGCCCCGCGCCCCCCCGCGCCGGCCGCCCCCCGCCCGGCTCCCACCTCCTCCACCCGGGCGTTCAGCGCCCCGCGCTTAGCCTCCAGGTCCTCCAGGTCCCGGAAGAGCTGCAGGAGCAGCGCATCCATCGCCTCCCGCAGCCCCCGCGCCTCCGCCATGGCCGTCTTCTCACGCCGGCCAATCACGGCCTAGCGCGGTCACGTGACGGCCAATAGGAGCTAGAGGCCCACGCGAGGGGCGGGCCCTCAGCGGCCGTTGCCCCGGTAACCGCCGAGGACGCGATACCATTGGGAAGGGGAATGAGGTCGGCGCTGGGACCCCGGGGAGTCGCAGCCCCGGCGGCCGGAGCCCGGCCCAGTTCTGAGCAGTCGCCTCGCCCCACCCCACCCCACCACTTTAAACACCTGTTTGTTTGGGTCACACGCGGCGATGCACAGTGCTTATTCCTGGCTCTGCACTCAGGAATTACCCTGGCTGTGCTTGGGGGACCCTATGGGATGCTGGGAATCGAACCAGATCGACCGCGTGCAAGGCAAACGCCCTCCCCGCTGTGCTATCGCTCCAGCCCCTGAACACCTTGTTCAGGACTTGTTGCAGGCATTCAACATGACAATCTCCATCCCATCACCACCGTCAGCTTCCCCGCATCATTGTACCCATCTGCCGAACCACCCCTCAAGCCTGCCCTCGTAGCAGGCCCACAGTCATTTATTTTTATACTGAGCAGCTGCATTTAAAACATAGACGGTTGCAGTGATGGAAGAAACGTAACGCGACCGTTTTAAGGGACCGTTTTAAGGTCTGAAGACCCCAAAAGGCGCCACGACCCTCCGGTCCGTGGCCCTTTAAAGTCGTTGGGCTGTTTCCTGCCGCAGGTTGTGATTATTTTATCAGCTTGTCATCCTAAAATTGCACGCCGTGCATTCCAGCAGTTGACGGCAGCGAGAAAGACCACCGCCGACCCGCTAACAAGGCAGGGACCCACGTGACGCGGAAGCGTGGCCAGGCCGGCCAATCGCCGCGCGAGCCACGCCCTGTCCGCCATCTTAACTTTGGGCAGCTGCGCCTGCGCCCTGGCGTTGTGGCGCCACTACGGCCGCTCGGTTGAGGGCGGAAGCAGAAACGCCAAGCTCGTGGCGCGAGCGGCGCGCCCAGGAGCTCCCGGGCCCACGTGGGAGCTGCGCGCAGGATGGTAGGGAGGATGCTCCGGCTCGGGGCGGGGGGCTGCGGGGCGGCGGGGGGCTCGGGGGGCCCCTGGGCCCGAGAGGCTGACCGCCGTTTCTCAGCTCCGCCGCGAGGCGCGGCTCCGCCGCGAGTACCTGTACCGCAAGGCCCGCGAGGAGGCGCAGCGGACGGCCCAGGAGAAGAAGGAGAAGGTCCGGCGCGCGCTCGAGGGTACGTCCGGCCCGCTCGGGTCCGCAGATGCCCTTTCGGATTTGCAAGGGCCCTTCCAGTCGCTTGGCAAATGACAGTTCAGATGACAATACCCAGCGTTCACAGCTTTGCTATTGTTTGTTTACAATGAGTGTTTCATCCCAGAGTCTTTTTTTTTTTTTTTTGCTTTTTGGGTCACACCCGGCGATGTATAGGGGTCACTCCTGGTCATGCACTCAGGAATCACCCCGGCGATGTACAGGGGTCACTCCTGGCTCATGCACTCAGGAATCACCCCTAGCGGTGCTCGGGGGACCCTATGGGATGCTGGGAGTCGAACCCCGGCTGGCCGCATGCAAGGCAAACGCCCTACCCGCTGTGCTATTGCTCCAGCCCCCGATTCTTAACTTTTATATGTCCCTGTCATTCAGCTGCCCGGTTTCCCCCCCCCCCCCCCCCCGCTGCTTTCATTAGTAGAAAGTAACGAATATTTTGTGTCGTCTGTAGTTCTGGTTCCCCTGCTGATTGTAACATGTTAACAATGATGTTAAGCTGTTAGCTCATGTGCAACTGAAGTTTATTTGTGTTTAAGTTTGGGAGATAACATTGCAATGCCACACATGGATCTTTCTGCCCCGGGTTGCATGGACGTGCGGAAAAGACAGAATCCCAGCACCTCTGGATTCTCTGTCTTGAGATTTGAAATGTGTCACCCACTCACTTAACTAGACACCGTGATGTGAAAAACAATCCAAAATGAAGCCACTTAAAAATAAGGTCAGAGTTTCTGGAGGGAAAATACTTACTGTTTGCACTGAAATAGCACTGGTGGCAAAAGCCTTTGGAGAATGGACATCTGATCACAAAGATAGTAAGCAGTTTTGTATAGGCAAGAATAGTGTTACTGACTTAAAAACGTAATTACTGTTTGTGTTGCAGTGAAGGAAGAAGGGAGCAATCTTTTGGGTAGTTCTAGTGTAGGAAGCTTCTATATTAAAGTTCCCATCTAAAGTAATGGAAGTCAAAAGGAGAGAGGGCGGGAGGGGAGGGAGAGAGAGCAAAACTGGATAGATGAGTGATGGAATACTGTACGACTGAAACCAGGTCATGAACTACGCATCACCTGGTGATTCAATTAAAAAAAATAAAAATTTGGGCTGGAGCTATAGCACAGCGGGTAGAGCGTTTGCCTTGCACGCAGCCAGCCCGTGTTCAATTCCCAGCATCCCATATGGTCCCCTGAGCACTGCCAGGAGTGGTTCCTGAGTGCAGAGCCAGGAGTAACCCCTGTGCATCGCCAGGTGTGACCCAAAATGAAAAAAAAAAATTAACTATGGAATAGCAGTTCCAAAGAAAGACAGTAACGGGCATATACTTCTTACTGTCCGGGCACAGTGAGGAATGTGCTTGGAGTTCACAGTGATTCATGACGGATGGAAACAAGCATAGCCCGGCTAGACCGTTTCCGTCCTGACATCTAAGAGCATCCTCTTTGCAGCTTGTTCTCCGACTCCTTAAGCAGCTTGGCTGGAGTGTAAATTCAGTGGCACAAGACCAGCAGGACACTGCGCTCTTGGTAGCTGTGTCCTACTCAGACCTGAAAGCTCAGGAGTCGTTTTCTTCTCTGTTCCATCTTGCGAACTTCCTTTACGGCCCTTTAACACTAATTATGGTTTTCTTTATAACCACGGAGCCTCATTTTCCTTTTTCCTTCCCACAACAATCAAGAACCAGTTTGTGGGGGAACATTTTTAAGTTTCTGCGTTAAGCGGATCGTGTTTCTTTAATCCTCCATAAATATTTGCCTGCTTTTCATTGATGTTCAGAAGTAGGGTGTGAAGTTGATACCACCTTGGAGTGTTGGTTTCCCTGGAAACGGTCCCACAGATGCCGCCCTCTCAGATGGGCCCTCTCATTTTTCAGTTGAGGGCTTGTGTTTTCCTCTGGTGGGTGGGAGGATGCAGGATGGTCTGGCTCGGGGTTGTGGGTGGGGGTGGGAGGGATGTATCGGGGATGGGCTGGAGGGAGGGGGGGTCAGGGATTCTCTGTTGAGTTTTCTCATGTGGAGGAATCTTCATGGATGAGAAAGTCAGATTTCCGCCTTCACACTTTCCAGCTAGACTTTTCAAACTCCAAGTTTTTTTGTTTTGTTTTGTTTTGGGGCCACATGTGGTGATGAGCCAGGGTTAATCCTGGCTCTACACTCTGGGATCGCTCCTGATGGTGCTCAGAGGACTGTATGGGATGCCAGGGATGGGATCTGGGTTGGCCACCTGCAAGGGGAGCACCTGATCCACTGTACTGTCTCTCCGGCCCCTCCAACTTTTTTTTTTTTTTGGTACTCGAAATAATCCTGGAGGTGCTCACGGGACCATATGGGGTGTCGGGGATTGAACCCAGGTCAGCCGCGTGCAAAGCAGACGCCCTTCCCGCTGTGCTATTGCTCCAGCCCTAGCCCTCCAACTGGTTTTATGTACAAAGATTATGGCCTTCATACTTTTACATTTTTCCAATAGCACAAAAATTGATTTAAAAAAATAATCAGTATAGCCGCAGTGGGGCTTTTTAAGATGCTAAGATTTGTCTTATTGTACTCAATCTGTGATTTTTAGAAAATAGAAGTAAAATGAATGGGATACTTATTTTTTCACTGATGCAGAGCAGGTAGGGCTTTTGCCTTACACGTGGCCGACCCGGGTTCCATTCCTCTGGCCCTCTCGGAGAGCCCGGCAAGCTACTTGAGAGTATCCCGCCCACACGGCAGAGCCTGGCAAGCTCCTCATGGTATATTTGATATGCCACAAACAGTAACAAGTCTCACAATGGAGATGTTACTGGTGCCCGCTCGAGCAAATCGATGAGCAACAAGATGACAGTGATACAGGGATATAGTGATACTCAAAAACATCTGAGGTCTTAACTGTTTCGTTGTCCTTTGTGTCCTTTTTGTGAAGGAGGACAACCCTAACTGTCCGATCCACGTTTCCTTCCATCTCTTCTCTGTGTCCCAAGAGCTTGGCTCCCAGAGTGTTTGCATCATTTGGCAACTGGGTGGAACTGAGCATCACTGTGGCTGAAGCTTCCGTTGTAGATTAGTGCCTGTTGCCAGCCCTTGGGAATTATCTGTGTCTCCTTTGGTCAGATTTAGGAAATGACTCTAAGCTTGGGTTCGTGGCGTTGTTTAAGAACTTTTCTTTCCTACACTCTCAGGCCTTGCTGTGCTCAGGCCTTACTCCTGGCTCTGAGATCGCACCTGGCAGGGCTCAGGGGACCCTATGGGGGATCGAACCCGGATCAGCTGTGCTACTGCTCAAGCCCCCTAAGACATGTTTCCTAAATGGAAGATTCCCCAGGGCAGGCTGAGACTCGCGCCCGCACTCAGCTCTGTGCTCCAAGCGGCTGTGTCTAGCCCCAACTGTCTTCAGAGGAAATGTTTTGGCTCAGAGCATCACAGCTACCCTTCTCACTGTCAGAGGGTTCCAGAGATTCCGGTAGACCCTCATACAGAGAACTTTGCTTTTTGGGGGGAGGGTCACACCTGGCGATGCACAGGGGTTACTTCTGGCTTTTCGCTCAGGAATTACTCCTGGCGGTGCTCGGGGGACCATATGGGATGCTGGGAATCAAACCCGAGTCGGCCACGTGCAAGGCAAACGCCCTACCGGCTGTGCTATCACTCCAGCCCCGAGAACTTTGTATTTGATGTTTAAAAATTTTTTTTAAAAATTGTTCTGGCTGCAGAAGCAAGTCATATTTATGGCTAAATAGATAGGAAGTCATCAAACCCCGAGACTCAGGAAACAACACAGGGACCTCTGGCTTCTGCTTGGTTTGGCGTGATCCCCCTTCCCCCCCTGCCGTCCCCATCCTGATCAGAAAGGAATAAGAAAGAGCTTTTGAGAGGCCCGAGAGATAGTATAGGGTATCAGAAGGTAGGGCGCTTGCCTTGCGTGTCCCCAATCCAGGTTCGGTTCCTGCTACCCCTGTATGGCCCCCTGAGCCCAGCAGGAGTGATGCAGAGTCAGGAGTCAGCCCAGAGCTTGGTCAGGTGTGGCCCCAAAATTACAAGAGAAAAAAGAACCAAAAAAGTTTTTTTCCTCGCCGGTGGGTAGAGATTGACAGGCCACAGGGTTGCGTCAGCCGAGAGCCGCTCACGGTTCCTTGTTTCATCTCACTGGCCCCTCTCTCTCCCCCCAGAGAACCGCCTGATTCCCACAGAGCTGCGCCGGGAGGCTCTGGCCTTGCAGAAATCCCTGGAGTTCGACGATGCCGGAGCTGAAGGTGACCGTCCCTGGCCTTGCAGACGGCCACTCTCTGCACTCAGCCCCGGCCTCCGCTTCCTTCCCCGCACCTGCTTCTGGAACGTTCCGCCCAGCTGTCCTTGGAACTCAGGCTGGGTGATGCCTCAAGATCCTCCCTGAGGCTCTTGGTTCTATTTTTCTGACACGCAGGTTTTACACGGTTCTCCGCTCTGCTCAGAACCCCGCCCACTGGGGTGCGAGCTCTGGTGGGGGTCAGCTCGGCCTTCTCTGCTCCGCGCCCTCCCGGGACAACGCGTGTTGGCCTTTCTGTTCACGCTCTCCCCTCCCAGGGATGCTGGTGTCCACTGCTCTGTCCCCACTTCCTGCGCTTGAAATGCCCCAGAGCCATCCAGCACCCCCTGCGGGTGTAGACCGCCCCTCTCTGCCAGTACCGTGGCATTGTCCACCCTGTATTCTGCACCTCCCGGGTGTGGGCGGCATCGCCCTGCCCTCCGCACCCAGTGTAGACCGCCCATGTTTCCCCGGGAAGAGCCGGCCACCCCCGTGTCCGTGCGTGACGTCCCCGATAACGCCCTGTGCTTGCTCCACACTCTCCCGTCAGGTGTCACCAGCCACGTGGATGACGAGTACCGCTGGGCGGGGGTGGAGGACCCCAAAATCATGATCACGACCTCCCGGGACCCCAGCTCCCGCCTCAAGATGTTCGCCAAGGTACCCGGCTGGGAGGGCCCAGGTTGCCGCCCGGGCCGGGCGCCCCCCGTCCTGACCGGGTGGTGTCCGCGTCCAGGAGCTGAAGCTGGTGTTCCCGGGCGCCCAGCGCATGAACCGCGGCCGCCACGAGGTGGGCGCCCTGGTGCGGGCCTGCAAGGCCAACGGCGTCACGGACCTGCTGGTGGTGCACGAGCACAGGGGCACTCCTGGTGAGGCCTCGGGGGCCGGGAGGGGGCGCGGGGGAGCGGGCGGTGCGCGGGCAGGCCGCTGAGAGCCCGCGCCCCGCCCCCCGCAGTGGGCCTCATTGTCAGCCACCTGCCCTTCGGGCCCACCGCCTACTTCACGCTGTGCAACGTGGTCATGCGCCACGACATCCCCGACCTGGGCACCATGTCCGAGGCCAAGCCGCACCTCATCCTGCACGGCTTCTCCTCCCGGCTGGGCAAGCGCGTGAGTCGGGGCCCCCGGGGGGGATGGGCGGGGGAGGGCCCGAGGGAGGCGGAGGGGCGGGCGATCACGGCTCTGCCTCCTCCCTGCACCCCAGGTCTCCGACATACTCCGATACCTGTTCCCCGTCCCCAAAGACGACAGTCGCCGCGTCATCACCTTCGCGAACCAGGATGACTACATCTCCTTCCGGTACGTCCCGGGCGGCCCCAGGGGGCCGCCCTCGCGGTGAACGCTGCTAGTGTGTGTGAGTCCTTTGCTCTGTTCATTCGGGTTTCGGGGCCGCACCCCCAGAGTGAGATCCTGAGCCAGGCGTAAACCTGGGACGGGCGTGCTCCGGGATCACTCCGGATGGGTCCGGGACCCGTGGGGGGTCAGACTCAGTGTGGCCGCATCCAGGGCGAGGAACCCTCCTACCTCCTGTGCTGCCGCTCGGCTCCGAGTGTTTTGCTTTCTTTCTTTCTTTGTCATTTTGGCTTGGGGGCTGACCCCCGCAGTGCTGGGGGCCTGGGCACGGTGGCAGGCCCCTGCCCTCTGCCTGCCGGGCGTACACTGCCCTTCCCGGCACACGCTGAGCCCTGCAGCCTTCACCCCGCCCGCCCCCCTGCCCAGGCACCACGTGTACAAGAAGACGGACCACCGCAACGTGGAGCTGACGGAGGTCGGGCCGCGCTTCGAGCTGAAGTGTGAGCTGGCGCCTGTCCCTGCCCGGCTGGGAGGAGCGGGCGGGGGTCCGGGTGTGGCCCTGGCTGACTGCCTCTCCCTCCTCAGTGTACATGATCCGCCTGGGCACGCTGGAGCAGGAGGCGACGGCGGACGTGGAGTGGCGCTGGCACCCCTACACCAACACCGCGCACAAGAGGCTCTTCCTCAGTGCCGAGGGCAGCTGAGGGCGGGGACAATAAAGTCTGGAATCCCGTCTCTGTCCCGGCTCTGCGTGACCGTGTCTGTGGGAGTGCCCTCCAGGTGGTGACTGCCCCAGCCGGGCACCCTGGGCACCAGGGACGTTCTCTGATCCGGGCAGGCGCGCCTCAGCCTTTGGGAGGGTTTGGGCCAGCCGGGGCCCGGGCACTGTGCTGCTGGCCCTGGGGTGGGTTCACGCTGGGCTCCCTACAGCAGGTGAGGTGCCCGAGGGGTGCTCTACCAGGAGGGCGTCCACACAGTGCTCGTGGCGGGGAGGGTGTGGGTCACATGGCGTTCATGGGGGCCTGGGCCTCATGATGTCCATAGAGGTCTGGTGTTCATGGGTGGGAGGGGGTCACAGTGTTCGTGGGTCTGGGAGTCACATGGTGTTCATAGGTGAGGGGTGTCACTCTTCACTGTTCATGGGTGTGGAAGTCACACCGTTGTTCATAGTGGTTCTGGAGTCATGGTGTTCATGGATGTGGGGCACACGGTGTTCATAGGGGTTTGGGGGTCATGGATGTGGGGTCACACAGTGTTCATAGGGGTTTGGGGGTCATGGATGTGGGGTCACACGGTGTTCATAGGGGTTTGGGGGTCATGAATGTGGGATCACACGGTGTTCATAGGGGTTTGGGGGTCATGGATATGGGGTCACACAGTGTTCGTGGGGGTTTGGGGGTCATGGATGTGGGGTCACACGTGTTCGTGGGGGTTTGGGGGTCATGGATGTGGGATTACACGGTGTTCGTGGGGGCTTGGGGGTCATGGATATGGGGTCACACGTGTTCGTGGGGGTTTGGGGGTCATGGATGTGGGTCACATGGTGTTCATGTTTGGGAGTCATATGGTGTTCATGGGTGCGGGAGTCACACGGTGTTCATGGGTAGGGTGTCATGGTATTCCTAGTGCTTTGGGAGTCCGATGTTCATGGGTGTGGGGGTCACACGGTGATGATGGTCGTGGGGGTCACACACTGTCCATGGGGGATTGTGTGACCCTGACATTCCCTGGAACGATGGCAGTCGGTACCTGTGCTCCCTTCCCTGCTTTGTGGCCCACCCTTCTGGGCAAGGCTAGGTGCTCCCTCTGCCCCCCCCCCGCCCATTTTCCCAGGCTGTACCCAAGGCCCTGGTTCTGCCCCGTGGGTGTCACGGCCCATCGAGTGTGCGCGGGGAAGCTTGCTGGCAGTGACGCGTGAGACATTGCCTGGGAAGGCAGTGGGCAGATGTCGCCTCGGGGAGGTTGGAGAGGGTGGGAAAGTGTCCTGGAAGCAGCAGGGTGCCGGGAGCTGGGCTGGTTGGACAGACAGAGCGAGCCTGGACCGACCTGCGAGCCTGGGGGAGAGCGGCTCGGGGCACTCGGGGAGAACAGTTGGGCCGCGAGGGCTGTGCCGCCCCCTTCGGGACGGTCTCTTCATACAGGCGTTAGTCTCTTTCAGGGCTGCCCGGCCCATCTCCCGCCACAGGAGCCAAGGGCGTTGGGGGGTGGCTTGGGGATAGGGCACCTGCTTTGCACCCGTCCAGCCCAGGCTTGAACCCTCGGTACTGCCTGGTGCAGACAGAAAAGGAAGAGGACGGTGTTGGCGTCTGGGGAGCCCTCGGTGGGCTGGAGCGTGACCTTGCATGTAGGAGCCCTGGGTTCGGTCCCCTCTGACACCACCCCCAAGGCATTTCCAAGCGTGATTCCAGAACGGGGGCGGGGAAGTGCCGTGAAGGCCTTTGGGGAAGGTGTGGAGATTCTGACACAGAAGTAGAGGCATATCATGGCCCCACCGGGTGTCACAGCTGCCACTGATGGAGTGGCTGAGAGCACGACTCACCTGAGGGCCAGGTCCGTGCCTTCTGTGTCCATCCCTGTCCGTCTCTCACCCCTTGTGTCCTCCAGTAAGTGACTCTGTTCTTGGCGGTCACTGCACTGCCTGGGCTCTGCCCCGTCTCTGTGGGATCCTGAGCTTGTACATGTGCAGTCACTGAAGTGTGAGGCTACCGGAAAATGTACGTGACCTCCTCAGCTTTACTTTTCCAAGACCTTTTTCCCAAGGAAGACCCCATTGGTGCATTCTAGGAATTAGGGGTTGACCTGGCTTCAAGGCTGCCTGATACCCGGCTGCAGGTATGCGACACTACAGACAGGACGGGACCATCCTTCTCCCTCTTTCCTTCTTTTATTTTTTTGGCAGGTAGTTTCATAAGATTGATAGGGCGTTTGCCTTGCATGCAGCCGACCTGGGTTCGATTCCTTCGTCCCTCTCAGCCCAGCAAGCTACCAAGAGTATCCTGCCCGCACGGCAGAGCCTGGCAAGCTCCCCGTGGCGTATTCGATATGCCAAAAACAGTAACAGTAAGTCTCAATGGAGATGTTACTGGTGCCTGCCCAAGCAAATCGATGAGCAACGGGACGGCCTGTGACAGTGCTACAGTTTCCTAAGAAGGAAAGAGACAGATTGGGCCCCGATACTCAGAGTGACATCTCACCACACCACAGTGACCGAGAAAGGCGTCTGGTCCCACCTGCAGCAGGGCCAGAGCAGTACTTGGCAGGCAGGGCGCTCGCCTGGCACACAGCTGACCAGGGCTCAATCCTTGGCATCCTGTAGGTTCCCCAAGCATCGCCTGGAGTAATTCCTAATTAATGCTTAATTAATTTTTATTATTGTTGGCTTTTGGGCCACACCTGGTGATTGATGCTCAGGAGTTACTCTCGGCTCTGCACTCAGGAATTACTCCTGGTGGTGCTCAGGTGAGTGTGGGATGCTGGGGATCAAACCTAGGTTGGCCGTCTGCAAGGCAAGCACCCTACTGGCTATACTGTTGCTCTGGCATCTTTTTGTGTGTTTTAAATTATAGTAAAATATTAAAAGGAAAATAACTGCAAGTGCTTTCATATTGCGGGTTTTTTTTTTTTCTTTTTTGGTCACACCTGGCGATGCTTAGGGGTTACTCCTGGCTTTGCACTCAGGGATTACTCCTGGCGGTGCTTGGGGACCATATGGGACGCTGGGAATCGAACCCGGGTCAGCCGCATGCAAGGCAAACCTGCTGTGCTATCTCTCCAGCCCCTGTTTGTATTTTTGTGTCAAAGTTATAAAAAATACTGGAGTAAACTTGCTAATATATATATATATATATATATATATATATATTTTTTTTCATTTTGGGTCACACCCAATGATGCACAGGGGTTACTCCTGGCTCTGCACTCAGGAATTACTCCTGGGGGTGCTCGGGGGATGTGGGGAATCGAACCCGGGTTGGCCACATGCAAGGCAAACGCCCTACCCGCTGTACTCACTCCAGCCCTTTCCTAATATATTAATGATGGTTGAAAGCCACCGAGAATTAGGTGTGCTAGGGAAATTTATTCCATGTCTGTGTGTTTGGAATGCTTGTGAAAGAATAGGTTTATTTTCACTGTACTAAAAAAAATTATGCACAACATGCATTTTAGGTTCTGGTTCCCTAAATG
The DNA here is from genome assembly GCF_027595985.1 of Sorex araneus. Lineage (NCBI taxonomy): Eukaryota > Metazoa > Chordata > Mammalia > Eulipotyphla > Soricidae > Sorex > Sorex araneus. Next base: position 207,128,946 of record NC_073303.1, read on the forward strand.
CTACAGGGATCATCGTGACCATCCCCTTTCCTCTTCCTTTAAAAGGTTATTCTAGGGGGCCAGAGAGATACTGCAGTGCTTAGGGCTCTTGCCTTGCCTGCAGCTGGCCCGGGTTCGATTCCAGATACATTTGGTGCCCTGAGCAACACCGGGAAGCCTGAGTGCAGAACCAGGAATAATTTCTGTGCATCACCAGTTGTGGCCCAAACCCTCCCCTCGCCCCGCCCCCAAGGTAGTATATTCTAGAAGTAGAGTTTCTGGTCTCAAAGAGATGTACAAATCTAAGCCATTTATTTTCTGGTTTCTGGGGCAACACCCAGCTGTGCTCAGATATTACTCCTGGCTTTGTGCTCAGGGGCCACTCTTGGCAGTGCTCAGGGAACCATATGGGATGCTCGGGATTGAACCTGCGTCAGCTGTGTGCAAGGCAAGCGCCCCCCCCCTCCCCGTTTCTACTATTGCCTTGGCCCTAAGTCTAAGCCCCTTGATGTTTACTGTCAGATAGTGGGTGGGAAGAGGTGGGAAGAGACCATTTTGACCAAGCTGGCAAAGATGAGTGATATGGTTGGTGAAGGTGGTAGGTCTTATAATCCCTAGGACTTAAAGTGCAGTTTCCAAATTTCAAAGTAGTGACACACATTTATTCTCCCCCATGCATGACCCCTAGGAGTGTGGCGGACATACTCCACAGAAGGCACTTGTTGGGAACCAAAGGGGCCAAATCCACACTTGGCAGGGGCAAAGGCCTTAATATCCATCAACAGGAATGCAGTAACATGAGATAATATTAATGACGCAGTATCATGAGATTACATATAGGACTACAGTAACAGATGAGATCACCTCCAGGACTGCAGTGACACCTGAGATCACACCCAAGACTTCAGTGACACCTGAGATCACACCCAGGACTGCAATAACATATGAGATCACCTCTAGGACTGCAGTGACACATGAGATCACCTCCAGGACTGCAGTGACACATGAGATCACATCCAGGACTGTAGTAACACATGCGATCAAATCCAGGCTGGATCACTGCAGCTCCTGAGAGTGCAGTAATGATGCTGCAGGGTCCTGGGTGTGGCTGTATTGGCCTGTGTGTAGACTGCTGTGCCTTCCTGGAGGGCGGGCACACTGGGCAATCAGGGGAGAGACTTTTCCTGAGTGATTCTGTGGGTATAGAGCTTGTTTATTTGCTCAGCACTTGAGAGCTGCTTCCTGCTCACTTTCCTTTGGGGTCCAGGTGAGGCACTGCATTTAGTCTGTTGGTTCTCAAGAGTGTAAGAATATTTGGGCTGGAGCCAGAGTTACAGCAGGTATGAGACTTGCCCATATCAGGTCTGGGTTTGTTCCCTGGCACCCCATATTCTCCTGAGCACTGTCAGGAGTGGTCCATGAATGCAGAGCCAGGAGTAAGCCCTGAGCATCGCTGGTTATTGTCCCCAAACAAAACAAGCAAACAACAAAGAATATTGTTAGCTATTTCTCCAGTACTGATTTTTCTTTAAATGGTAAAAGTAACAGCTTCAGGTTAGAGGAACAACCCACTTTCCTTCTTCCCCAATTACGGGATGACCTCTACTGAGCTGACAGACAAGCCCTAACCTCACCGTAAGCTCTGGTTAGGGACCGGGGACGTTTGTAGCTCAGCGGTCAATTGCAGACTTTACATGAGCCCCTGGATTGGACCCTGGTACCAGTTCCACCCCCCCAGCCCCCAGCCCCTTGTCCCAACCGCATGTGGTCAGACGTTTTTTATTTATAGTGTTGTTTAAACCCCAAAAGGACCATGTGAACAACATTCTGAAACCGTTTTCTGCCTCTCAGTACACGATGCCTCTGTGTGACTGAGCTCAGCCCCTCAGATATGTCACCTCAGACAGCTGGTGACAAAGTATTTCTTTTCTTTTAATGAGTGTTTTTTTCAAGTTTCCTGTTTTTATTTCCATAAGCTTTGCTTCAAAGCACAACATTGAAGATATCTCTGTGCATGCCTGTGCAATATATTTGAGGAATTTTTCCTTTTAACATTCATAGGCGCCGCTGCATGGCCCTTCAGAAGGCTTGTCCTGGCCACTGTCTTGTGCTCTCAGTGCCTGTCCACCGTGCTTTTGCCCATGCTGGGCACTGTCATCCTTTATATCTTTGCCCAGGTCTACATGCAAACCAGCTCCCATTTAAGTTTTCGTTTCTTTTTTTTTTTTTTGGCGGGGGGGAGAATGCATACCCAGCAATGCTCAGGGGTTATTCCTGGCTCTGTGCTTAGAAATTACTCCTGATTGGGCTCTGGGGACCGGATGGGGTGCCCAGGATCAAACCTGGATTGGTCATATGCAAGGCAAATGCCCTACCCACTGTACTACCTGACCCCCGTTTGCATTTCTTTAATTTAAATGATGCATATCATTTCAAAGACTCAGTGGCCATTCATGTGTATGTTTTTTCCCGGACCTATTTGTTGCTTGCCTCTATATTGATTGGAATCTTACTTGTAGGAAACTGTAAGTATATACAAGAGGAGGAAGCCCTGAGCCTGTCCCACTGTTTACCAGGCTGATTTACTTAGCCCCACCCACTTTCTATATTTACTCCCTTAGGTTTGTTTATTTTGGGTCACACCCAGCAGTGCTCAGGGTTCCCTCCTGCCTTTGTTCTCAGGAATTTCTCCTTGTAGGCTTGGGGCATATAGGATGCTAGGGATCAAACCCAGCTATGTGCAAGGCAAGTGCCCAACCCGCTGTACTATTGCACTAGTTCCTCTATAGGAGTTTTATCTTGAAGCAAATCCCAGAGAGCATCCTTTCATGCACAAATAGATTCACCAATAACAGTAATGCTATTTTCATCTAAGTAAAAGTCAAAAAAATGGGCCAGAGATTGTACAGCAGGTATTGCGCTTGCTTTGCATGTGGCTGACCTAGCATTACAGATGGTCCCCTGAGTACTGCCAGGACTGATCCCTGAGCACAGAGCCAGGAGCAAACCCTGAGCACAAACCTAGAGTGGCCCTCAAGCAGCAACAAAAATGTCAGCAGTTTATCAAGGCCAGGAATAGAACTCCGAGGGTCGGAAGGCATCCCTGGCATGTTCAGGGCCAGGGTTCAAGCTCTGGCACTGCACAGCCTCCTGAGCCCCGTAAGATGGGAACTCCGTGGCCCTTGGAACCCATGGGGAGGCCCGCAAAATTAAAAAAAAAAAAAAAGAGTCTCACATTCTCTATCGAAAGTGGTTCCAAGACATAATAAGCCCAAGAAAACCAAAGGCAAATTTGTTTTTGGGTAATGTAATATGGGAAAGCGTCACGAATTGCAAGCAGTTTAAACTGATATCAAAAATGATTTTCTATGGGGCTGGAGCGATAGTACAGTGGGGAGGGTATTTGTCTTGGCACGAGGCCGGCCCAGGTTTGATTCCCAGCATTCTATATGGTCCCCTGAGCACCGCCAGGAGTGATTCCTGAGTGCAGAGCCAGGAGTAACCCCTGAGCATCGGCGGGTGTGACCCAAAAAAGAAAAAAAAAAAAAGCTTTTCTAAATTGCTTTGCCCTAAACTTTCAGTGAAATTATATCTCATGTTATTGTGTGCAATACTTATTCATATATATAAAATACTTTTATGTCATGTACATATGACATGTACATATGTATTTATAAGAATATTGTACATGTTTATATATATTTATGTAACATGTGTATATTGTTGTGTACAGTTGTATGAAATTGTAAGAAAGCATACATATATGTATGAAAACATTTTGCAATCATAAAGGTCAGCAGTTATTCTAAATTATGTATCACATGATCCAAATACATCATTTCAAATACCCACTTTTCCCTGATCACAGTATATTTATTGAACTGTGTTACTAGGATCCAAATTTAGATCCATTCATTGAAAATTAACATATCGCTTCTTAAGGATTAGCCTTAGCTATTTTACTTATTTTTTAATTTTTATTTTTGTTCGAGCAGTGCCAGGGATTGAGCCCAGACTGCACCCGTGCCTGGCAAGTGCTGTGCCTCTGAGACACCTCCTCAGCCTTTTTCTGTTCTTTTATTTATTTTGCTTTGGGGGCCGCATTCTGACTTGCTGAGGGGCAATTCCCTGGTTCTGTGCTTGGCAGGCCAAGTGGTACCCAGGGCGTTGAATGTCTTTGTTATAAATAGCATCATCGAGATAGAATCCATATCACGGTTGCCATGTGAAGTGTTCACTTCTGAAATATTCACAGGGTTGTACGAGTATCATCGCAATTCAAATTTATGATAGTTTTGCTCTTCCTAGAAGAAAACTCATACCAACTAGCTGTGACTCCCCAGTGCCCCAGCCACGTGTCTACCTTCAGCTTCTTGCAACCCCAATTTTGTCTTCCTAAACTTGCCTGGACTGGGTAGTTCATAGTAATGAGATCATGAGATGTGTGGTCTTTTGTGGCTTGCTTCTCTTAGCATTAAGGTGTTTTTTTGTTTGTTGGTTTTTTGTTTTTTTGTTTTTTTTTTCTCCACACCCAGCGATGCTCAGGGGTTACTCCTGGCTCTGCACTCAGGAATTACTCCTGGCAGTGGGACCATATGGGATGACGGGAATCGAACCCAGGTCGGCTGTGTGCAAGGCAAATGCCCTACCTGTTGTGCTATCACTCCAGTCCCTGGATTCTTTTCTTACACTAAAGTTTCAAATTAGTTCTTACTTTCGTACAGGAAAGTGAATGTGTGTGTATATGTGTGTTGTATGTTATATTTTCTGTATATTATACTTTCGCTATATACATCTTACATAAACCTTAGGGTTTAAACCTTTAAGAATTTCTTGAAGCCTTTCGTCCATCATGCCGTATGCCAGTCAGTGTTTCCAACAGAGCCTCCCTTCCCCTTGCAGGGGGCACTGGCTCAGACTTTGGGGTCCCCAGCAGCGACAGTGACAGCAGCCCTAGCTCTGCCCTCGCCTGGTCTCACACAGGAGCTCTTCCGGTGATTCCGATGCTCGATGCTCGTGCAGGCACCTGCTTCTCTGGTTTTCCACTGGAATGGCAATATCCAGGGTGCAGGCAGGCTCAGGCCTCTGGGGGTACTGTGAAGCGTTGGTCTCCTACGCTCCGCCCTTTGCTGTGCGGGACTCCGGCCAGCCTCGGTTGTCTCCTCCATTTAAGTAAAACGCTGCACACTGAGGTGCAGAAACGGCACGGCAGGGGTAGGAGCAGTAGTACAGCAGGCAGCACACTTGCCCCGCACACGGCTGGTCGAGATCCCACGTGAATCCCATCTGGCCCCTGAGTGCAGAGCCAGGAGTGGCCCCTGAGTGCAGGCCAGAAGGCCCCTGAGTGCAGAGCCAGGAGTGGCCCCTGAGTGCAGGCCAGAAGGAAGCCCTGACCGTTTCTGGATGTGGCACAGAGGTGAGAAGAAAGAAACTGCAGGTCAAGTTCCAGGACACTTGCCCAGGGGTCCCGGGATTCTCCTAGCTTCACGAGCATTGCTGGGAGCCGCAGGACCCTTACTTACTGTGGACCGGAAAGCCCAGTGCCGGAGTTCTTTCCTGCAAAGGCGCGTTCTAATAGCTGGGGCTTCCCAGGGGAAGGCGGCCCTGCCCTGGAAGGAGGGGGGCTAGCTTAGGGGAAGGGGCTTCGTTCACCTGCCCCCAAAAGCAGTCCAAGAGGGCAGTTCCCCAGGCAGAGACCGTCCTCCACAGAGGTAGTCGGAGGCGGCAGTGGGAGAACGGCTCCTTGGGCTTGGTTACCCCACCCCCCATTTTCTTTTTTCATTTTTCTTTTTGGTTCGGGGGTCACACCCAGCAGTGCTCTGGGCTACCTCCTGGCTCTGAGCTCTGGGATGATTCCCAGTGGTATGTTGGAGATTGAGCCCGGATCAGCCCCGTGCAAGGCAAACTTCCCAACCGCTGCACTATACCTCTGGTCCACCCCAGCTCTATTTTCACTTACATTTTTTTAGAAAAAAATTTAAATTTTAGGGGCTGGAGCGATATCACAGCGGGTAAAGCATTTGCCTTGTGTGCGGCCGACCCGGGTTCGATTCCCAGCATCCCATAGGGTCCCCCAAGCACCACCAGGAGTAATTTCTGAGTGCAGAGCCAGGAGTAACCCCTGAGCATCGCCGGGTGTAACCCAAAAAAGAAAAAAATTAATTTTATTTTATTCTCATAACGTTGTTCACAATAATTTATTACATTCACTATTCCAACACCAATGCCCCCACCATTTCACCTTCCCACACTATTTAGAATTTTCCCAACCATCACCCATGTGTAATAACACAAAAATAAAAGAAAAGGGCAAAGGCGGCACCGTACCGGGGAGGTTGATGGCGATGATGAGGCAGGCGAAGGAAGGAACGGAGGCAAGATGGTTGGTCTCAATCGCAGTTTATTCCATTCCCATCTCCATTCTCCTCTGATTCTCCTCCTGCTTCTTCCTCCCCTATCCTACTTCATTCCCCTTCTCTGGATCTTCCTTGGAACTCGCCCCCTGCCCCCTCATACAGCCTCATTAAATCCCCCCCCCCAGGGGCCGGGGCTTACACATAGGTGTGGTTACAATCATAGGGGGTAAAGTTCTATCCCTCAGGGGGTGCTTTCACTAGGACAGAATCTCTTTCAGCAGGACATCCGCCCAAGAGAGGAATCCCATGGGTGTGTTTCCCCTCTCTTTGTCCAATAACATATAAGTATTCATATTATAAATCATTTTGTATGGACATAGCAAGAGACGCATTAAGCTTATAGAATTGCTCTCTGGGGGTCACCTCGATCTCAGACTACAGTGCTCAGGCCAGATTAGTCTTTCCTAGCCCTAGCAGGGCCCTAGTCTTGTCGTTGCTTTTGGATCATGACATGACATGCCCATGACCAAGCTCTTAACATATAGTTAAGCATTAGGCGCTTTGGCCAGGCCCATCTCGATGCCAGGGTAGCACATAACTCACCGCTTGCCCTGGGTCCGTCCTGTCCCTCGTTGGGACCCTGCTTTTGGGGGTGCTAGGAAGCAAGGGCAGCTGAGGCTTAAGTCGAGAAAGCAGATGCCCGGGAGTGAATAATATTTGAAGCCAATTAAATCCCATGTTACCAAAGCATATTAACAAATGTCTTTCTTTGTCCATACAAAAAGGACATTGCTCTAAAGTAAACTATTCAAAAGACATAAGAGAGGAGAAAGACAATATTAACTTATAATACAAGTACACTGTCCTAGCAAGGTTTGACCTTACAAATTAACAGAGTTTGATTAGAGGAAGAGCAGATAAACTGGTAGAAGTGGTTACAGATAAACAAAGGAATGGGAGTGACTTTGATGGGTGTGACTGATAAACCTAAGCTCCTAGTGGCAAGGGGAGCAGGACAAACCAATGATATCCAACAACCCAAGCCTGAGGCAATAGCAGGCTCTAAATAATTTATTTTGTGTCACTTGTTATGAGTAATTCCCTAAAAATGAACAGAAGAGGTTTCCCTAGAAGAAAGTGTGTGAACTCTGTTGGGTCCCACCCTGGAGCCACTGAGCCCTTGGATAAGAGTTTACTAACATATTGTTTCAGGCTGAGCCTTGTGTGCTAATATTTTTAAATTGAGATTGGTTGCCTTCTGCCTTACATCCTATCCAACGTGTGCTATTCCTGGTGCATCAGTGGTATAGAGTATGAGATATCGCTCCAGGAATTCTAAAATTTTAAATGAGGTGATACAACTGGAATTATTTTTTTTTTCTTTTTGGGTCACACCCGGCAATTCACAGGGGTGTGCATCCTGGCTCTGCAGTCAGGAATTACTCCTGGCGGTGCTCAGGGGACCCTATGGGATGCTGGGAATCGAACCCGGGTCAGCCGTGTGCACGGCAAATGCCCTCCCTGCTGTGCTATTGCTCCAGCCCCTGGAGTTAAATTTTTAACTGGATGGTGACTTTGGGACCTGAGTCATCTCTGCAGTTTGTTAATCTCTTCTGAGATTTATTTGTGAATCTCTGAATTATGGCCTGTTAATGAGCTTGTATGGCGCCAGAGGCAGTTCGTGGGCGTGACTGCCAGGCTCCCCGAAGAACAGGGAGATGGGGGGAGTTGCCCATCCCCCGTCTATTTTCTATAAAAGCTGCTGAGCGTTTTTCTAGAAACCGGAAGCCCTTCTTGGTGCATAACAAAACCTGGAGGGGCATTAGGGGAGATTGTAGCAAGGGTCTTCCCAAGGGCTCCGGGGACAGGTGGCACATGCTCTGCTGGTACCTGAGAGGCTTGGTGGGCAATTCTCTATTTGCCCAGCGCCAGACTTGTGGGTGGGCCAGGGGTCAGCCCCGCCAGCTCTCACCGTCTTAGCACAGTGGCGCAGTGTGAGAATTCTGTCGCATTTCTTTGATTTTTTTTCAAGCCTAGCAAGAAAGGAAGCCAGAGAATGGTACAAGAGGGATGTCAAGAGTATCTCCTCGCAAGTTTCCGTGGTTAAAGTGGTCTCAGCGAGGGGGAGGCTTGAGGCTTCTCCCCTGCAGGGTTCCGATTAGCGTGCAGCCAGGCTCCTCGCAGCCTTGCAGACACAGCCTCACACTCGGACTCTTCAGCGCCACTGCGGGGCCCCGGAGTGAAGCAGGGGGTAGACTGCATGCGGCACTGGGTGCTCGGCAGGGTGGTGGCAGACAGCAGGAGAAGCCTCCACACGTGCGGTGAACAAAAGGCCACCAGCCACAGGGAGAATATGACGTGCACAAGGCCAGGAGAAGGAAGTTTTTGCTAGAGATCTATTTTTTTTTGGGGGGGGGGGTGTTGTGCCCACCTGGCAATGCTCAGGGATTATTCCTGGCCTTGTGCTCAGGGAGCACTCCTGGCAGTGTTCAGGGGACCATATAAGGTGCCGAAGATTAAACCCAGAGCAACTGCATGCAAGGAAACACCCTCGCCTCTGTCTTTCTCTTTCTAGCCCTGAGGTTTGGGGTCTGGGAAAGTTTGGATGTTGGGGAAAAATGGTCAGGATCGGAAGTTCAGTACAAAGAGCAGGGGCACGGAGTGGGGCTGGATACGCAGAGTGAAAGACACCCCTAAAGCAAGGCGAAGCAGGACCGATGGCTACAGCTTCAGCACTTGGGTCTGTAGACCCTGAGGACCTGGACCACCTAGAAAGACACAGACCCCTGGCTAGGTACACTTCTAGACTGACCGAGACCTCGGGAAACAGAGGCCAGTGCAGCAAGTGGACAGAGGGAAGATATAAGCCAGACATCCAGAAAGACCCCCACAAATCCCATCTTTGTCAGTTGGGACAGCAAACCAAGAGAGAATCCTTCAAGGGCAGTCACCGCCCAAGTGGAAAAAGGTTAAACCCACAGAGGAACCTCCTCCCCACTATGACTCAGCTCAACAGAAGGACCCTAGCCCACAAGAGAGCCAGACAGACCTTTTTTTTTTTTTTAATTTTATTTATTCACTGTGGGGTATAGTTACAAGCTTTCATGTCTGAGTTACAATCACACAATGATCAAACTCCCATCCCTCCGCCAGTGCACATTCCCCACCACCAATCTACCCAGTATACCCCCCTTTCCCACCCTCCCCCTGCCTCCATGGCAGACAATATTCCCCATACTCTCTCTCTCCTCTTGGGCATTATGGCTTGCAACACAGACACTGAGAGGTCATCATGGTTGGTCCATTATCTACTTTCGGCATGCATCTCCCATCCCGACCGATTCCTCCAGCCATCATTATCTTAGTGATCCCTTCTCTATTCCAGCTGTCCTTTCCCCACCTGCTCGTGAGGCAGGCTTCCAACCGTAGAGCAACCTTCCTGGCCCTTGTATCTATTGTCCTTGGGTGTTGGTCTTGTGTTATGTTATTTTATACTCCACAAATGAGTGGTCATTCTATATCTGTCCCTCTCTTTCAGACTCATCTGACATAGCTTGATACTCTCCATGTCCATCCACTTATAAGCAAATTTCATGACTTCATCTCTCCTAACAGCTGCGTAGTATTCCATTGTGTAAATGTACCAAAGTTTCTTTAACCAGTCATCTGTTCTCGGGCACTCGGGTTGCTTCCAGATTTTAAGCCAGACAGATGCTGAGCAGGATACAGGGTCTGGCTCTCCGTCCCACCTCCCCCACACACTGGAAAGAAAGACCCTCAAGCCAGGCGAACAGAGACACCTGTGCCAGACAAAAGATTCCCCAGTCCCAAGTCACACGGACTTCCTGCTGGCCAGAGTAGCCTCTCTGCTCCCGGTCACAGTAGCTATGGATGGATGCTAAGTGACACAGCTGTCCAGTGACCTCCGGTGGGACACACTGCCACCAAGTTCCACAGGTCCTTGTCCAATCAGGGGCTTTTCTCCATCCACCAGTCCCAGATTGCACCTTGTATCCCCACGTTCTGGACTTGAGTCGCCAGGATTATTCCAGTGAACTTTCATATTTTCTCAAGAGTCCACATTCTCTGTGTCTTGCCTTCCTGAGTCCCTCTAACTGGGCCCATTATCCTTTTTTTGAGGGGGGGGTTACACCCGGTGATGCACAGGGGTTACTCCTGGCTCTTCACTCAGGAATCACCCCTGGCGGTGCCCGGGGGACCCTATGGGATGCTGGGATTTGAACCCGGGTTGGCCTCGAACAAGGCAAATGCCCTACCCGCTGTGCTATCGCTCCAGCCCCAGAGATTTTTTTTTTGAGGGCCCATTATCTTTGAACTCTTTTTTTTTCACTCACTTTTTACTTTTTTAGTTTTTAAGTTATTGGTTTTGGGCCACACCCAGCTCTGAGCTCAGGAATCACTCCTGGCAGTGCTCTAGGGAGCCTGTGGGATGCTGGGACTTGAACCCAAGTCAGCTGCATGCAAAGCAGGTGCCCTCCCCACAGTGCTCTGGCTCCAGCCAGACTTGACTCATTTGGCCAGTTAAGCTCAAAGTCCATGGTGACTTCTGAAAGAAAACCTCTCCAGCCGTCCCATCCCCTTTCACCCCCCTCGACTCCAGTCATGGAAACCCTGGCCAGCAAACCACAGCCCGAATATAGATCACTGAAACAATACCGGGACACGTGAAAATTACACCAGACTCAAATTTCAGTGTCCATAAATTTTTATGGACTTGACTCAGTCCTTTGCATATTGTTCATGGCTGTGTTCATTCCGCAAGGAGGAAGAAGCAGAGCGCAGGGACAGAGGCCAAAGTCCACTAGGACAGGGCTGGCTAGGGCGGGGAGAGAGCGCTAGCTAGAGTGTTCGCTTGCACGTGGCTGATCCGGGTTTGGCACCCCCACATGGGCCCTGATCACCGCCAGGAGTGATCCCTGAGCACAGAGCCAGGAGTAAATCCCGAACGCTGCTGGGTATGGCCTAAAAACCTAAATCGGGTCACACCCGGCGATGCACAGGGGTTACTCCTGGCTCATGCACTCGGGAATTAACTCCTGGCGGTGCTCAGGGGACCCTATGGGATGCTGGGAATCGAACCCGGGTCAGCCCCGTGCAAGGCTAAACGCCCTCCCCGCTGTGCTCTCGCTCCAGCCCCAGCACCCTGAGAACCTCTTAATGGACTAAATCCACAACCTGGGCCAGTGGCTCTTTGAACCCTTCACAGCTCCATGACCTCCCCCGTGGCGCCCGTGAGGGGTGGCCCGACCCCGCCACCCCCTGTCCCGGCAACCCGCGAGGGAGCCGGGCAGCGGCGCGGGTTCAGCCCCCTTCCTGGCGCGACCGAGCTGGACAAACCTTTTCCCTGGGAAAAGGCACGTTCCGAGCCTGGTTTGCTCCTTTGGGCTCTTACGGATCGAACCTCGCGAACCGGGACTGGCCCTACCGCCTGCAGAAGTTTCCCTCCGGCCGCCCTCCACGGCCCGGCCGAGCCCGAGACAGCACCCGGGAGGTGCACGGGTCGGGCAGCGCCGCGGTGCCGAGTTCTCGCCCCGGCGGCTCCTCCCGGGCCGGGTCGGTCCCGCCCCGGCTTCTGCGGCGCGGTCAGCGCGGGGCGCCCGGCCAGGGGCCTGCAGACGGGCCCGAGCAGGCTCGCCGCCGCACGCAGCTGTCCCCGGGAGCACCGGGCGCGGCAGGCGGGGCTGGCGCAGAGCCAGGGCCAGGCGGCAGCGCCCGCGGGATGCCCGGACCCCGCGGCCCAAAAAGGGAAGCTGCGGGCGGGCGGCGCTGCCCGGCGCCCCGCGCGCGCCCCAGCCCCGCGGCCGGCCCGGGCCGTGGGTGGGGCCAGGCGGCGCCCCGCGCCTTATTGGCTGGCCGCCCCGCCGCTCTGCGCTGCCATTGGCCTCCCCGGCCGGGGGCGGGGCCGGGCGGCGGGCGCTGTCCGCGGGGCTCGGACGCGTCCAGACCGGCCGGGGCCGCGGCGGACCTCGCGGGCGGCGCCATGAGCCGCAGCCTGGACGCGGCGCGGAGGTTCCTGGACTCGCTGGCGGCCCGGGGCGGCCGGGAGGGGACGGTCCTCGCGGGCGAGTTCAGCGTGAGTGTGAGAGGGCTGCAGGGGCTGGGTGCCCTGCTCTCCCCGCCCGCCCTGCTGCCCGCTCTGCTGCCCGCCCTGCTGCCCGCTCCTGCCCCGCGCCGGCCCCTCTGTCCGTCCCCTCTGTCCGTCCCCTCTGTCCGATCCCTCTGCCCCTCCCCTCTGTCCCTCCCCTCTGTCCGGCCCCCCTGCCCGTCCCCTCTGCCCGTCCCCTCTGCCCGGCCCCTCTGCCCGGCCCCTCTGTCCGGCCCCTCTGCCCGGCCCCTCTGTCCGGCCCCTCTGTCCGGCCCCTCTGCCCGTCCCCTCTGTCCGTCCCCTCTGTCCGATCCCTCTGCCCGTCCCCCTGCCCGTCCCCTCTGCCCGGCCCCTCTGCCCGCCCCTCTGCCCGCCCCTCTGTCTGTCCCCTCTGCCCGTCCGTCCCCTCTGTCCGATCCCTCTGCCCGCCCCCCCTGCCCGTCCCCTCTGTCCATCCTGCCCGCGCACCCGCCCGCAGCTTCCCGCAGCAGGAGCCGAGCCCAGAGCCTGCTGCAGCGCGAGGGTCGGTCCCGGCCCTCCCGGGCGCTGACCCGGGTCTCCTGCCCGACAGGTGAAGCTGCAGCCGGCCTCGAGCTCTCCCTTTGCAGGGAGCCTTAGCGCTGGTGCTTGGACTGACTCCGGCTCTGTGCTCCCTTTGCAGGGAGCCTTAGCGCTGGTGCTTGGACTGACTCCGGCTCTGTGCTCCCTTTGCAAGAGCCCTTAGCGCTGGTGCTCGGACTGACTCCGGCTCTGTGCACCCTTTGCAGGGAGCCCTTAGTGCTGGTGCTCGGACTGACTCCGGCTCTGTGCTCCCTTTGCAGGGAGCCTTAGCGCTGTGCTCCTGCTGATTCCGGCTCTGTGCTTGGGGGTCACTACTGATGGGCCGGGGACCCTGTCCGGTTCCCGGGATTGAACTCTGGCTGGCCGCGTGCGAGGCCAGCGCCCTGCCCTCTGTCCTGGGGCGGGCCCAGGGTCGGAGATTTTGGACGTTACCGTGGGCTTGTGCATCCCCCGTTCCAGGAACGTTAATTCCGAGCTCTAGGCGTCTCATCTTACCCGTGGTGGGACGTTTTAAATAGAGCTAATGTAAAGCTATAGAGAAGTACTACGCAGGTAGGAAAACAAAATACATGGTGATGTTAAATTTAGAAATATGTGATATGATATAAATTAGTTTATATCATATCATTATATATTAGTTTATATCATATAATTAATGATAGAAGTTAATTATAAAAATATAAATTAATGTGATGAATGGGCTGGAGCGATAGCACAGCGGGTAGGCGTTTGCCTTGCACGTGGCTGACCCGAGTTCAACTCCTCCGTCCCTCTCGGAGAGCCCAGCAAGCTACCGAGAGTATCTCGCCCGCACGGCAGAGCCTGGCAAGCTACCTGTGGCGTATTGGATATACCAAAGACAGTCACAATAAGTCTCACAATGGAGACGTTACTGGTGTCCGCTCGAGCAAATCAATGGACGACAGTGATACAGTTTGATGAATATATGTAAATTTTAATCATTAAGAGTAATAAAATAGATAGCCAAATCTGACATTTTATTTAACAAATATAAAAATATACTGAATATATAGGAATAAAAATGTCTAAGATTTTGTGAATAATAATGAGATTTTATGAAGAGTCTTAGGCATCTAAGGGTGGTGGGACACAGGGCCTTTGAATACCTGTCAATACCATAAACATTAACATCACAGTGTACCTAAGTTATAGTTTTATTATAACCACATTACATAATAAAAATATCTAAGGGGCTGGATAGCACAGTGGGGAGGGTGTTTGCTTTGCACACGGCTCTTTCCAGGTTTGATTCCCAGCATCCCATATGGTCCCCTGAGCACCTCCAAGAGTAATTCCTGAGTGCAGAGCCAGGAGTAACCCCTGTGCATCACTGGGTGTGACCCAAAAAAGCAAAAAATGAACAACAACAACAACAACAACAACAACAACAACTAAATCTGAACATACATAGATTATAATTTATACAATAAGCATGTAACCTTATAGAAAGCAAGTGCATGTAAACTTATAGTATAAAATAATCTCAAGAAGCATAAGTCAGTACGTTTCAAAGTAAATATAAGGTAATAGATTAAATGGATGAAGCAGGGACCAGGGAGATAGTGGAGCTGGCAGTGCAGTTGCCTTGCCCATGGTTTGATGCCCTGTGCCCCCTGTGGCTCCCTGGGTACCACCAGGAGTGATTCCTGAGCACAGAGCCAGGAGTAAGAAAAGGAGTAGCAAAACAAGCCAACAACAATGTGTAAAGTTAAATAACTTGCACATACAAAAATAGACACCTTAGCCTAGTAGGAAATGGTAATGAACGAAAAGTAAGTGACGTACACGGCATGGAAATTCTCACGGTCAAGGTAAAGATACATCTAACACCCACGTGGCATGCGATCCTCTCAGTTCAGGCTTCTGTCCAGCCCGGGACAGCGGGCAGTGTTGTGACCCCTTTGTGCTGGCCGGGGGGTGGCTGTGACCACAGTCCTGGAGGCCACCGTAGTCGCTGGACTTCTCGGAGCCTCAGTTTCCCTGTCAGTAGAGTGGCAACATCGGCACACCTGGGGCTAGAGATGGCTGAGCTCAGGAGGGCGCTTAGAGTCGCGACGCGCCCAATGGCGAGGAGTGTGGTGGCACCCAGGGGACAGTGGACACCGATGACTCATGACAGTGAGCAGCAGTGAAGTACCCGGAGTCTTGTTCCATTAGTAATATTGGGACACATTGTATCACACGTGTGTATCCCAGTGTTGTGTCACACATGTACGGTACATGAAAGTGTCATATGGCCCTGTTGTGTTAATACGGGCGCCACCATACAGTGCCGAATGGCCGAGTGTACCCGAGGGGGACGCTGGGAGGCTCGGGTTCCGCTTGGCCGTGCCCGTGCTGCCCCCGCCTCCTCACTCACAGCAAGCGAGTCAGCGCCGCTGTCCACGGTGCAGGGGCCTGGTCCCCCCCGCCCCAGTGGCCCCTGAACTCGGAGCTGACACGGAGAAAGTGCTCTGAGCCACGCTGGGCACTGCACTCGGACAGGCGTCTGCTCCACCCCGCACGGGCCTGTGCCTTGCGCTCGGCCTCAGTGTCCCGGCGCTGACCGGGGCCTCTCTTCCTCTCCCCTGCCGCCCCCAGGACATCCGGGCCCACTCGGCCTCCTGGAAGACGGACCTGGCGTGCTCCACGGAGGCAGGCAGTAGGCCTGAGAACGTGAGCAAGAACCGCTACAAAGACGTGCTCCCGTGTAAGTGCTGCACGCCCCCCCACCCGCACGGGACCGTGGGCATGGCCGTGGGTCCGTGTCGTCACTGTATCCCGGCCCTGGCCCTCCCAGGGTCTCGGTGACCACATCCCGCCCCAGCCCCCTCCCCCGCCCTCCCCCACGCTGCCGAGAAGCCTCCTTCCTGCGGCCCCGGTGACCGTCCCCGCCAACCCCTGCTCCTTCCTTCTCCCCCCGGCAGACGATCAGACCCGCGTGACCCTCTCCTTGCTCCAGGAGGAGGGACACGGCGACTACATCAATGGCAACTTCATCCGGGTCAGGGGGCAGCCCGGGGATGGGGGCTTGGGGGGGGGGCCGAGGGAGGCTGTGGCAGTAAGGTCGGCTTTCACAGGGCACAGACGGAAGGCAGGCCTACATCGCCACCCAGGGCCCCCTGCCTCACACCTTGCTGGACTTCTGGCGCCTGGTCTGGGAGTATGGGGTCAAGGTCAGCTGCGGGAGGGGCAGGCGGGACAGCTTTCGGGGGCCCGTGCCGCCCTGTTGCCCCCCTAACCCAAGCCCCCGCCCTCTTTCCTTACCTCTCTTGTCCAGGTCATCCTGATGGCATGTCGAGAGGTGGAGAACGGGCGGGTAGGTGTCCCCAGCCCCTAGAGGTGGGCGGGGCTCTGGCCTCCCCCCCGCCCCCCCCACGTCCTGGCGGCAGTCTTTGAGAGACCCCACTTGGCTCTGTTACTCATCTCTCTGTTGACTTTCCCCTTGTACTCTTCCTGCCGGCGTTGGCAGCCTTCCTGCTGGTCCTGCAGCCCCATGCTCCGGCCTTCACTTCCAGCTCTTGGTTTTCTTGCATTTGCGCCACCCTGACGGCTCTCGCCTGGCTGTCACCCTGGCCGGGACTGCTCTGCCCTGGCTCTGTGCAGGGGCTTCTCCCCGGCCTCGGGCCCCTCTCCCCGGCTCGGCCAGGTCTGGACTCAGGAGGTCTTTGTTTGCCACGTTTATGAGCCACGGTGAAATCGCACAGTTATTCCTGGCTAAGCGTGCATTGTTTCAACACGGGTCCCCCCACCGGTCCCGGCTTCCTCCACCAGCTTCTCCCCCTGCCCCGCCTCTGCCTCCCACCCTCCAGCCTGCCTCTCTGAGGGGCACTTCTTGAAACACTTAAGTTTCTGCCCGGTGGTTCGCTGCACTGTTGCCGAGAGGGTTTCGTACAAACACTCGACTGTCTTTCAGCACCACCTTCTCTTTCCGTGTGGTCTTCCCGCCCCCCGTAGTCACTCCCCTCCCCGTCTGACCCCAGGCCCCTCAGGTGGTCTGCTTCCTGCTGAATGCCTGTTCTCCTGTTCTCTGGGCACTCGTTATTCCAACTGTCTCTGTGCATCCATTATTCCCCCAGTGTGCTTCCTTGGACCCTGCATGTGAGAGGCATCACTGTGTCACTTGGCATCCCGTTGCTCATCGATTTGCTTGATGAGACGGATCGTGCTGACGTCCTTCGCTGAACACAGTTCTCTCCAGGGCCCTCTGTGCAGCAGCAAGCTGCACTGCTTTACATTTTCTGCTGGCCGAGTAATACTCCTCGTATAGATGTGCCACAGACTCTTTATCTAGACATCTATTCCTGGGCACTCGGGTTGTTTCCAGATTTTGGTTGTTGTGGATAGCCAGGCTGCAAGGAACATAGGGCCACCAGTGTCTTTTCTCCGTTTTGTGTCTGGGCCGTTGGGGTATATTCTGAGAAGTGGGTTTGCTGAGGAACTGAATTTCCATTTGACTCTTTATAATTCCCTTCTCAGACCTTACTGGATCTCAGATCATTTGGGCTTACCTCTCTGTCTGGACTCAGAAGGTCTTTGTTTGTCTGTGTCTCTCTGCCTCTGTCTCTGTCTCTGTGTCTCTCTGTCTGTCTCTGTCTGTCTCTGTCTGTCTCTCTCTGTCTCTTTCTCTTACATCAGGTAGCTGGGCACGGCTGTACAGACGTCAGCTGGCTTCTAACCCACCCACCTTGGCCGGGAACTTCCACAGGTGCTTGCTGAGGCCCCGCCCTTAACTTACACCTGGTGATTGATCTTGGGGCTTGTTCCTTGTGGTGCTCGCACACATTTCTTTTTGTCTACATGTTCTCTCAGTTGCTGAGAGAAGAGCGTTGAGATTTCCAACTATCCAATAATTGCCAACTAGGACATATTTGTCAGTAGTATTATTCCAGTCTTATTACTCTCATTTTTGGGATCTGCTTTGCTTAAAAAAAAAAAAAAAAGGGGGCTGGAGAGATAGCACAGCGGGTAGGGCGTTTGCCTTGCACGCGGCCGACCCGGGTTCAAATCCCAGCATCCCATATGGTCCCCTGAGCACGGCCAGGGGTAATTCCTGAGTGCAGAGCCAGGAGTAACCACTGTGCATCGCCAGGTGTGACCCAAAAAGCAAAAAAAAAAAAAAAAAAAAAAAGAAGAAGGTGTATGGAAAACTCCCACAGACAGATCTGTCTACTTCGTCTTTTAGTTCTGTCAGTTTTTGCTTTAGGTATCTTAGAACTGTGAGTCCACACACAGGATTGTGTCCTGCTGATTGATCCCTTGAATAATCCAGAATGTTCCCCTTTATCTCTGGTAATATTTTTTTCTGCAGTATACTCTGATACTAATATAGCAATTTAAATTTCTTAAAATTAGGGTTTGCATGATGTATCTTATCACTCTTTTGCTTTTTAATCTGTGTTTATTTTTGTTTTAATGTAGTTGGTTTTTTGTTTCTGTTTTGGCTGTTGGGCTACACTCAGCAGTGCTCAGGACTTACCTCTAGCTGTGTGTACAGGGGTCCTTCCCGGTGGGCTTGGGTGCTGAGCTTCAAACCTGGGTTGATCACGGGCCAGGCAAATGCCAATACCCCCGAGACCATCACTCCAGCCCCTAATTTAGTTTTGAATTAAGTTAACTTGTGTTGGTGACGAAGCAGGCTGAGCTGTGGTGGGCGGGGGAGAAGGGGGCCAGGGACAGCTCCGAAGCTCTCCCTCCCTCCCTCTCTCTCTCACGTCTGGTGGCTGGAGCAAGGGTGTGCGGGCGTGCCACCCGCCGTGGGTGCACAGACCCACCATTTGCGACGTCTGTGGCCCCACAGATCGAGGCTAAGCCGCCTCTCGGCATTGAACTTGGAGATGTGCCTCTCCTGGCTGCGGGGACCCTGCGCCTGGCCCGTGCCCAGCCTCCAGCCTTTGCTCCTGGTTCTGCGTTTAGGGTGGATGCATGTGGCGGCCCAGCCGGTGTGGCCGGGGCAATGCCCTGGGGCTTTCCAGAGCTCCCGTATCTCGGTGTAGAACCTGAGATTGGGGCCGGCGTGAGGGCAGATAGGAATGTGCACGCCCGGTGCTGTCCCCGAGGTCCCCGAGAGTAACCCGCCCAGACCACGGGCTGCCAACTCCACGGAGGCCGCCGAGAGCAGCCACTGCGCACTGTCCCCGAGGCACCACGCATGCGTTCCATGTTTTTATTGTTGGAGCTCGTGTGTGTGTGTGTGTGTGTGTGTGTATGCACGTGCACTCTTGTGTCTGTGCTCAGAGGCCACTTCTGGCAGTGTTCGGGAGTTGAACTGGGCTCAGTCGTGTGCAAGACAAGTGACTTCACCCCTGTACTAGCTTTCTGATTTCTATATTTTAATTTGAAACTAAATTTTTTTCTGGTGTGGCAACTGAGGGTCACGCAAACCATGCCCTAGGTGTCGTCATCGCCTTCTTCCTCCCCCTCCCCCCTCCTCCTTCTCTTCCTTCTTCTCTCTCTCCCCCGGGCTCTGTCTGGGCTCCTGGTTGGGCTCAGGGGACCATATGGGGTGCTGGGGATCGAAGCTGCGTCAGCTGCATGTAACGCGAATGCCCTTCCCACGGAACTGCTCTCCTGAATTCACTTGTTTGGATTGACCTGTTGATTCCCTTTTCTTCCCTCTGTTGTTGTGTTCCAGTGACTGTGGGCTGCGAGCACTCCCTGTGACGCAGTCTTGGGAGCAGTGCTCGGATGGGTTTCACGTTTGTCACCCTCACTTCAGTGGCACTCCCAGCGTTGCCAGGCCAGTGTGTGCGGGATGGTTCTGTGTTCGGGCACAGTGGTGCCGGGGCACCGGGGCCTCTCCTGACGGCACTGGGTAGATCATGTTGTTTCAGGCATCCAACTCCGGGTGTCACACATGCTTGACGTTTGCGTCACCATTCGCACTGTCTCCCAGGACCTTGTCCTATTTGTTTGTTTGTTTGCTTGTTTTTGCTTTTTTGGGTCACACCTGGCGATGCACAGGGGTTGCTCCTGGCTCATGCGCTCAGGAATTACCCCTGGCGGTGCTCTTATGGGATGCAAAGAGAAAGCAAGATGGTCGCTTTCAGCAGCGTGGCTGATGGTTGCACGAAACCCAGGTCTCCACCAAAGGCAGAGGCTGCCGAGCTGGACACAGCGCTGAGCCTCGGAGAAGCCGCCTCCAAGAAACTCACCCTAAGAACAATAATGAGGGGCTGGAGCAACAGCACAACCCGTTGTGCTTTACCCGGTTTGGCTCTTTCTGTCTGTTTCTTAGAGTGGGTGTGTCACCTCCCTGCGGTGCTGGAAGCAACGGAGAGACTGTAGGAGCCTCTGAGGCGCTGTGGGCTCTTACGGGAAAGGTAGATGTTCAGGGGGTGCTGAATGATCTTCCTTCCTTCCTTCCTTCCTTCCTTCCTTCCTTCCTTCCTTCCTTCCTTCCTTCCTTCCTTCCTTCCTTCCTTCCTTCCTTCCTTCCTTCCTTCCTTCCTTCCTTCCTTCCTTCCCTTCCTTCCTTCCTTTCTTCCTCCCTTCTTCCCTCCCTCCTTCCATCCCTCCCTCTCTTCCTTCCTTCCTCCCTTCTTCCCTCCCTCCTTCTGTCCCTCTGTCCCTCCCTTCCTTCTCTCTTTTTCTCTCTCTCTCACTCTTTCTTGGAGCAGTAGGAAAGTAAGTTCTTTGATGAATCCTGAAATTTTTTGAGGGGGTCACACCCAGCGATGCACAGGGGTTTCTCCTGGCTCTGCACTCAGGAATCACTCCTGGCAGTGCTTGGGGCACCCTATGGGATGCTGGGAATCGAACCCAGGTTGGCCGCATGCAAGGCAAATGCCCTCCCCGCTGTACTATCACTCTGGCACCGAATCCTGAGATTCTTTTCTTCAAAAGAAACCTTTTCTTTCAGACTAAGAATTCTGGGGGTTGGAGAGTTAGGATAGCGGGTCGGGCACTTCCTTGCATGCAGCTGAACAGGTTTGATCCCTGGCACCCTCTATGGTCCCCCGAGCCCACCAGGAGTGATTCTTGAACACTGCCAGGTGCGACCCCATAACAAACAACAAAGGGACTTATAAATTCACTCATAGTCATCATTTATTTACTAGTTCTACAACTCTGCATTATTTACTTATTTGGAGGGCTTTAGGGCTTATAATATATATATATATATATATATTAACTTATAATCTACAAATACCATTTTATATAAAATGTGACAGTGCTCAGGGTATTGTGAGCCCAGGCCTCAGGCACACACCAGCTCTACCTTTTCGTGAAAGTCCTATGGATGTAAGCCCTTTATCAGTACATGATTTACAAATATTTTTCTCATTCCGTGGGTTATCTTTTTTATTTCCTTGATAAAATCCTTTGGAGCAATTTTCTAAACTTGAGAATTTGAGGGTTTTTTTTGGGGGGGTCACACCCTGCTATGCTCAGGGGTCACTCCTGGCTCTGTACTCAGGAATCACCCCTGACAGTGCTCAGGGGACCATATGGGATGCTGGGAATCAAACCCGGGTCAGCCGCGTGCAAGGCAAACGCCCTACCTGCCATGCTATGGCTCCAGCCCCCACATGTGATTCTTGAGCACAGAATCAGGAGTTAGCCCTGAGCACTGCAGCTATGGTCCAAAACAAAACAAAAATTCTTGTTTTATTCATTGATTTGTTTGTCTTTCTTATGCCAGTACTAAATGATTTTCATTATTGTACAGTAGGAACAAATTCTCAGTTATGAAGTGTGAACCCTCCAGATTGGCTCATACCTTTCTCAGGATTATTTTTATTACTCTGGGTCACTTGATTGCAGAAAAGTATTCCTAGTAGTAAGCATAACTTCTTTTGTTTACAAAGATTTTTTGTGTGTGTGGTAGGAGAATAGGGGTTAAGGTACTTACCTTAGACATTGCTGACCTTGGATTGAGCCCTGGAAATGCCAGGTGTGACCCCAGACCAAAATAAATGATAAATACAAGACCTTTATTTTTAAAAAAATTTTATAAAGTAGTTCACAATATTTGGTTACATTTAATACTCGAGCACCAGTCCCACCACCATATTTCGGGTGTTTCCATCCCGAACCCTGTTCCCTGCCCCAAAGCAGAACTGAAATAATATATTTCCCTCGACGATAGGTTGCCTCCTACTTTGAACTCCACCAAATGTGGTGCACTGCTCTTGGAGTATGGGTAGGGTGTGTTCTATGAAGTGTCGCGGCCACAAATGTGGCAGTCCCGGAAAAGCTTCATTCATGGGTGAGGCTTGGCCCAAGCATGTGGAAAGTGACTGTGAGGTGGGAGGTTTACTGGGGTTTTTTTGGTGGTGGAATATGGGCACTGGTGAAAGGACGGGTGTTTGAGCATTGTACAACTGAGACATAAGCCTGAGAACTTTCTAACTTTCCACGTGGTGATTTTTTCTACTTTATTTTTTTACCTTATTTAATAAGATAAATAAAAAAATTATATCAGTATAAAAAAAAGATTTGAACCCTAAAAAGAAAAAGAAAAAAGAAAGTGACTGTGAGCAGGGCCACAGTTGAGTTTTGGAGGTTTTCGGCTGCCGGGGCTAGGTCCCTTGGGGCGGGGAGTGGTCTCACCCGCCCCCCTTTGGGGTGCCTGAGTGAAGCAACCTGGCACCGTGTCTGGTGACATGGTCATGGTGGCATTGTTGTGGCGAGCATCATGTTGCTCCCTTCCAGGAGAGAAGGACGTGTGATCTGGATGGTGACCAATGACGTGATTATCTGGCGCCAGCCAGGGGTGGCTTATGGGCGTGACTGCTGAGTTGCCGGAGACAGGGGGGTACAGGCAGAGGAACTCTGTTCCGTTCGGTACCGTTGAACCCAGAGTTCTCAGTGAAAGACCTTTGTGTAAAGCTTGGCTCTTGGCCTGAAATTGGATTTCTCTTTTGTTTGTTTGTTTTTAGACCACACCCAGGTCTTACTCCTGGCTCTGCACTCGGGGATCACTTGTGATGGGCTTTGGGGACCCTATGGGGGTGCTGGGGATTGAGCCTGGGTGGGCCATGTACAGGACCAATGCCCTAACCACTGTACCGTCCCTCTGACCCCAGAAACTGGAGTCCTGAGAAGACTAGCCCAGGTCTTTCTGTGACGCCTGTCTTTGGGAACCTGGAGTTTTGTACACCCCAAGAGAAAGTGCCTATAGACCATAGAGGGCATCCCGGTAAAAATCCTGTGCTGAGTCTGTAGTGAGCTTTCCTGTGGGTATTTCACTCACGTGACCGAAATTCATGGTTGGGGAATTAAGCACTGCCCACTCGGCCCCTCTGGGCGGTCTTTTTCCCTGCAGACTCTCCTCCTCTTGTCTTTCCTCCTTCCTGCTTTATTTTTTGTTGTCTCGGGCCACGTGTGGCAGGACTTGGCCTAGCGTGTACCTGCAGTGCAGGGCTGGGTGCAGGGAGGTTACAGCTTGGGGCTGGAACTTCTGCCTACTTCTTTTTTTTTTTTTTTTTTTTTTTTTCTTTTTGGATCACAGCCAGCGATGCACAGGGGTTACTCTTGGCTCTGCACTCAGGAATTATCCCTGGTGGTGCTCCGGGGACTATATGGGATGCTGGGAATCAAACTTGGGTTGGCCGCCTGCAAGGCAAACACCCTACCCGCCGTGCTATCGCTCCAGCCCCACTTCTGCCTACTTCTGATTCTAGTTTATTTTATTTATCTTTGCTTTTTGGGTCACACCCAGCGATGCTCAGGGATTACTCCTGGCTCTGCACTCAGGAATTACTCTTGGTGGTGCTTGGGGGACCATCTGAGATGCCGGGGATCGAAGGTCGAAGGTTGGCTGAGTGCAAGGCAAACACCCTACCTGCTGTACTGTTACTCTGGCCCCACCTTTTGCTGATTTTAATCTTTACATTTACACTGTAATTTATTATAGCCCAAAGCACAACTCTGTGAAATTCTGTGCGGCTTCCTAGCAAATCCCCAAACCTGAGGGAAGTCCTTGGAGCCCATGAAACGTGTGTGGACCCACATTAGTGTTCATTGCCGCCTTCCAGGGCCATCTGGGATTGTGACAGGACGGTGCCAGATTTATATCTGGCGTATAAATGTCTCTGTGTGTGTGATATGTTTAAAATGTCATCTTTTCCTTGCTTTCCAACAGTTTGATCTTTCTTTATGACTTTCTTATATTCTTACTATGTTTGTTGATTGTCATTGATAGGTGGTTCATAGTTTCACCAAATCTGGAAATTTGGGAGTTGGGAGATATTACATGGTTAAGCAATCATGTTTATGTTTTCTTTTTTCATCATAGAGTATGTTTATAATGCTCATAAAACTATCTTTGAGTATATCTATAATACTTATAAAGCCTGTTTTGGAGATCTTTGCTTCTTTTTTTGTATTTTGGACCTTTTTGTTTGGTCTGATTTTTCTCCTATTTATGAGTTACATTTTCTTGCTTCTCCATATTATGTAGTAAATTTTTATTCGCTGCTGGATATTTTGAATTTTACACAGTTAAGTGTTGTGTTGCATTTTACTCTTTCTTTAAAGTGTGTTAAACTTTTCCTAAAAGCAGTTGTCACTTTTGGATGCTGGTCATTTATTTTTATTTATTTATTTTTTTTCTTTTTGGGTCACACCCAGCAATGCTCAGGGGTTACTCCTGGCTTTGCACTCAGGAATTTCTCCTGGCGGTGCTTGGGGGAACATATGGGATGCCGGGGATCGAACCCGGGTCGGTCGAGTGCAAGGCAAACGCCTTACCCGCTGTGCTATCGCTCCGGCCCCTGGATGTTGATCATTTAAAGAATATTTATAAGCTTATCTTTTTTTCTTTTCTTTTTTAAATTAATTAATTAATTTTTATGGAATCACGGGGAGCTATGCTTACAAAGCTTTCATGTTTGAGTTTTAGTCATACAATGATCGAACACCCATCCGTCCTCCATTGTAAATTTTCCACCACCAATGTCCCCAGTATCCCTCCCCCCTACCCGTTTCCCACCTCTCCCCCTGCCTCTATGGCAGACAGTTTCCCTCTTACTCTCTCTCTACTAATGGGCATTATAGTTTGCAACACAGATGCTGAGAGGCCATCCTGTTTGGTCCTTTATCTACTTTCAACACACATCTTCTATCCCGAGTGATCCCCCAATCATCATTGACTTAGTGATCCCTTCTCCATCCCAGCTGCCTTCTCCCTCAGTTTGTGAGACTGGCTTCCAACCATGGAGCAATCTTCCTGGCCCCGTTTCTACTGTTCTTCAGTGTTAGTCTCATATTATGTTACTTCAGTGGAAGGGCGTTTGCCTTGCATGCAGCCGACCCAGGTTGATTCCTCCGCCCCTTCTGGAGAGCCTGGCAAGCTACTGAGAGTATCTTGCCCATATGGCAGAGCCTGCAAGCTCCCCGTGGCGTATTCGATATGCCAAAAACAGTAACAACAAGTCTCATGATGGAGACGTCACTGGTGCCCGCTTGAGCAAATCGATGAGCAACAGGAGGACAGTGACAGTGACTATATTCCACAAATGAGTGCAGTCCTTCTGTGTCTGTCCCTCTCTTTCTGACTTACTTCACTTAGCATGATACTCTCCATGACCATCCACTTGAAAGCAAATTTCATGACTTTATCTTTCCTAATGGCTGCATAGTATTCCATTGTGTAAATGTACCAAAGTTTCTTTAACCAGTCGTCTGTTCTCAGGCGCTTGGGTTGTTTCCAGATTCTGGCTATTGTGAACAGTTATAAGCTTTTCTCAGGAAGTCCTATTGTAGTCTTTAGTTCTAAGACCTAGTTTTGTTCTACTTTTAATGTGTGTAAATCTACCTGGGTTCTCTAGTGAATGTCCCTTATCATCAGTCAGGTCTCTCCTTTCTTGCTGGAATCAGCGTCATTTCTGTTCCCCTGTGAGCTCTAGGAAATGACCGCCTCACTGATCCTTAATATTCTTTCAAGACTAGTGGGAACAGAAAGAAAGCTCAAAGGGCTCATGCTTTGCATGTGTGAAACCTGGCTGTGATCCCTGGCACCACACATGGCCCCTTGAGCACTGCTTGGAGGGACCCCCAAGAGCAGAATCGGAAATAGCCTCTGAGCACCACCAGATGTTGTCAAACATTTTTTTTATGGTCATTCTTGTCTGGCCTTATGGAAATCCATGTTACTTATCATCAGATTGTTATTCAGCTACACTCGAGGGGACTTTTTTTCTCTTGCTGACTTCCGGGGATTTTGCTTTGGTTGCATAACTCTGCTTTTCTGGACTTTGCCTTTCAAATTCTAACTGCTCGGCCTCCCTGGCTGTGATCCCCAGTGCCTCAACTCTGGGGTCGCCGGAGGCTCCCGACCCTGCATTTCGGCAAGGCACTAGGCAGGCAAGGCGATAGGGCTTTTGTTCTGTTGCATCGTGTGTGGCCCAGACTCTGAAAATAGTGAATCATGTATTTTGTCCAATTTTTTTTTCTTTTTGGGTCATACCCAGCAATGCACAGAGGTACTCCTGGCTCTGTACTAAGGAATTACTCCTGGCGGTGCTCAGGGATGCTGGGAATTGAACCCCGACTGGCCAAATGCCCCACCCGCTGTGCTATTGCTCCAGCCCCTTGTCCAATTTTTTTTTTTTTTTGGTTTTTGGGTCACACCTGGCGATGCACAGGGGTTACTCCTGGCTCTTCACTCAGGAATTACCCCTGGCGGTGCTCAGGGGACCATATGGGATGCTGGGATTAGAACCCGGGTCGGCCGCGTGCAAGGCAAATGCCCTACCTGCTGTGCTATCGCTCCAGCCTCCCCTTGTCCAATTTTTTTTTTTTTTTGCTTTTTGGGTCACACCTGGCGATGCTCAGGGGTCACTCCTGGCTCTGCATTCAGGAATTACCCCTGGCAGTACTCAGGGGACCATATGGGATGCTGGGAATCGAACCCGGGTCGGCCGTGTGCAAGGCAAGCGCCCTACCCGCTGTGCTATCGCTCCAGCCCCTTGTCCAATTTTTAAAAGCTGCTTTCAGGAGAATATTCTGGACTGCCTTCCTCTGCACATTGAGAAGCTCAAGTCTGTCTCTCCTGAATCTGTTTGTTTCTTCTGGCAAGGCTCTGCCAGCCGGCTCCTACTCCAGCTGTAGCTCCCCACAGAAGGTCCTGTGAACTGCGCACACGCCGCGCTGAAGCCGTGAAGGAAACGTCCCGTCTTCATGGTTGCCCTTTCCCTCTTGCCTTTTGCAGAAAAAATGTGAACGTTATTGGGCCCAAGCCCAGGAGCCGCTGCAGGTCGGGGGCTTCTGCATCAACCTGGTGAGCTGAAAAGAAACACAGACAAAAGCAGTGTCTTCTGGAGTCTTGGAGATTATCTGTCTCGTGAAATATTGAGCTGGTCTCAAAGGATCAATCATTTTCTTAGAGTTCACTCACACCGCTGGGAAGTGGTGGAGCATGCAAATAGAACTTGGTGTGCGTATTGCTTTTCCATTTTACTATGATGAGATGATGGTGATTTCTGAATGCCTGGTAAGGTTATGAAAATCTTCATTTCCTTCACCACTTCCAAAGAACTCGGGATCATCTTTCACCTCATAAATCATAAATTGATACTTAATGACTGTCATCCCGTTGCTCATCGATTTGTTCGAGCGGGCACCAGTAACATCTCTCATTGAGAGACTTATTGTTACTGTTTTTGGCATATCCAATACACACGGGGAGCTTGCCAGGCTCTGCCTGTGGGCTTGATACTCTCGGTAGCTTGCCGGGCTCTCCGAGAGGGGTGGAGGAATTGAACTTGGGTCGGCTGCGTGAAAGGCGAAAGCCCAACCGCTGTGCTATAGCTCCAGCCCTGAAACTTAATAGAGATGGTAAAACACAGGAAATAGTTTTTCACTGTACATGAGCTTATTTGGGTTTTTATCCTTTTTATCACATATCCCAGTCTCTCAAATGTTTTCTCTGTGAATAATGTGAGGGATGCTTTGGCTAAGTGAATTAAACAAATCTGTGGTTTGTTTGATCAGAAATGCTGTTTTCTATAAATGCATATTTCGGTGCCCAGGATCTGAGTACTTTTCTTTCCTTATTCCTTCTACCTGCTCAGACAGAAGAGACATGGCTGAATGTGGACATCATGCTCAGGACTCTGCAAGTGACCTTCCAGAAGGTACAGTGGGGAAGGTGAGGTCCCGGGAGGCTCCACGTGGGGGAGCGCAGTTTCCTGTCACTCTGTCACCTGGAAATAAGGGAAGGCGATGGTTCCAGCTCGGTCAGCCGCCCGTCTCACTCTCCTCTGCCCGTGGGGGTCAGCCGCCCGTGTCACTCTCCTCTCCCCGCTCTCTCCCTCCTGTGCTCAGGAGTCCCGCCGTGTGCACCAGCTGCAGTTTGTGTCCTGGCCAGACCGCGGGGTCCCCAGCCAGCCGGAGCACGTCCTTGCCATGGTGGAGAAAGCCCGCTGCCTGCAGGGCTCTGACCCCGCCCCCCTGTGCATCCACTGCAGGTTTAGGAAACAGGTTTCTGGGGAGGAGGGCGGGTGGTGAGACACGGGGGACTCCGAGGGGGAGGGAAGGTGGGGCGTGGCGGCGTGTGTCTGGGTGCCTGTCTGATCCGTGTGCCCGCTGGCCTGTCTCGCCTGCCCCGGTAGGAGCGCACGGTTGGTGCCTGAAAGTGTAAGCGACTACTAAGCCTTTCTTTAGGGCCAGAGAGGGAGTACGGCGGGCATGGCGCTTACCTTGCACACAGTTGGCCCAGATTTAGTGCCTCGCCTCCCACGTGGTCTTGCGGGTCCTGCGGGGAGGGACACCTGAGAGCAGACCCTGAGCACCACCAGGTGTGGCACGACCCACAAAACAAACAAACTAACAAAATGAAGTTTTCCTTTTAAATGACAATATGAGGATCCTGGGAGCTCAGGCGGGGCTGTGGGAGAGTCGCCCCGCCCTGACAGTCCCTTCTGCTCACGTCTGTCAGCGCCGGCTGTGGGCGGACTGGGGTCCTGTGCACCGTGGACTATGTGCGCCAGCTGGTCCTGACGCAGGTGTGGGGCTGCGGGGGCGGGGGGGCTGGGCACCGCTGGGATGGCCCCACCCCCATCGGCCCGAGGGTCTCACTGCCCCGTCTCTGCCACAGACAATCCCACCCAACTTCAGTCTCTTCGAAGTGGTCCTTGAGATGCGGAGGCAGCGGCCGGCTGTTGTCCAGACCGAGGTGAAGAGGGCACGGCGTCCCTGGGACCCAAGGACTCCCCCTCCCCTCCTGCCCCCCCTCCTGGACGCCCCCCTCCCTCGCAGGAGCAGTACCGGTTCCTGCACCAGGCGGTGACCCAGCTGTTCGACGCCGCGCTGCAGGAGGCCAGCCCCCGTTACCAGAACCTCCAGGTGGTACCCAGGCCCCTTCCCCGTGGGTCACCGGCCCTGGCTGCAGGGACGCCCCTATCGCTGTCCCCTATGCTCCTCCGCCCTCGCCACTCTAGGGTGACCCCGACAGGGCCCCGGTCCCCCTCCACGCATCACGTGCCTTCCCGCTGTCCCCCCAGAACTGCGCCCCGCACTACGAGGACATCAGCTCCCTGCACACTTCCCCGGCCCTTCTCCGCGCGCCCGACCTGCCCGGCGGAGTCCTCAGGTACCTCACCCCTCCCTCGTCCTGCCCTGCCGCCTCTCCCAGGCTGGCACTTCAGCAGCGGTCCCCCGCACGCGCCCCGCGCGCCCCCGGTCCTCGCGCCCTGGTGGTCGGGCGCCGAGGACGCAGAGGACCAGGCTCCGGGCAGAGGCTTCTCGCCCGCCCACGGCAGCTGTCTCTGCCGGGCCGTCTCTTCCTCTTCTTTAGACGCCACTTCCTCAAACGCTGGCACCCAGAGCCCGTCCCCCGGGTCCCCTGGGCGCCCTCCCTCCGGCGGCGGGTACCGGCCCCCGCCCGCCGGCCGCGCTCCAGGCCTGCCCCCCCCCCCCGGGTGCAGGAAGCAGCTTTGCACGCCGACTTCCTCCCCGCAGGGGCATCTCCGCGCCCCGGGCCCGGCACCCTCGGGTGCAGGAAGCAGCTGTGCGCGCCGACTTCCTCCCCGCAGGGGCATCTCCGCGCCCCAGCCCTGGGCCCGGCACCCTCGGGTGCAGTTAGCAGCTGTGCGCGCCGACTCCCCCCTGCAGGAGCGTCTCCGCGCCCCGGCCCCGGGCCCGGCACCCTCGGGCGCAGGAAGCGGCTGTGCGCGCCGACTCCCCCGCGCAGGGGCATCACCGCGCCCCGGGCCCCGGCATCCCCGGGTGCGGGAAGCGGCTGTGCGCGCTGACTCCCTCCCCGCAGGAGCGTCTCGGCGCCCCGGACTCCGGGCCCGGCCATGGCAGACACCTACGCGGTGGTGCAGAAGCGCGGGAGCGTCGGCGGGACGCGGGCGCGCGGCGGCGGGGACGGGGACGTGGACGCGCTCTACAGCCGGGTGGCGCGGCGCGCGCGGGACCCCCAGGCGCCGGCCGAGGACCCACCGGGGGCGCCGCCCGGCCGCGGTGAGTCCACGCGCTCTTCCTCCAGACCCCGACAGGGGACCCGCGTGGCGGGAGGTCCCCGCCGGAGTCCCACGGGGGCGGGCCCCATGACCCACCCGGGCCAGCATCCGGGCCCTGTGTCCCACCTGGGCTGACGCGGGGACCCCCTGACCCTTCCCTCCCCTAACCACCTGGTGCCCCAGGCCCTGGGAACATCCAGGCTTACGTTGTCCCCCGTCCCCAGGCCGGCCACACCCACAACCCATGAGAGCCCGCCTGCCGCCAGGCGTCCCTGCCCGGAAGGGAGCTCCCTGGACACCCCGAGCTCCCTGACCCGGCCCTGTGGTCCCCCGCCCATGCCCTGATCCCCCTGTCCCGGCCCTGTGTCCCCCATCCGGGCTCTGATCCCCCTGACCCGGCCCTGTGCCCCCCATCCGGGCTCTGATTCCCCTGACCCGGCCCTGTGTCCCCATCCGGGCTCTGATCCCCCTGTCCCGGCCCTGTGTCCCCCATCCGGGCTCTGATTCCCCCTGACCCGGCCCCGTGTCCCCCATCCCGGCTCTGATCCCCCTGACCCGGCCCTGTGGTCCCCTGTTCACAGCCGCCAGCACCCAGAGCCTGGCTGCGGGGGGCACTTATGAGGACGTGTCCGGCGGCGTGCACCCCGGCAATCTGGGTAAGTCCGACCCAGGCGACTTCCCCTGGGCCCCGGGAGCTCAGGGGTTCAGGGGTGGCAGCTGCGCGCACCCTCGCAGGCTGGGGGCGTGGCCGCGGCAGAGCAGAGCCGCGGTGCTGCGGGGGTGGGGGTGGGGGTGGCTTCTGCCTGCACTGCGCTGCCCCTCACCTCCCTTCTCCGTGACACCCATCCGCGGCCTTTTCCTCCCCCAGGTTTCAATGTGCGCATTGGAAAGCCCAAAGGGCCCCGTGACCCCCCTGCGGAGTGGACACGTATGTGAGCTGCTGGCCCCCAGCCCCTGCCGGCGGCTTCTCAGGGGGCGCCCGGACCGCCGCCCTCTGGCTGCCCGTGGGAACAAGGGTGTGAGCGGAATAAAGTTTCTTAGGGTGGGAACCCCTGCAGCGTCGCCCCCTGACTGCAGCGTTGAAGGTAGAGAGGCAGCTACCGAGAGGGCTGGCTTGCGGTGGAGAGTGGCGTCCCCCCCAACGGAGAGTGACCGCCTCCCCCAGACCACCCAGAGGCCGGGCTCGTGTGCGAGGTGGCTGCACGGATGAGTCCACCACCTTCGGTTCCATTCCAGGACCTGACTCTCCGCACAGGTCGAGACACACCCTAGATGAGCAGGTAGACAGCTCACACAAAGCTGATGGACGCTGCTGGACCACCAGCTGCACAGTGGGATACGGCCCTCAGCCAGGGGAAAGGGTGATTCCCTGGGATAGATCTCCAGCCCCCAGCACACTGACCCCGGGCCTCGCACACACAGCCCTGGAGCTGACAGGTGCACAGGCTGACAGCTTAGCAGGCAAGTGTGAGAATGACAGATTGCCTGACCCAGTGCACAGACCGGCAGACTGAGGCACTCCTGAGCCGGGGAAACAGTGCTCATCCTGGAGCACACGCCTGGTGTGTGGGGAGCCTGGCTCCCATCTCTCACATCATATGGTGTCCCCGAGCGTGAGTGCGTGTTCACAGAACGGTGGGTGCACACCGCGTGCTTTTGGTGGTCAGGAGCCGCTTCCCCACCCTGCCTGGCTGATGGCGATGGGCGGAGGAAGGAGCAAGCGAGGGCCAGGCCGGCTGGTGACTGTCACCGCTTATTCCAGTCTAGTCCCCCTCTGCCTCCTTCCAGTTTCACCCACTGCCCGAATTCCGTCTCCACACGCCCACTCTCATGGCCCGAGTTACAGAGCAGATCATGAAGAGTGTGTGTGTGTGTGTGTGTGTGTGTGTGTGTGTGTGTGTGTGTGTGTGTGTGGAGGGGGTAGCAACTAACACACAGGTGTGGTCATGCAATCAACAGATGTAAAGTTGTTTCCTCCTGGGGGAAGCTTCTAGGACAAACTCGCACCCACAAGGTGATCCGCCGAAGGGCGAAATACCACCTAGGGGTGTATTTCTCCGTGCCTTAGCCCATATCTGTTTAAACAGTCATTTTATTTATTTATTTATTTATTTTGCTTTTTGGGTCACACCCAGTGATGCACAGGGGTTACTCCTGGCTCATGCACTCAGGAATTACTCCTGGCGGTGCTCGGGGGACCATATGGGATGCTGGGAATCGAACCCGGGTCAGCCACGTGCAAAGCAAATGCCCTGCCCGCTGTGCTATTGCTCCAGTCCCTCCAGTAAGGACTTAAGGGAAAGAGAAAAAGCAATATTTCACTTGCATGGACAAAATCCAGAGCCCTTAGAAGAACCTGACCTGACAAGTCACAGGGTCTGACTTGGGGATATAGTGATAAACAGATGGGGGAAGCAGAGCACAGAGGAGAAGTTAAAGATAAACACAAAGGAATGAGAGTGCCTCAGGAGCACTGTGATGTGAGTAACCCAGGAAACCTAAACTTGCGGCAGAGGAGAAAGGACGAACCAGTGTTACACCTAAACTATTTAGAACCATAGTCCAACACATGAGGTGTTTTGGGAGCAACCCTAGAGCAACAAACTGAGAGTAGGCCCTGAGCACTGTGGGATGACCCTCCCCCACCACCCCACAGAGGCAGGGGGTGGGGAGGGGTGGGGGTGTCGAGAGGGATACTGGGAACATTGGTGGTGGAGAATGGGCACTGGTGGAGGGATGGGTACGCGATCATCGTTTGATTGAAACGTAATCACAAAAGCTTGTGAGTCTGTAACTGTATCTCAAGGTGATTCATTAAAATTTAAGAAAAGAAAGAAGGGGAAGAAGGGAGAGAAAGAGAGAACACGAGGTTCTCCAACAGTGGAGCGTACCCCTGCACACAGCCCAACGTCAGGTATCAAAGCATGGAAAGTACACATCTCCAGAGGGGAGACGTGGGTCACACGTGTGCTTGGGCACTACATTACATGACACAGGGCAGCATATGAGTGCTTCCTTTGTTCAAGTCAGCCTTTATCAGTTTCTCCCAAGCTCCCCTGCACGGGGCTTTCTGTTGCTAAGGGTCCTTGCCAAGGGGTAGGTAGAGTTGGGATTAATGGACGGTCTTTGAAATTCCTTTCTTGCTGCAGTTTCTCTAGTGGGGGACCAGTGGTCAGTGTCACAGGTTCTTAATCAGGCCTTAGTTTCTGTGTCCACAAGGTGGGTCCCAGGTTCTTATCAGGCCTTAGTTTCTATGTCCACAAGGTGGGTCCTGCCGGCCTTGGGGCTAAATTGGTTTCATTACTTCCCAAGAATTCCATTGCTATGGGCCCTTCCCTGTCACTGTCTACCTCCCTTCAATCCCTGGCGTCACATATGATCACATCTGAGCACATCCATGTGCTCGGCCGTCTGTGCGCCCTTCCTTTGTTCAAGGTGGCTTTTGTAGGGTTTCTCCAACCTGCCCCCTGTGGGCCTCTGCCTAGGTAAAAGTCTGTGGCTAAGGAGGTTGCCCAGGAGGGTAGGGCTGGGAGTGGTGATGGTCTTCTTTGAAATTCCTTTCCTGGCCTTTTGTTCCTGCTGGAGCTTCTCTGGGACAGGGTCTTTCAAGCCTTAGTTCCGGTTTTCTGCAAGGTTGGCTTTTGCAATTTCAGGGCTATTATTTCCCTGAAGAAATTTACTGCCGTAGCCTTGGGAGGGGCTTCCCTATCTGCTGCCTGCCTACATCGTATCTCCAAGGTGTGTCAGATTTAGGACTGGTGGCTTTATTACTTCCAGAAATGTCATTGCCATGACGTAACCTACCTGCCTACATCAGGGGCAGTGACCAGAGGTTCCCGAATGGCAGACTGCAGTGGGGATCACAGCTTCCTGTTTCCTGGACCAGGGTTGGGCTGTAACATTTTTTTTTTTTAATTAATCACTGTGAGATACAGTTACAGACTTACAAACTTTCGTGCTTACCTTTCAGTCATACAATGATGGAGTACCCATCCCTCCACCAGTGGCCATTCTCCACCACCACTATTCCCAGTATTTCCCCCTCCATCCTCCACCTCTGTGGCAGGCACATTCTCTTTTTCTCTCTCCTTTTGGGTGTTGTGGTTTGCAATACAGGTATCAAGCGGCCATCATGTTCGGTCTATAGTCTATTTTGCTATAACAGGTTAGCATGGAAATTTATTACATGTATCTTTGGGCAGAGAGTCTCTTGCCCGCACGCCTGGCTGTCTTCCCCGGGGCCCCTCGGAGGGGATGGGCTCCAGCTTCTCTCCCCACCCTGAGCAGAGCTCCCGGTGGCCGAAGACCACCGGAACCTAGCCACAGCCATGCTCGAGGCCCCTCTCCACACGTTCGGACAGGCCTCACGCATGAAGGTACCGGCAGAGGAACCCAGGTGTGTGTAATCCCATCAAGGGCCAATATCCAGAGACTTAAAAGCAAGCTCCCAGAAGTGATATCTTATAAGCGATATCTTGTAGCCTACTTCTCCCTCTGGGAGAAACTGGCAAGCTTCTGAGAGTTTCCTGCCCACATGGGACAGCCTTGCAAGCTTCCCATGGTGTATTCATATGTGAAAGCCAGTAACCAGCTGGATCCCATTCTCCTGACCCTGAAAGAGCCTCCAGTGCGACATCATTGGGAGGGCCTAGTCGAGATGGACTTCTAAGATCTCAAGGAAAGGATGAATGGAAAGGTTACTGAGCCCGCGCAAGAAATCAATGATTAACGGGATTTTGTGATCGTGATCATGATCTTTGGTTTTATACTTGATTTATAACATGTACTCTAAAGAGATAATGTTGTTTGTGGGTGGAAAAATTTAAAGATGTGTTAGAGTGTGGAGTCGACCATCCCTCACGGACAGAGAACAGGGCCGATAATGCAAATCACATAGCGAGGTCTATTGTTCCAGCTAGCTGGGGTTCAAGTGTCTGCCCGACGCAGTGAGCTTCAACAAGGACCCCAGGACTAGATTCAGCGAGTTCTTATGCTTTCATTTTGGCAAGTCAGCATTACTCAGCAAATCTCTATTACCTACAGAGTACACGTCTATTTTGTTGTTATTGTTTTGGCCCGCAACATCCAGCCCACCTCCTGACAGCTACATTCAGGAGACCGAATCTTATCCCAGAGATGCCATCTTGGACAACAGCATCTGGTTTTCCTGCTGTTCTTGTTCCTGGAAGAAGCCTAGGTCGCTCAGAAGGCCACAGAGCCTGTCATGGCGGCTTAGCTGGCCCTAACAGATGCTCGCCCTTCTGCACTTTGGGTGGACCTCCCTGTTCCATGCTGAAAAAACCTCCCTGCAGCCGTACTGGTGCATAGCTGTGACGTACATGCCCTGCCTTCTCGGCTATTGATGAAGTCAGGTAAACTAGGGAGGAGGCCAGTGGAATTCCTGGGAAGTAAGAACCACCTAGCCCAAAGGCCATCGGGACCCATAGCCTGAGGAGGCCTTTACCTGGAGGTAGCCCACACCAGAGAAGGCTGGGACCACCCTCAACATGAAGCTCCAGCAGGAACAGAGGTCAAGAAAAGGCGCTTCAAAGGACAACATCGCACTCTAGCCCCTGGCAGGAACCCGAGCAAAAGGACTCATCTCCATGGGCGTGTTAGAGAAACCCTCGGAGAGTTAACTTGGAACAGAGGAAGTGTGTGCATATGCTACTGGAGCCTGTGTGCTGCCTGTGTGCTGCCAAGCACACGTGGTGCCCGAGCACATATGTCCCCCGCATCTCCTCTCCCGAGCTTTGTACTGGGGCTCTCTCTGCCTTTGGAGAAGCCCACACTTTCTTTTGAAGGCATTACTCTCTCTCTCTCTCTCTCTCTCTCTCTCTCTCTCTCTCTCTCTCTCTCTCTCTCTCTCAAACCTACAAATAAAATCTGTTCTTACTTCACCGCTCACCTTCTCCTGGAATTCTTCTCCACGAGAAGGCAAGGACCCGGAAGGCCCGAGCAGGGCCGAGTACTTGTTGCTTCACCGTGAATGATCCCTGTGGCCAGTTGCTCTCACACACGATGCCCTGGCAGCTCGTTAGACATCAGCATCTCCAGCAAGCCCGAGAGAATCTGAGGATTCATTGACCACCTACAAATAATGTGGGGTTCTAGAAAAAACTAGGCCCAGGCACCCTTTCTAGGCCATTCTCCACACAGAGAGGGCTCAGGTGCAGTGTACGTGCTCTCCCTGTGGGTTTTGTTGTTGTTGTTTTGCTTTTTTTGGGTCCACCTGGTGATGCTCAGGGGTCACTCCTGGCTCTGCACTCAGGAATCACCCCTGGAAGTGCTCAGGGGACCCTATGGGATGCTGGGAATCGAACTTGGGTCAGCCATGTGCAAGGCAAACGCCCTCCCCGCTGTGCTATTGCTCCAGCCCCTGTTTATTTATTTATTTTGGGTCAAAACTGGGGGTTCTTAGGACTTAGTTCAGGATGACTACTAGTCTGGAATTCCCTTTACTTTCCTCTTGCTATATAGGTGCCAAGGTGCCAATCATAGTAGAACCTCTCCCCAATGCTGTCCCTCCTTCCCTCTCTCCCTTCCCTCATTTCCTCGTTCCCTCCTTCCCTCCCTCCCTTCCGTCCTTCCTTACCTCCCTTTCCTCCTTCCCTCCTTCCCTCCTTCCCTCCTTCTCTCCTTCCTTCCTGCCTTCCTGCCTTCCTTGTCCAGGGATCTTTTAATTGTTTAAAACAAACCCCTCTCCTGCCATGAATCCCAGGGCATGAACCCCCACAACTCTGGCTCGTTCTGGTTGGTTCTCACAGCCCGTGCTTCTCTGAGTGAAGCAGAGGGCGGTTCAGCTGAACCCAAGTGCCTTTCTCTTTGGCTTCCTTTTCCCCTGATCATTTCCCTTCACCGTTTCAGGAAGCTGTGTCTACGCTGAGAGGACGCAATGTGCGGGCAGGAATCTCACCCTTGACTTGTCCCTTTGCAACAATGCCGCAGCGCACGGGTGAATGACACACTGTGGGTGTTCCCCCATCCCCTGGCGTCTATGATGTCACCTTTCTTGTGTACCCTCCTGTACACAGTCAGAAGAACAACTTCACGTTTTCTAAAAGGTCTAGAGAACATTTAGCAGGTGCCTGTCCTCCTGCCCTTTGTGTCGGTCATGTTTGTGGTTTACTGGAAGATGGTGGTTCTGGCCAAAAGACCGAGTAGTCCTTT
This sequence comes from Sorex araneus, assembly GCF_027595985.1. Lineage (NCBI taxonomy): Eukaryota > Metazoa > Chordata > Mammalia > Eulipotyphla > Soricidae > Sorex > Sorex araneus. Next base: position 207,166,532 of record NC_073303.1, read on the forward strand.
GCTGAGTTTCTTTCCCTCTCTCCCTCTCTACTCCCTCCCAGTATTCTTTCCTCCCTGCCCCTTCCCTGACTCCCTCCCTTCCTCCCTGCCCACCCCCTCTCTCCCTGCCTCTCTCTGAATAGCCTTTATAATTAATTTCCCTCTTACAAAATTTTTTTAAAAATTTATTTTAGTTAATGAGTTTAACTGATAATTTTAGTATTAAAACATTATGTCCCCCTTATATTTTATATAAACACTGTGGTTTACAGAGCTGTTCATGACGGTTTGTTATAGACATCCAATATTCCAACATCAATCCCACCGCCACTGCTTCTTCCCACCACCATTATCTTACTAAACTTTTCTTTTTTTGCTTTTTGGGTCACACCTGGTGATGCACAGGGGTTACTCCTGGCTCTGCACTCAGGAATCACCTCTGGAAGTGCTCAGGGGACCCTATGGGATGCTGGGAATCAAACCCGGTCAGCCATTTGCAAGGCAAATGCCCTACCTGCTGTGCTATCGCTCCAGCCCCTCTTACTAAACTTTTTTTTTTTCTTTTTGGGTCACAACCCAGTGATGCTCAGGGGTTACTCCTGGCTTTACACTCAGGAATTACCCCTGGCGGTGCTTGGGGGACCATATGGGATGCCGGGGACCGAACCCGGGTCGGCCGCGTGCAAGGCAAACGCCCTACCCGCTGTGCTATCGCTCCAGCCCCTCTTACTAAACTTTTAATTCACTTCCCAAAATTGATATTTTAGTTCACGTCCTGAAAGTTAGAAATTTTACATTTATTTATCTGCTGGCACATTTCCTTAACATTATACAAATTGACTCATGGCATATAAATCTTTAAGAAAATATAGAAGGGTCAGAAATGAAGCTCAGAGGTAGAGTATGCATGTTACATATGTGAGGTCCTGAGTTTAGTCCCTGACAACACAAGTGCATACACAGATGTACGTCACACACACACATACACACACACACAATGAGAAATACATGAGCTTGTTTAAACAACAAAAATTTATTTTAAACTTTTATTTCCTTTTGTTTTGGATTTTTCTTGTATTTTTCTTTTGTTTTGGAGCCACACACAGTGGTGTTCAGGACTTACTCCTGGCTCTGCACTCAGGGACACTGTGGCATAACTCAGGGGACCATATAAGGTGCCAGGGATCAAACCTGGACCAGCCACATGAAAGGTGGCTTATACACTACAGTATCACTCCAGCCCGACATGTTGCTTTTAAAATGATGTACACCTGGAACTTGTAATTCAGAGTTACTTCAATTAAGCCTGGGTCCTGTTATCAGTCAGCGTAGTGGGGAGAATAATAAATGTGTGACCTTACCAAGCTGTCATCTATGCCCCCTGTTCCTACCATGTTTCAGAGAAGCAAAACATAAGAGGAACATAAGACAATTTTTTTTTTGGTGGCTGTCTCTTACTTTGATGAGCAAAATTGAAAGTATAAGAAGGATCCTAGGGGCTGGAGTGATAGCACAGCATGTAGGGCGTTTGCTTTGCACATGGCCGACCCAGGTTCGATTTCCAGTATCCCATATGGTCCCCCAAGCACTGCCAGGAGAAATTCCTGAGTGCATGAGCCACTCTTGTGCATTGTCGGGCATGACACAAAAAGCAAAATAAATAAATAAAAAGGGATTCTAAAAGGGCTGACAAGATGAAGCAAGCATTTGAAACACGTTTCTATTCCCTACCTCGAAACTCCAAAAGACTCTTTCAGGGGCACCAAACTTCCCCACAAACGTTCCCTCCGCATATACAACAGTGTGCAGTCTTGTGCATGGCTGGCGAGCTGCGGGGGCGTGGGCAGGGGTCCCGGAATCACGGGGGGAAAGGCTTCGAGCTTGAGGCCTGCCTCGTTCCTGTCTTAGGCTGTGCAGGACCAAATTTCCTCCAGTGCCTTCGGCCACTCTGGGGCTTACCCTCACGTTCAGATCCACAGGGGTGACACGTCTAAGGTATGGGAGGAAAAGTGAGGGGAGCGGAGATGGGCGGGGGCGGGAGGCCCACCTCAGTGACCGGGGGTGTTAGTCTCTGGCCTGTAAGATGGGATTGTCGGGACGAATGGCCCCAAGTATGCCCTGACTTCCCAGTGTGCCCCAAGGCCACCCTCTGGACACTGACACCTGCAAGGAGGAGTCTGACTGCAGAGCGTAGCTGGCCGGTTTCGGGGAGCCCAGAAGGACGTGGGGCTGGGAAGCCTTGGCGGCCTGAGGGGATTCTGGGTCAGCCCCAGGGCACGGGGCACACCGCTGCTCTCCACCGGAGGCCCCTCGGTTAGGGCGGCAGCTCTCTGAACTCAGCTTTCAGGTTTGTCTGGGGGCCACATCTGCAGCTCCTGGTGGTCCTGGGGGTACCGTGTATGGTACTGGGGACTGGGCCGGGAGTCCCGCGTGCACACTAGCCCTTGGAGCTGTGCCAGTCCCAGGAGCAACTTTAAATCACTAGAAGCTCCTGCCCGACTCAGCGTCTCTGGGGCTAGGGAGTCCACCCCATAGAACCTCATCTTCCTTGCCCTCGTTTATACTCTCCAGACAGGGCATTTAAATTCCCTCAGTCCTCGTATGTCAACCTTACGAGCCTATTAACACCCCACTGTAGCACTGTAGCACTGTTGTCCCGTTGTTCATCCATTTGCTCGAGTGAGCACCAGTAACGTCTCCATTGTGAGACTTGTTGTTACTGTTTTTGGCATAGCGAATACGCCACGGGGAGCTTGCCAGGCTCTGCCGCGTGAGCGGGATACTCTCAGTAGCTTGCTGGGCTCTCCGAGAGGGATGGAGGAATCGAACCCGAGTTGGCCGCATGCAAGGCAAATGCCCTACCCGCTGTGCTATCGCTCCAGCCATCAACATCCCAAGCTAGGTTAACAGCAGGGTTAACAATGTCTCGGCCACTCTGACAATGACAGGGGGCAGTGGTCACCCAGGACAAGGCCTGGGTGCTGAAAGGAGGGAAAGCGACATGCACAGTACCCTCTCAGCAGCAAATACGCAAACCACGGGGCTTACAAGGTAAAAAGAAAGGGAAAGTGGTCCACCAGAATGGCGGGGAAACTGGGGACATTTGTCGGGGAAAGGGGATGACGGATGCTTCATCACAGTACACCTGAAAATCATGAATCACTCTGAAGGTTGGTAATTCTCGGTGATTCAATGCATTTTTTAAAGCACTGCACTGTAGCACTGTAGTCCCATTGTTCATCGATTGGCTCAAGCGGGCACCAGTAACGTCTCCATTGTGAGACTTGTTACTGTTTTTGGCACATCAAGTACGCTGTGTGGACAGGATACTCTCAGTAGCTTGCCGGGCTCTGTCTCTAATCTTACCTGAATTCCCACAACACTGAAATTTCCTACTTGTACTAAACAGTATCTTCTATACCGTTGGACTCTTGGTCTCCACTCTTTCTTTCTTTCTTTCTTTCTTTCTTTCTTTCTTTCTTTCTTTCTTTCTTTCTTTCTTTCTTTCTTTCTTTCTTTCTTTCTTTCTTTCTTTCTTTCTTTCTTTCTTTCTTTCTTTCTTTCTTTCTTTCTTTCTTTCTTTCTTTCTTTCTTTCTTTCTTTCTTTCCTTCTTTCCTTCCTTCTTTCCTTCCTTCTTTCTTTCCTTCTTTCTTTCCTTCTTTCTTTCCTTCTTTCCTTCCTTCTTTCCTTCCTTCCTTCCTTCCTTCCTTCCTTCCTTCCTTCCTTCCTTCCTTCCTTCCTTCCTTCCTTCCTTCCTTCCTTTCTTTCTTTCTTTCTTTCTTTCTTTCTTTCTTTCTTTCCCTCTAAGATGTGCTCAGGGCTAATTCCTTTTCCTGCACTCAGGGATCAATCCTGGTGGCTTGGAGGACCAAATGGGATGCCAGGGGTAGAACCTGGGTCTACCGTGTGCAAGGCAAGCATCCTACCTACTGTCCCTCTGCTACGGCCCCAGTCTCCTCCCCTCCTGACAGTCTCAGAGGATGGAGCCCCCACCAACGTTTCATTATATTCTTGATGCCTAGATTAGTACCTGGCACAGAAAAGCCCGTGGGAGTCCAATGTTATCCATTTAGCAAATACATTTTCTCTCACACGCTGTTCTTATGTGCCCGTAAGCAGTGTTGGTCTACATCTCATCCGTCTGTGTCACGGTGACTGTCACTGTTGTCCTGTTGTTCATCGATTTGCTTGAGCAGGCACCAGTAGCATCTTCTGTCTGTGTGAGAGAGTATTTATAGAGATAGAAGGGCGACCGAAACGTCTATTTCTTGAAGAACAGGAAGTGGGTTTCAGAATCAGCAGGAGGGGCCCTGAGATCATTGGGTCATCCTGCTTCCTGGATGATTATGTGCTTTCTCTGCATTTTTTCCTTTCTTCAAAAAAATTTTTTTAAGTTTTTTTTTGGGCCACATGGAGCGGTTCTCAGGGCTTACTCCAGTCTTTGTGCTCAAGGATCACTACTGATGGGCTCAGGGAACCCTATGGGGTACCAGGAATCAAAACTCCAGTTAGCCACATGCGAGGCAAGTGCCCTACGCTCTACACTCTCACTCCCACCCTACACCCCCCACCCCCCTGCAACAGGCCTTAATCTGTGCGATCTGCCCTGAAGGCCAGAGACGAGCAGGAATGAAGATACGTGCGTATGAGTTTTTGCTTGTTTTTCTTTCCTGCGCAACAGCTGTCCTGCGTCTGTGTGTAGCAGTTTCTGCAAACGGAACGGGAGCTATATTTTGTTCAATCCAGTTTGTCAACCTCAGGCCATCTATCTTCATTTTGGGAGAAGTCAGGCAGTCCCGTGGGTCTGTGATTTCCCTAAGGAACAGGAGGTGTCAGGCCCTAGAGCTGCTCTGAGCGAGGTGCCTATTGACTCAGGGAAGTGAGGCACAGAGGGGCTGGGGGCTTACTTCAGCCCACGGATACTGACTGTGCTGGCCAGACTCCGTCAGGTTTTTTTTTTTCTTTTTGGGTCACACCCGGCGATGCTCAGGGGTAACTCCTGGTTCTACACTCAGGAATTACTCCTGGCGGTGCTCAGGGGACCATATGGGATGCTGGGATTCGAACCCGGGTCGGCCGCGTACAAGGCAAACGCCCTACCTGCTGTGCTATCGCTCCGGCCCCCAACAATCTTTTTTTTTTCCTTTTTGGGTCACACCCAGTGATGCACAGAGGTTACTCCTGGCTCATGCACTCAGGAGTTACCCCTGGCGGTGCTCAGGGGACCATATGGGATGCTGGGATTCGAACCCGGTCGGCCGCGTGCAAGGCAAACGCCCTCCCTGCTGTGCTGTCGCTCCAGCCCCTCCGTCAGGTTTAATGCAATCAGACAGCCCGGCCAGGAGCTACCTGAATACTCAGACCTAAAACACCAGCATCCAAACCGCTCGTGCTTAGCCGTGTCGCCATGGGAAGGTTTGGGGGCAACAGACCAAGGGCTGGAGTGCCTGCTTCACATGCAGACGACCCGGGCTCAGTCCCTGACCACAACAGGGTCTGACCCAAACACAACAACCACACTAGCAAACCTGCAGCGTGTGAATCCCGGACCACAGCTGCCGTCGGCGCCCAGACTGTGCTGTGTCACCCACACTCTCGAGATGAAGGAGCTGCTGGTGTCACCTGCAAGTCTGAGAGTGGTTGGTTTCCTTTCCTGGCTGGTTTGGGGGCCACCGTTGGTGATGCTCAGGGCTTCCTCCTGGCTCTGTGCTCAGGGGTCAGTCCTGTGGTGCTGGAGGCGTGGTGGGGATGACGGGTTGATGTCGGTGGGCCCCACGGGTGACTTTCGTGAAGCGGGGAAGAGAAAGACAGTCACTTTCTCTCCAACCGCCTCAAACACCCGGGACCCACGGTAACTGGGTTCTTGTCTCGCTCTCGGAAAAGAATTTCAGGAGTAGACAAACAGTGAAGTGAAAGATTTTATTCGGAGGTTTCTGAGAGAGGGAGGAAGGGATAAGTAGAAAAGAAAAACCAGTAGGAGTGACGCGCTCAAGAGAGAACGCGGGCTTCTCCAAGGGTGGAGGAAGCCTCGAATGGGCTATTGGGCTGGTTTTTATAGGGTTTCTCCAACCTGCCCTCACGTGGGGGCTTCTTTCCAGGTGAAAGTCCGTTACCAGGGAGGCTGGGTCCTCTTTAGGCTGGATCACATTTTAATCAGATTAAGGGAGAGATTGACAGAATTGAAAAACTTCATGGGGAGGGGTCCAACCTCCTCAGGGTCTGCCGAAGGTCTTATCAGGTCTGTTTTCTATATCCACAAGGTGGGTCAGTCTCAGAATTCTCCCTCCTAGAGGCTTTGCCAATCTGTTTCATTGCCAAGGGCCTTTCCCTATCTACCTACCTACATCAGGGTGACATGTGGTGCTGGGACTTAGGTGAACTGTGAGCTCGGCAAGCGCCTTACCTTCCTCTCGAGCGCCCGGAGAGTGATGTTTTATGTAGTAGATACCAGTGCATGATGTGTCACCCCAAAGGGTCAGCCTCTCTTTGAGGGTCGCCCAGAGCAGACCCTTCAGAGCAGGAGCCCACTCACCCCAGGGGCACCCCCTTTGCTCGCCGATGGCTGGGTGTGGCCCCATTAGCCACCTCTGCTTGGCTTGGGTTCCAGGCCAGTCAGGGGCAGGTAGGGCTGAGTCAGGCTGCGCCAGGGTCAGAGTCCTGGAGTCTACACTCCCCTCTGGCACTGAAGGACTGGGACCCACTGGTACACAAGCCATCCTGGCAATGATTAAACTGTGAGTTCAGTATCTGTTTTGGGTACTCAAGAGCCTCTTCAATTTCAGGTGTTGAAGTGGGGAACCAAATTCTGGGACCCGAACAGCTGGTGACAATACTTCCTGCAGTGCAGGGAATTAGATCAGGGCTTCCTCAACTTCTCTTTTGAAATTTTAAAAAAATTGATGAATGAATTAATTTTTTAGTCAATCAGCTTAATCAACAGCTGAATAAATAGCAGTACTCCTATGTTGGTAGGGCATTTGCCTTACATGTGGCCGACCCGGGTTCGATTCCTCTGTCCCTCCCGGAGAGCTCCCGAGAGTATCCCGCCCACACAGCAGAGCCTGGCAAGCTCCCCGTGGCGTATTCGATATGCCAAATACAGTAATAAACAAGTCTCACCATGGAGACTTTCCTGGTGCCCGCTTGAGCAGATCGATTTTTAGTCACCACAAAATTACAAAGTTATTCATGATCAGGCTTCAGACATGTGATTTCACAACACCAACCCCTGCACCAGTGTCCACTCTTTTTAAGGACTTTTTATGCCAAATCCTTTAAGTTCACTCATTTAATTCAATTCTGTTTTGAAGGGATTCCTAGGGGAGGCCCAGGGGCCTGGGACAGCTCCCCGTGGTCAGACAGCTGGACCAGTGGGTAAACGCTAGCGGCTGAGGGTACGATGCCACTTGGGTCCTGTGGTGTTGGGGGCCTGCTCAGGACCGTGGGGAGCTAGGCGTGGTGGCGCCTAGGACACCCAGAACTGGGCGCATGAAGGCATGTACTGTGCTCCTGCCTGAAACCCTGCCTTTTATTTTATCAAAGTGTGTATCCTCCCATGCACTAAATTCCTGGCTTTTATTTCATTAATTTATTTTTTTCCCAGAACGTCACAGGCGAGTGGGCTGCAGTCCCTCATTCCCTCCCTCCCTCCTTCCCTCCTGGCTGCCCTTATCACTCCAGCCCCCAAAGTCACAGACAGCTCAAGAATAGCTCAGGGGGGAAAAAAAGTTTTTTTTAGAAGAATAGCTGAGGGGTGAGCTCATCTTACCCTGCCAGGGGGCCCCCTCCCCCCCAGCCTCGCCTCTGCAGGAACCCTGATTGGCCTGACAGGGTCTCACCCAAGCTCAATCGTGACTGATGTCAGAGGCTTTTACCAAGCTTGGCGTCCTTCCGGGGGCTGGAGTTAGTGCGGAAAGTGGGACTGGACTCTCAGCGGAGGCAGGGGGACTGGTGGGAACGCTCGCTCAGGATCTGGCCAGCCCCCAAAAGTCAGGGTCTCACCACACCCGCGAAGGTCACGCTGAGGGGGGGCCCCATCCAGGTCAGTTGGCCGTAGCCAGTAAGACTAGGAGAGCACAGTCATCACCCAGGACATCGAGGAACTACACCACAAGCCTGGTGCCCAGAACCTTCTGGAAATCCATGGCAGTTTATGTAAAAGTCGATGTGCCACGTATGGAGTCTTGGCAGAGAATTATTAATCTGATTTGTCCAGCTTTCGCAGGGGGAGGGGCACCAGAACTGGAAGCCCAGGATCCCAGAATCCCCAAATAGAGAGGACATGTCAACTTTGCTCTGCTGTGCAAGTCACATTTTTTTTTTTAAATTTTTTTTTGCTTTTTGGGTCACACCCGGCAATGCTCAGGGGTTACTCCTGGCTCTGCACTCAGGAATTACTCCCAGTGGTGCTCGGGGGACCATATGGGAAGCTGGGACTCGAACCCAAGTTGGTCGAGTGCAAGGCAAAGGCCCTAACCGGCTGTACTATCGCTCCAGGCCCGCAAGTCACATCTTTTAAAAAAATCCCAAAGATCAAAAAGTAAAAAGAGCAGTTCAGGACAGGGCGGCAGCATACTGGCCTTTATGCAGCCAATTTGGGTTCGAGTTCTGGCACCCTGTTAAAGAAAACAAAGAGATCAGAATACTCAATAATAATTAAGTTGCATGAATAATTTCCTTTTACTCTGTTAAAATGCACTTGTATGGATATAGGTTTTATTTCTATTAAATTAAAAAAATTTATTTTGGGGGCACATCTGGTGGTGTTCAGGGCTTACTCCTGGCTCTGTGCTCAGGGATCATTGTGTGCCAGGAATCTAACCTGGGTCGGCCACATGCAAGGCACATGTGTCTATCCCCCGTCTCTCTGGCCTGTAACATTAACCCTGACATGTGTAGTCTTGGTAGATGCCACTCTGAGGGGCTCATCATCTCAGGGTCCCTGCACACAGCCCAGGGCTCCAGCAGCCTTGCCACATCCTGCCACACTCTCACACACTCAGTCCCCAGGGCTAGTCTCTCAGACTTTCTAAGCGTGCCTGCGCTCAGAGGACATTTTTCAGGCTAGTGAAATGCTGACACGTGCATACCTGATCCTTTCATGCATATGTCTGTGCTTATTAATTATCTCCCAAGTGGAGCCCTTGCGCTAAAAGAAAACTAGAAGGACAGTAGTAGCCCTGGTACACAGGAACTGGGCTGACAGCACCAAGAGGTGCAGTGTCCTTTCGGGGAACACGGGCCATGTCATACATCATCATCAGGCACAGGAAGGTCCCCCTTTGAGTTTGTGCGGGGCGCAGGACAATCAGCAGGACCAGACAGCTCTGCACCTGCCCCCTGAGCTTCAGTGTGTGGCACTAATTCCAGTTTTAGCCTCAATTCCTGCTACTGTCTTCTAGATGAAGATGCTGGGTCACAGACATCCCCCCGAACCCTCGCCTCGTCTGTGCAGCACCCGGAGCCACGTCTTGGCTCCTCTGCTCCAGATAGACTAATGCAGCCCAGCCTACATTCTCCCTCACACCCCCCCTCCTCGGTGAGGTTTCTGTTATACTCAGGGAACTAGCTCCCACTGCTGCAGTGAGCAGTAAACAGATGGGCCCACGGACACGTGCTGGTGGGAAGGAGCCCGATTCAGATGACATAGCATTGCTCTAAGCTGGTTCATTCCGTTTACGAAGATCGAGTGCACTTCGAGGTGCGTCTTTAGGATGGAATACCAAATAGGACGATGAACAATAGAACAATAGACTAATGGAACAGTAGAACAATCTTGACTGCTTTTCACTAAACTTTCATTACAGCAGGACACAATCACTGTCATCCAGTTGTTGCTCATCGATTTGCTCGAGCGGGCACCAGTAATGGACACAATAATAAATCCAAACATGGATACATGAGCAACGTTGGGCTGGAGCGATAGCACAGTGGGTAGGGCGTTTGCCTTGCACGCGGCCGACCCGGGTTCGATTCCTCTGCCCCTCTACCCCTCTAGGAGAGCCCGGCAAGCTACCGAGAGTATCTCGCCCGCACGGCAGAGCCTGGCAAGCTCCCCGTGGCATATTTGATATGCCAAAAACAGTAGCAAGTCTCACAATGGAGATGTTACTGGTGCCCGCTCGAGCAAATCGATGAGCAACAGGATGACAGTGATACAGGGACAGTGATGGGTACATAGGAACATCCCCAGATTGGTTTAGAGATGTGCTATGTAGAAACTAGATACAAGAGGGAAGGACGATCCTGGAATGTGACCTGTGTGAGAAGTGCTATTCTGGGCGAGAGACCTGGGTCACGGTCAGAGGGAGGCCAAGTGGGACCTGGGGTTAGTATGCGCACAGAAGGAAGAACACCTATGATTCTTAACCTCAGACGTCACATTTCTTTTCTTTGTAGGCTTAGAACATATTACACGACCAACCACATTACCAACGAAATTTTAAAATTAAACCTGACAAACTCATTCTAATATTTACCTGTGAGAGAAGATATACAGCAGCAAAGAAAAAAAATTTTTTTTTGGGTCACACCCGGCGATGCTCAGGAGTCACTCCTGGCTCTGCACTCAGGAATTACTCCTGGAGGTGCTCAGGGGACCATATGGGATGCTGGGAATCGAACCTGGGTCGGCCACGTGCAAGGCAAACGCCCTACCCGCTGTGCTATCACTCCAGCCCCATCAAAGAAAATTTTCAAGAAGTATGAAAAGTAGAAACCAGAATAATGGTAGAGATAGATGGAAGAAATCTTAGCTCTAGGAAAAAAAAAAAATCTTAACATCTGGGATTCTGCTATGTGTGAAGGAGTGTTTTCACTGAGTTGGGGAGAAAAGGAAACAAATCCATGACTGGAAAACAGATTCTAAATGTGGGAAAAATAATTGTGTCCCTGGATTCCACAGATACAAATTTCATGAGAGAAAAATAATGAAACATCTGAAAATGAATAAAGTACACTACAAAATATACAGGGATGTGGGGTCTGGAGCAATAGCCCAGCGGGGAGGGCGTTCGCCTTGCACGCGGCCGACCCGGGTTTGATTCCCAGCATCCCATATGGTCCCCTGAGCACTGCCAGGGGTGATTACTGAGTGCAGAGCCAGGAGTGACCCCTGTGCATTGCTGGGTGTGACCCAAAAAGCAAAAAAAAAATAAAAAAATAACTAAAGGTTTATAGAAGAATTATTAGTTCAATGATATTCACTTCTTTTTTTAAAAAAAAAGTGGAAACATCAAATCCTCAAAATTAAAATATATCTAACATAGAAGATGGTTCTGATATAATATCCACCTGAATAAGTGATAGAATAATAAATGCAAACCATCTGATGATTACGGTTGCCATGGAAACAGGTTCATGGAAATGACCTTGTGCACATGGCCTCTTCCTGGAAAGGCGTAGAGAAGGGCGGAGCAGCTATGTGAAAGGAGACATTGTCGAAGACTACTTTCATGGTGGGCCCTAAACAAGTCACTTTCCATGAGAAGGGGTGAGGGCGGCCACTGAAAGATAGTTTTATGATGGTTTCTGTGCTATGTTTTTATTCTATTTTTATCTGATGTTAAGTCCAAACTCTTTTTTTTTTAAACTTGGTGACATCTTAATTCATAGCAATATTGGAGATTCCCTTATGGAGGAGATCCTTTTCAAGACTGTCAGTGGTGGGCTGGAGCGATAGCACAGTGGGTAGGGCGTTTGCCTTGCACGTGGCTGACCCAGGTTGGTTCCCAGCAATCCATATGGTCCCCCGAGAACCACCAGGAGTAATTCCTGAGTACAGAGCCAGGAGTAACCCCTGAGTATCGCCAGGTGTGACCCAAAAAGAAAAAAAAAAAACAAAGCAAAACAGTCAGTGGAGGCCTGAAATCCCAGATAGTATCAAACTTTCTGTAGACTATGTTAATTTCCTATATACATACATTCCCAAGGAAAGCTTAATTTTTGAATCAGTCACATAAGAGACTAACAACAGTAGTTAATGATAGAATTAAGTAATTATTTTCATATATTGTAATAAAATTTATGTGTATATGGATTCTTTTTTCTCAAAGTATCTTCTTTGTATTTTAGAAGAATTGGAGCTGTTGAAAGCAAAATCATAGATAAGGGACAGCTACTATATAGTTTCTTTCTTTTTTTTTTTATTTGATTTTTGGGTCACACCCGGCAATGCACAGGGGTCACTCCTGGCTCATGCACTCAGGAATCACCCGTGGTGGTGCTCAGGGGACCATATGGGATGCTAGGATTTGAACCCGGGTCGGCCGTGTGCAAGGCAAACGCCCTACCCGCTGTGCTATCGCTCCAGCCCCTTTCTTTCTTTTCTAATCCTTTTTGTTTTCTTTTTGGGTCACAACCAGTGATGCTCAGGGGTTACTCCTGGCTCTGCACTCAGGAATTACTCCTGGCGGTGCTTGGGGGACCATGTGGGATGCTGGGAATCGAACCCGGGTCAGCCGAGTGTAAGGCAAATGCCCTCCCCACTGTGCTGTTGCTCCAGCCCCTCTTTTCTAATCCTTTAAAAATTACTTTGTTTTGTTTTTTGGGCCACACCAGACAATACTAGGAGGTTACTCCTGAGTGTGCACTCAGGAATCACTCCTGGCAGTGCTCAGGGGACCAAACAGGATGCCAGGGATCGACCCCACTCGGGCTGCATGCAAGACAAGCACGCTACCCGCTGCACTAACTCTCCTCCTGCACGTTAAAAATAAAAATCACAGTGACCACTCCCAGCTGTGTTGAGCGGGGCAGGTCTCAGCCCACCCAGGCCTCAGATGTTCCACACTTCAGCCATCACCCTCACCTCTTTGGACGCTGTTTTTTTAAATTTTGCTTTGGCTTTATCCATATTTTTATTTACTCAATCCCACGGCCATTCTCTTTACTCTGTTGCAATGAGTGGGCGTCCGCACTAGCTCGGCTGGTCACGCTCATGCGGGCCCTGGTGGTCACATACCTCAGCATGTTGATGAGGCTTTCACCGGGGCCCTGGTGAGGACATGGCTTGCACCCCTTTAATAGTCGTGATCATGGGGTCACTGTGGTGCCCGTATCCATAGTGGCCGGAAGTGTGTCCCTGGCCTTGGAGCTTGCACACCTGTCAGTTGTGTTGCATACAGCCAAGTTTTTTTTTCAGTCTTTTTAAATTTATTTATTATTTTTTTAATTTATTCTTTTATTGAATCACCCTGTGGAAAGTTACAAAACTTTCAGGTTTAAGTCTCAGTTACACAATGCTCGAACACCCATCCCTTCACCAGTGCACATATTCCACCACCAAGAATCACAGTATACCTCCCCCACCCACCTCCCCAGCCCCCCACCCCATGTATAACTGGTAAATTTTACTTTACTTTCACATTACTTTGATTACATTCAATATTTCAACAAAAAAACTCACTATTATTGATTTGGAGTTTCTCCCCCCTAAAGTCGACCTGTGCATACAGCCAAGTTTTGCTGGGCTGGAGACCACACTAGTTATGCCGCCAGAGTCCCAGGCCACGGAGCTGCAGGGACCGTGGGTGGCACAAGGAATCAAACCCTGGGCTTGTGCCCCCAAGACAGGTGCTCTGCCGTCGAGTTACCCCGCAGGGCCCCTGTATGTTTTCTCGATGCATAGTAAAGTTTATTTTAAAAACTATTAAAATAATAAGCAGTTCACTCGGGTTCCTGTGCTTTGTCATCCCCAGGAAAACATAAATCATAGACAAGAGAACAGAAGGCATGAGAGGAAGTACATTTTTGCTTGAAAGATTAGTTCTGTTTAATGAATTACTCAGTTCAGCGGGTATGCCGGTCAACGGGGGGGTTCCCAGGACACGGCGTCTTTCTGGCTTCGTTCCTGCGCTCCAGCAGGGCTCACATAGCAGACCCTGGGCTGAAGCGATGCCTCTCCTGTTCCCGCGGGGAAACCAGCAGCAGAGCAAGCCACAGAGCCACGTTTAGAGGTGACAGGAGAGTCAAAGCCATAGTGAATGCGAGGTGATGTCTCCTTAGAAAGGTCCTTGGCTGGGGCTGGAGCGATAGCACAGCGGGGAGGGCATTTGCCTTGCATGCAGCTGACCCGGGTTCAATTCCCAGCATTCCATAAGGTCCCCTGAGCACTGCCAGGAGTGATTCCTGAGTGCAGAGCCAGGAGGAACCCCTGTGCAATGTCAGGTGTGACCCCAAAAGCAAAGCAAAACAAAACAAAACAAAAAACCCCCAAAAATCAGAAAGGTCCTTGACCAGAATTTAGTAGTGCAGGATAACTATTTCTCCAGATTAACCTCCGCCACATGGAGTTAATGCCACTCTGGGGAACTCTTAGAAGACTTCAATACAGATACCAAGACCCGTTCAGCATGGAAATTACACTCCTATAGCAAAAACTGGTTTATCTTTTTTTTTTTTGAAATTTTTTTTTTGTTTTTGGGTCACACTCGGTGATGCACAGGGGTTACTCCTGGCTCTTCACTCAGGAATTACCCCTGGCGGTGCTCAGGGGACCATATGGGATGCTGGGATTCGAACCCGGGTCGGCCGCGTGCAAGGCAAACGCCCTACCCGCTGTGCTATCGCTCCAGCCCCTCTTTTTTCTTTTTTAAATTTTTTGTTGAAGGATCACTGTGATGTACAGTTACAAACTTATAAACTTTTGTGTTTGCATTTCCCTCATACAGTGATCGTTGACCCATCCCTCCACCAGTGCCCATTCACCTCCACCAATGGTCCCAGTATCCCTCCCACCACCCAACCCTGCCTCTGAGGCAGGACATTCCCTTTTGTTCTCTCTCCTTTTGGGTGCTGTAGTTTGCAACAGAGGTATTGAGTGGCCTTCATGTTTGGGCTACAGTCTACTTTCAGCTAGCATCTTCCAACCCGAATGGGTCCTCCCGACATCCTCTACTTGGTGTTCCCTTCTCTATCTCAGCCGCTGTTTCCCCCAGCATGTGAGGCCAGAAAAACTGGTTTATCTTTTTTTTTTTTTTTTTTTTTGCTTTTTGGGTCACACCTGGCAATGCACAGGGGTTACTCCTGGCTTTGCACTCAGGAATTACTCCTGGTGGTACTCGGGGGACCCTATGGGATGCTGGGAATCGAACCCGGGTCAGCCAGTGCAAGGCAAACGCCCTACCCGCTGTGCTATCACTCCAGTCCCAAAACTGATTAATCTTGAGAACAGCTTAGAGCGAAGATACCATTAACTGTCACTTTTATCTCTTTACTCTATTTTTCTCCAGGAAGCTGGTGGGCAGGAAAAGTCCAGGCTATATTCTAGGGAAGCACTGCCCAAGCTGCTCCCAGCCTCGTTTCCCTATGCTGCTCCCTGTCATCCCGGCGGGCATCCTGGTCTCATGCTGTGCTCGCCGCCTCTTTCCCACTCTTGCAATTTTCACTTGGGAATCTCTGAGGGTGCCCTTGGGGCCCCCTGAGGGACCCTGTGTCCCCCACCGGAGAAACATGCTTAGAGCACAGCATCATGAAAAGGTTCTGCTCTGATTAAATGCTGTGAAGTAGATTTTATTATTAACCCCCTTCAGCAAACACTTATTTTTTCGGTGATATTAAAAATAGGTTTATGTGCCTGGAGTTGATAGTGCAGGAGTTAGCGTGCTTGCCTTTCATGCAGCTGACCTGGGTTTGATTTCTGGCACCCCATATGGTACCCCGAGCTCCGTCAGGAGTGATCCCTGAACTCACTGTCAAGAGTAAGCCCTGAGTACCACCAGGTGTGACCCCCCAAGCAAAAGCAAAACAAAAGCAAAAGTAGGATGAGGAAGAAGCAGCTCTGGTAAAGTGAAACCCACACTGCAGGAACAAGACACACCAACAGAATGTTCTGCCCACAGCAGCTGCAGCTACTGGTTCTGTGACAATTGTGTCTCAGAAAACCAACTACCTTAAAAAATCAGCTTAACTAAAGAGGTAAAGGACCTGTACAGAGAAAACTTCAAGACACTACTTCAATAAATAAGGGACCGGAGTGATAGCATAGCGGGTAGGGCATTTGCCTTGCACACAGCCGACCCGGGTTCAATCCCCGGCATCCCATATGGTCCCCCAAGCACTGCCAGGAGTAACTCCTGAGTGTAGAGCCAGGAGGAATCCCTGTGCATCTCGGGGTTTGACCCCGCCCTCAAATAAGAAAGAACACAAGGAAATGGAAACGCATCCCCTGCTCATGGATTGGAAGGATAAATATCAAAATGGAAAAACTCCCCAAAGCACTGTACAGATTCAATGCAGTCCCTATGATGATACTCGTGTCACTTTTTAAAGAAATAGACCAAACACTGAAATTCATGTGGAACAATAACCCCATGCTCCTGAATAGCCAAAGAAATCCTTGGGAAAAAGAAGATGGAATAAAGACAGACCCCAGACTAATGGAATAGACTTGAATATCCTGAGACAGGCACTCAGGGATATGATCAGTTAATCTTTGATAAAGGAGCAAAAAATATGACATGGAGTAAGGAAGGCCTCTTCAACAAGTGGTCTTGGGAAATGGTTGATTACATGCAAAAATAAAACCAAAACCCCAAACCCTGAGATCTCTCTCTAAGGCCATGGACAAAAATCAAATGAAAATGGACTAAAGACCTTGATATTAGACCTGCATCCATAAGGGACATAGAGAAAAATGTAGGCAGAACTCCTCATGATATCGAAGCAAGTGGAAACAAATATAAACAAATGGAACCACAGTAAACTAAAATGCTTCTGCCAAAGGAAACAGTGAACAGAATACAAAGACAGCACTCGAAATGGGAAAAATTATTTATCCACATTCATCTGATAAGGGGTTGATATTAAAAATACATAAGGCATCTTAGAGCTTTACAAGAAAAAAAGTACAATCTTATCAAAAATGGGGAAAAGAGATAAACGGAAACTACTCAAAGAAGAAATTATAAATGGCCAAAAGGTACACGAGAAAGTGCTCTATATCACTAAGTATTGGGGACACGCAAATCCAAACAACAAAGAGCTATTATCTCACCGCACACAGACTGGAACACATCAAAAATATGGGGCTGGAGCGATAGCACAGCAGGCAGGGTGTTTGCCTTGCATGCGGTCGACCCAGGTTTGAGTCCCAGTATACCATAGGGTCCCCTGAGCACCACTAGGGGTAATTCCTGAGTGCAGAGCCAGGAGTAACCCCTGTGCATTGCTGGGTGTGACCCAAAAAAGAAAAAAAATAAAAGAACAACAATTGCTGGCGTGGCTGCGAAGAGAAAGGGATTCTCATTCACTGCTGGTGGGAATGCAGATTGGTTCAGATTTTCTGGATTTACATGATTCAATAATTGACTTGTATCACTTGTCTTTTCCTTGCTCATCGATTTGCTCAAGCGGGTGCCGGTAATGTCTCCATTCCTCCGTGTCACGAGTTAGTGTAGCCCAATGGCGTCTGCTCGCTCCAGGAACATGAAGAGCCTCAAACTGTTCACTCAGGGTCTTGAGGAAGACTCCCAACCATCTTGTAGGTGGGCGACCCCGTGTTCTTCTGACGTCCCATGGAATCCAGTCAGTAACAGCTCTAGTCCAGCGATCGTCTTATTTGTTCTTATAGTTGTTGTTGTTTTTTTTTCCCAATTATTGAATCACTCCCCTGACTTGAATATCCTGAGACAGGCACTCAGGGATATTATCATTATCATTCCCCTGATTCAATAATTGGAAACAACACCAACACCAAATGAGGACACAAGGTGACAGTTTAGAGAGAGCTTTGCGGGAAAGAAGCAGGCAGGTTTTTCTCTATTACAAAGGTGCAATGGAAGCAATCATTAAAAAACATTTTCATTGAAATTTTCAATGGGAGGAATCTTGATGGTCTCCCATGGTGGGGAGCAGGGGAGGAGGTTGGGCAGGTGGGGGACTAAAAAGGGAAAAATATTCCTTTGTAGGAACTGGAGAGATAGTCCATTGGGTAAGCCACTTACCTTGCATGTGGCCAATCTGGATTAGACCTCCAGCACCCCACACGGTCCCCTGTGTCCCACCAAGAATGACCCTGAACTCAGAGCCAGGGCACAGTCAGGTGTGGCCTAGCCACCCTCCACCCCCAGTTCCTTTAGGAAAATAATTATTAGTTGAAGTAGTTGTTTTGTGTACTGTTTTTGTCTAGTTTTGATTCATTTGTATTCAATTCAGCGGGTAAGGCATTTGCCTTGCATGCGGCCAGCCCAGGTTCGATTCCTCTACCCCTCTTGGAGAGCCCGGCAAGCTACTGAGAGTAACCACCCGCACGGCAGAGCCTGGCAAGCTCCCTGTGGTGTATTCAATATGCCAAAACCAGTAACAACAAGTCTCACAATGGAGACATTACTGGTGCCCACTCGAGTAAATCGATGAACAATGGGACTACAGTGCTACAGTGTTTGTATTCAATTCAGGGAGCACTAACATTTCTTTTCTTTTCTTTTTTTTTTTTGCTTTTGGGTCACACCCAGCGATGCTCAGGGGTTACTCCTGGCTTTGCACTTAGGAATTACTCCTGGCAGTGCTTGAGGGACCATATGGGATGCTGGGGATCGAACCCAGGTCAGCCGCATGCAAGGCAAATGCCCTACCCGCTGTGCTATCGATCCAGCCCCTAAAATTTCTTTTGACCAATAGCTGAGGATGCCTTTTGGGACATGGGGGCAAATCAATAAAATGAATATGTAAGGAGAAAATACACACATATTTCCCTTTTTCCTTTGCCTCTATCAGCTTCAGATAATCTTGTACTTTATACACATTAAGATTAAACATTTCCGATCTTGATGCCACAATCCACAGAGAATCGGCAGGCATTCTGGTGAGCAACGCGGCCCGGACAATGCTCCGGACCCGAATCAGGGCCAGCAACACCGGGGGGCCGGAGGGAGGAGGTGCCGCCAGCACACCTTCTCCAGATGGAACCCTGGCAACACTGAGCAGCAACTAACACGGCTCCAGGATTCGGGACTGGGACAGATCCGAGCCTCGGGGGCCACTGGAGTGGGGCAGCGCCAGCCCAAAACTCCAAGTGGTCCCGGCCGCCGGAAGTCACGCCCTTGACCCACCCTCGGCACCATCTTGATGCCACAACCCACGGAGAAGCGGCAGGCATTCTGGTGAGCAACGCGGCCCGGACAATGCTCCGGACCCGAATCGGGGCCAGCAACACTGGGGGGCCGGAGGGAGGAGGTGCCGCCTGCACACCTTCTCCAGATGGAACCCTGGCAACACTGAGCAGCAACTAACACGGCTCCAGGATTCGGGACTGGGACAGATCCGAGCCGCGCGGCCGCTAATGCGGTCGAGCGACCTTTTCTAACACCTGAAAACATACAGTCTTTGAACGGAAAACTAATTACCAAATGCCTCCTTATTAGGGTTATCTTGTTTGGGGATATAACTCCCACAACAATAGTGAGTTTTGTGTTGAAATATGGAACGTAATCAAGGTGAAGAGAAAATAAAGTGAGGTTCATCAGTTATACAATTGGGGTGGGGGGCGGGGGGTATACCGGGGATTTTGGTGGTGGAATATGGGCACTGGTGAAGGGATGGTGTTTGAATACGGTATAACTGAGACATAAACCTGAGAACTCTGTAACTTTCCACATGGTGATAAAATTTAAAAAAAAATTAAAAAAAAAAAGATTAAACATTTCCACCCCAAAACTGGGTGTCTTCCTTCAGAGGTGTACAGTGTGAGCTAAGCAATGGTCCAGCGAGGAGGGGGCTTGCCTTGCAGCTGATGCAGAGTCTATCCCCAGCATCCCCTTAGCACCTTGCCACCTCCCAGCACCACCAGCACATGCCAGAGTGCAGAGCCAGGAACACGCTCTGTACAAGTGGTGGGGCCCCCAAACCCAACCAAAACAAACAAACAAAAAGTCCAGCTCCCTTCAGAAGGACAGTTCAGTTTAGATTAATTTTTTATAGTGCTGATATGCATAAGATAAAGAATTGCTATTAAAACTCTAGTTGGTCCTAGAGTAATGCTCACTGCACAAATTCTGAGATCTCCTCTGGGGTGTGGGGTTGACCACAGTGCCTGGTTGGCTTCAATGTCCAATATTCTAGAAGACAAGCATTTTTTTTTTCTTTTAGGTCATACCCGGAGATGCACAAGTGTGTGCATCTGGCTCTGCACTCAGGAATTACCCCTGGCGGTGCTCGGGGGACCCTATGGGATGCTGGAAATCGAACCCGGGTCGGCCGCGTGCAAGGCAAACGCCCTATCTGCTGTGCTATCACTCCAGCCCCAAGAATTTCTTTTTGATACATCTTTTTTTTTTTTTTTTTGGCTTTTTGGGTCACACCTGACGATGCACAGGGGTTACTCCAGGCTCTGCACTCAGGAATCACCCCTGGCGGTGCTTGGGGGACCCTATGGGATGCTGGGAACCGAACCTGAGTTGGCCGTGTGCAAGGCAAAAGGCCTACCCGCTGTGCTATCACTCCAGCCCCTTGACATATCTTAGATGTGAGCTATTCCTGCTGTCTCTTGGAGGGGGTTTAAGATTTCACAAACACTGAAGCCAAAGACAACAATGGAAGGTCACTATTGTTGCCTCACCGTCATCATCGTTGGGGAAATTTTCTTGACTTCCTCTTCTCTCTGGGGAAGAAGCTACCGAGATAAATCGTGTAACAAAACCAGAAATCATTGAGACTGGAGTCCTAGTACAGCAGGTAGGGTGCTTGCCTTGCACGCGGCCGACCCGCATTCAATCCCCAGCATCCTTTATGGTCCCCTGAGGCCGCCAGGAGCGATCCCTGAATGCAGAGCCAGGAGTAAACCCCGAGCATCACCGGGCCCCCACACCAAAAACCAAAACAGCAAGATTGGGATTGTTGTCTGAGTACCTGCAGGTGGCGCCAGACTCAGAGAAACGCCTACTGCGTCTGCAGGCGTTTCCTAGGGTTTTGAGGGAGTCTTGTATGTTCTAGAAGCCCCAGAACCACCCCTCTGATAATCCCAGACTGGTATAACCACGAACCTTACAGGTTTACAGAAGGACCCAGACCAAGGAACAAAAGGTCCCGTCAGATCTACCCAGAGTTCTGAGTCCCCCAACACGGGAGCAACAGGATACTTGCCTTGCTTGTGGCTAACCCGGGTTCGACCCCCTGCACTACATATGGCCTCCTGAGCACTGCCAAGAGTAATTCCTGAATGAAGAGACAGGAGCACTGCCAGGTATGGCCCCCGAATCAAACCAGCCCAACCAAAACGAACAGGAGAAAACAAAACAAAAAGATAGGTGGAATCCTGCAAGGACCAGAGCACCACGGAGCTCGGGGACCTCCAGGCCAGAAGGCGGGGGCGCTGCCGCGTTCCAGGGGCTCTGTGAGAATCTCTCCCTTCCCGCTTCATCTCCGTATCTTCCTCTCTTCCTTCTGAAGACAAATCACGTCATGAAACAGTTTCTGCCAGGCTCTTCCTGTGCCTCGGCTCTTAAAGTCGACATTCCTGCTAAAGGTTGTCATATCAGTTCTGGGACACGGCCCGAGTGGAGGACAATGTGCCTTGGGTGCCTGGCCGGCCCCTGGGCTGGGCCCCTGCTTTGCCACGGCTCTCTGAGCACTGCTGAGTGTGAGCCCCAGAAAAATATGTTACCATGTCAGGGTCATCCTTACACTGTATATCGTTAGTCATTCACATAGGGGAATTTCATTATACAATGCGAAGTATATCTGAGAAATATGACACAGTTTTTAGACCACTAGCCACAAGGAATTTCCGTGGGCACAGTAGCTGTGCGACCCTGGTGGTAACTAGAATAAGACGAGAGAAGAGCCGTCTGCCTGCCCACAGCGCCGCTGGTTGGTCAGTAAGGTTAGATGGAGGAGACAGGAGAGAGGGCAGGTGACCTTTGGCCGACCTCTGGGACAGGGGCTATGTGTACAGAAAGGTGGGTGGTCAAGAATTCCTTGGCCTTTCTATACTTCTGAGGAGTATTTTAAGTTTAAGAACAAAGAGAGAAAAGAAATTGGGATTGTTTGCACTGTTGTGGACATTGTCTTGTCTGTCTCAAATTAGATTATAAGGTCCTTGTGATAGATCGAACTCTCCCTTCCAGGAGATCTTCTTCTGTAAAGAACCAACTAGTAAATATTTTAGGATTTGTAGTTCGAGAGAGCAATTATTTGAAGTCCTACACAATAAGAAAGACAAATTTCCACATAATTTTTACTGACAAAATTTAAAATATAATAGCTAAGGATTATCTAGTAGAACAGAAATACTAACGAGAAAAATAGAATTATTTTGTACATGTGTTGCCGAAACGAGCACGAAAAATAGAATTATTTTGGTCAAGAACATTTTGCTTACTTGGGGTTCCAAGTTGGTTTTTCCTACTGTCAAAATGAATTGCAGATGTTCATTAGTTGCTATTGATCTGTAATGATTTTTAACGTGTATTTAAGAAGTTTTTTTCCTCACATAAATATAGCCAAGTCCTGATACCCATTCATAAAGTCATGACTTTGAGATCACTTATGGAAGATATTTCTTTTTTCTTTTTCTTTTTTAAATAGTTTTCTTTGAGTAAGTCTTCATGCCCCACCCCCTCCACCGATTTTATTTTATTAAAGCACCGTGAATTATAAAGTTACTCATTGTTGGGTTTTTGACAAAGTTCCATCATCAATGACAAGTGTCAAATTCCCGTCACCAGTGCTCCCATATTCCCTCTCCTAATGCCCCCAACTGCCCCCAGCCCGCCATCTTGACAAGCTCCTTTTAAATTTGGTTACTAAGGTTTGAGTTTTGTGATTTCAGTGCTGTTGACTGCGGTTTGGAGATTTAGCTCTATCACCCCTTAAGACGACCACCGTACCGGGACCCCTGACCTCTCTCCTGTTGTTTCTCATCTGTCTCTTCTCCCCTCCCCTTCACTCTATTTCTTTCCTTCTCCTATACTCTGGGGCTAAGGGTGATCTGTGCTTCCCCCCAGAAAGCACCGCATCTCCTCATCCAGTTACTCTAAATGCAACAGATAAGAGAGATCATCCTGTGTTTGTCCTTCTTCTTCGAGCTTACTTCATTTAGCATGATATCTTCCAGTTCCACCAATGTTGCAGCAGACTGCATGATTTCATCATTCCTTATACTGTAGAGTATTCCATTGTGTATATATCCACGTCCTCATGATCCCCTGAGCTGTTGTTGGACATCTAGGTCGATTCCAAATCTTAGCTATTGTACTGAGTGCTGTAATGAATAACGGTGGCATGTGTCCTTTTGAGAGAACATTTTTGTGTTCTTCTACAGGCAGATACCAAAAAGTGGAATTTCTGAGTCATGGCTCAATTTTAAGTTTACTGAGAACTCTCCATACTATTTTTTTTCTTTTTGCTTTTTGAGTCATACCTGACGATGCACAGGGGTTACTCCTGGCTTTGCACTCTGGTCCTGGCGGTGCTCAGGGGACCATATGGGATGCTGGGAATCGAACCCGGGTCAGCCACATGCAAGGCAAATGCCCTACCCGCTGTACTATCGCTCCAGCCTCTCTCCCTCCATACTGTTTTCAGAAGATATTCCTTGAATAATTTTTCTGCTAATTACATTAGTATGTCATTGCATTGCAGGTGGATTACATCCCTTTGGATGTTATACGGAAGCTTCTCTGTTTCACGGCAAACAGACTTTGAGATAAGGAAATTTCCTTTCCATTTTTATTGGGATTCAAAACAGTAGTATTAGAACACTAGCTTGGGAAACATACCTACTACAAAGCTTTATGAGGATAAAGATCTCCCTGTGTTTCTCACACACGCACTCACCAGGGTTCACGCTGCTTGGCTGTGGTGCTCACATGTTTGTTTGTTTGTTTTTCAGTGGCGCTTGCCAGGGGTTGCCCCCCTTTTGTGGTGCTCTCACGGGCACAACTATTATACATACAGACACTGCTTCCTGTGCCATGGATCACAGCTGGCAGAGCTTCCAAGGTCGAACTGCCAGGGCCCAATTCAACACAGGTGGGAAACTTGCAAGGCAGAGGATCTCTCTCTCTCTCTCTCTCTCTCTCTCTCTCTCTCTCTTTCTCTCTCTCTCTTTCTCTCTCTCCCCAACTCTTTCTCCCTTCTCCCTCTCTCTCCTTTGTATGATTTTTTTTTTTTTTTGCTTTTTGGGTCACACCCAGCGATGCTCAGGGGTCACTCCTGGCTCTGCACTCAGGCATTACCCCTGGCTGTGCTCAGGGAACCCTATGGGATGCTGGGAATTGAACCTGGGTTGGCCATGTGCAAGGCAAAAGCCCTACCTGCTGTGCTATCACTCCAGCCCCAATGTATGATTTTTTTAACTTTATTTAAACACTGGTTTACAAAGTTGTCCATAATACAGTTGTTTCGGGAATTCAATGTTCTAACACCAATCCTATCATCAAATTGTCCTTCCATCTTGCCATTGTCCCCCTTTTCCCAGCCACCCACGCCTGTCTCCTTAGCAAAACAATTCATTTCATATTGATTGTTCCAACAAAATGGCTAATGCTACTAGCAAAAATACTTCAGTAAAAGAAAATTTGTGAAAATTGTTATAGCTCACCATGGGGTCATTAAGTCCTTCTCCGAGGATTTCCTGAGCTCTTTGTTGCTTGCTGAGTTTTCTGTGTTACTGTGTTTTGGGTTGTTGAGTTTAGTTGGCTTCTATGTGACTTTCCCATCTAATTTGGTGGCTCCTACTAGGATGTCAGTGGAATTTATAGGTGTCCAGGAACTTTAGGATGTGTAGACTTGGGCAGATGAAGAGGTTGCCTGCTCCCATTCCAAGAAGACCCCAGAGTTCTCAGCCCAAACACTGAAGTACCTGGAATTTTTGTGGTTTGGCATATCTGCAGAGCTTATCAGTGAAACCGCAGCTGAGCCATTGGCACCGCGTAGCTTGGAGTGTGGGTGTGACTGCCAGATTCCTGGCAGGGCAGGAACTCTCTCTGCCCCCCTCCTAGGAGTCCTCAGTCAGGAGACTAGGGTTTTCATGAATTTTCAGTGGCTGTCATGCCCTCAGAGAGCTGGTCTTGAATCTGTAGAGCAATCCCAGTGGATGAGCTATTATGGTGGTGGCTGATGGGGCTTTCAGAAGTTCAGGGGGCTGGGGGAGGCTGCCTGCTCTATTCTGAGAAGACCCCAGAGTTCTCATGCAAGGCAGAGGTTCTAAGTCATGGCACTATTCCTCCAAACCTGGGATTTTTTTAAAATGAAGGGGTGTTTTATTTTATCTATTTATTTATTTTCAATTTAATATGATTTTTGGTTTATAATACATTTAATATTCATTTCTCATAGACATGATTGAAATACCACCCAGCGTGATATTATAAGCTCTAAAAATGAACAAAATTAGACTGTTTGCAGCAACATATACAGAGGATATCACATGAGTGAGATCAGTCAGAAGAAAAGGAACAGATACAGAATGTTCTCTTTTGTAAAAGGTGTGGGAGTTAAAATACATAAGATTATTTGATGATTTAAGTTTTGGAGCCACACCTGGAAATGCTCAGGGGTTACTCCCAGCACTTAGGAATTACTTCCTGCACTTAGGAATTATTCCTGGCGGTGCCCAGGGAGCCATATAGGATGCTGGGGATTGAATCAGGTCAGCAGTATGCAAGGCCAGTGCCTACCCACTGTACCATTTCTCCAGACCCTTAATTTTGTTTTTTAAAGTGAACATAAAATAAGGTTGTGCAGTATTTGCTTTTGTCAGATTATTTCAGGCTTTCCTCAAGCACATTTTATGTTGTTGCAAATCACAGAATTTCCTTCTTTTTTTTTTGTCTGAATAATATCTTATTACTGTTATGTTTCACTGAACCACATTTCAGTCAATGACAAATCACCTATAAGACGATCCAAATTCACCACAACAGCATTCTCAACACTGCTCTGTGGACCAGTATATGGTCTGTAGGTGAAAAAAGGTTGAAGAACCTTGGACTACACCATTCCGTCTAGGTCTCTGTAATTCCACTCACTGAGGTGTGCACAATGATGAACTTGATTAATGATGCGTTTCTCAGGCTGTGTGGCTGTATTTTGGAGACATGTGGCTACAGCCACCATATTTCTGTATTTGTTCATTCATCTATGGGCACTAAAACTGTTTTTATCATTATACTTATTTAAATGAATAATTAATGAATACGGAGGTACAACTATCTTTTTCTTTTTAACAATAAACATTTTATGCATTTAAAGCTTCAAAAAGCTTAAGAAGCTTTATTGTGAAAAAGAAGAAAAACATTTTTTTTTTCTTTTTGGGTCATACCTGGCGATGCACAGGGGTTACTCCTGGCTCTGCACTCAGGAATTACCCCTGGCCGTGCTCAGGGGACCATATGGGATGCTGGGATTTGAACCCGGGTCGGCCACGTGCAAGGCAAACGCCCTACCCGCTGTGCTATCTCTCCAGCCCCAAGAAGAAAAATATTCTTTCAGAGAATAATATTAGAAGTTTAATTTCATTCAGCTGTGTAATTTTTTTAGTTCATCCACAAATAACTTTGTACTTTTTGTTATAAAATCCCAAATCATACATTTAAAACTAAGTCATACCCTTACAATACTATGTAATTTAGAGACTTAAATGTGTCTCAGCACGGAAGTAAATCTTCAATTTACTTGCTGACACTAACTTTTAAAAAAGTGTAAATATTTGAGGCTGGAGAGAAAGTATAATGCGTGGGGCACTTGCCTTGCACATGGCCATCCCAGTTCCAACCCCTGGTATTCCACATGGACCCCCAAGCACCAGTAGGAGTGATTACTGAGCGCAAAGCCAAGAGTAAGCTATGAGTACTGCTGGGTGTGCACCTCCACCCCAAGTGAAGAAAAACATGCACAACATTTTAAGTATATTAATTAATTAATTAACTAATTAATTTTTGCTTTTTGGGTCACACCCGTCAATGCACAGGGGTCACTCCTGGCTCTGCACTCAGGAATTACCCCTGGCGGTGCTCAGGGGACCATATGGGATGCTGGGAATCAAACTCGGGTCGGCCATGTGCAAGGCAAATGCCTTACCCGCTGTGCTATCACTCTAGCCCCTTCAAGTATATTTATAAACAAGAAAATATTTAGACAACTGAGATTAAAAACAATGCAATTGTTTTAAGAAAGGACGAGGTCTGTCCTTTGTTCAGCACTCTGTCCCTTAACTCTAAGTTAAGGAGTTTTATTTCTTCCCATCTCTAGTCTCATTCTTCTCTTCAGCTATAATCACTTTCTTCCCTTTCCTGCTTTTCCTACCACACCTAAAATTCGAAGACTCTGAAATGAATGAAAAGAAATGCAACTATAAATGTCCCCGCCCACCTTCATATAGAAAAAACAAATGAATTCCAAAAAGTTGTAACTCTAGCGTACTTCTCCTCCTTGTCTATGCATTCTGTGTGTGCACATGCACACACGTATACACATCCACAGACATTAACTCCCCCTAAGCTCAGTGAGCAAACACCCAGAGGACCACCACAGCTGTTCTAGTCTCTTAAGCCTTTCTTGCTGGCAAGATATTTTTCAAGTTTCCACTTATATAACACAAACCTGAAAAAACTTATCTGGTAAAGGAAATGTCGTGATGCCTGAGATTTGCCTGGAAAAAAAAATAATAAAAGAGCTCCAAGAGGGGTTGGAGAGAGAGCTTAATGAGGTGAGTACATGCTTTGCAGCCAGGAATCCTGGTTCAATCTCCAACACCATACAGGCCCTGAGCAGAAGTGACCCCCATTTACAGAGCTGGGAACATCCCCTGAGCACTGCCTGCTGTGACTCAAGAACCTCAAAACAAAACAACAGCCCAAAATACCTCCAGGAAACTCCAAATGACATAGCAAATAAATGAAGATTGACAAGAGTTTGTATCAATTGTTCAACCAACACGTTTTTGCAGTGCCAAGAATCTAACCTAAGACCTCCTTTTTGCAAAGTCAGCACTGGACTGCTAACCTCAGTTGTAGTGATTCATTATTGGATCACTGTCCTGGTTTTTGCATATGTTTGAAATGTTCTTAGTACAAATTTTCACTAAAACATTAGACTTCAAATACTATCAAAACTTTGATAGGGTCATAAAGTTAGCTTCAAAGGCTGGACACTTGCTTGCCTGTGAGAGGCCTTGGTTTGATCCCAGCCACTGCATGGTCTTTCCCAGCCACCCAGTCCCCATCACTACTGGGAGCGACCTCTGAGCACAAAAGCAGGAGCAATGCCCCAGGACCACTGGTCCCAAAACAAACAAGCAAACAAGCCCACCAAAAAACCTTAATACATTATCAGATATATTTGGAATCAGCATCGCCCCATACATGGAGCTTAAATTGCCAAGTCTAGTTGGCCTCCCTTTTGTATGGGGGATAATGCCTTTCCCGGAGGGATTGTGCTTTTCTGTCTGGTGACATATCTGACATGTTCGCTGTGTAGAGAGAAGGCTTGGTTTGGAATAGTGACAGGTTTAGATCAGGCAGACATGGAAATAGCCTTGGATACTGTGTTCTCACTTTGGGATTTGGGGGAGCATGGCTTATTAAGAAGCTTCTTTTTCAGTTGGGCCCTGGCTGTTTATCTACACAAAGCCTGTGCATTATAAACTTCCAATACGCAGCATGCAATGATGCATACATACAATCTGTGCAGTGCGAAATCAAGTTTCCTATTTTCGCTCATGTTGAAATTCCAATCCTGTTTTGATTTGATTGTTTTCAGTGAGGGAAAGGCTTGTGGCCTGGTTGCCCGTGTTTCACAAGGGTCAACCTCTGAAGCTGTGATCAGGACAGAGATTCTGCTGAGGAGGTACTCAGCCCAGACCCCACCCCCTGGCCAGGACTCACTGAGGACAGAGCTCTCAGCATGAGCTCCGCCTGTCACAGCAGGCCACTGCCTTGGTTAGCACAGCACAACTCAAAGATCTTTCTCCTGAGCAGAAGGTAGGGGATTGCTGTCTTCTGATCCATGCTGCTGCTTGATGAGGTTCCTCCGGATCTGAGTGCGAAGATACTTTCAGATTCAACTTTCTTGGAAATCCAGCTTCAGTGTTTTGGTGAGAGGACACTCAGAGCAGTGGGAAAATGACCCAGAGCTGCCCTGCTAGGTAAGGACAGAGACCGTTGTTTCTATATTGGAACCAAGAGGGGCATTTAAAAGCCTTTGGAAAAAATTGTAGTAGCATGCACAATTTTTTCTTCTCATTAAGGAACAAGGCACTTTCTGCATCTCAAAATCTTTCCAAGCCATAATCTGTACATTTGTAATTTGTACATTTGCTTTCACATAACAAAAATGAGCAAGTAGCAACATAAATGGAAAATATTTGCACTATTATTTGATTTATAATTGAAAATGATATTATTTTTTCTAGATATTTTATATAATTTTAAATATTTTAGATATTTCACATATTGTATACAATGATTGCATTACATTTTATGCACATGTTTCTAACTTTTTATATTTTAAACTTCAATAATTTTCTTTGATCATTACAGGCTCCTGTTTCTGATCAGTTTGGCATTACAGACAATTCAATTGGGAAATAGTAAGGAGCATTTTATTTATAGTCTGAGTTTAGTATGTCTCTTTCTCAGTCACTATCAGTCTCAGATTCTCAATGTTTTTAAAAGGTCATCCAAGAGAGAGACACAGGAATAGAGAAGAAATTCACAATGTTACAGCTCAGAAGTTCCAGCAGAAAACATTCCACTCGCCCTTGGACGATGTTCGAACAGTGAATAGTAGCTCAGATGGCTGGAGGCTGCAGGGTTCACGCATCCACTCCCAGAGTCACCAGGAAAGTAAGTCTTGATACTGCCCCACCCACAGACAGAAGGAGGTCTTTGGATTCTGAAATAGCTACCACATTATACCACATTATGCCTGTGGGGTGTGTGTGTGTGTGTGTGTGTGTGTGCGTGCGTGCGCATGCAAAAATTGGGGTGTGACCATTATGTGAAACTTTAAAAAAAGGCTTTTATTTTAATAGTTTTCTGTAATGCTGCTTTATTACAAGGTATTTTCACAGATGATTTCTCAATATAAATGGGGGCACCCGCACCCCGTTTTGGCAACAATCAGGCACTGAGTTTTGAGGGCCACAAAGTTAGGATAAAACATGAGTTCTGTCTCAGAGTGCCTTCCTCGTCGTCATACTTCTCTCTTGATGGCATGTTTCTTATGTTGAATAATGTGCAGTGATTATGATTTATTTTTGTAAGGTACTTAAAGATAGCTAGCACCTATTTGTGATAATAAAGTATGTTGAGTGTGGGCTAACTTTCAGAGGAGTCATCAAATCACAAATCTAGAGTTAAGCGGGAATTCATTATTTAATCCAGCCTCACATCAGAAATAAAATTTTCTTGACAGCGTGTTTGGTTATCACCTGGCTTCTGCGAAGCAGGTCCAATACCCAGCTCCTTACACTGCTTAGGAAATGAATTCTCTGCGCTAAGAAACAACAGCCACGTAAGCACTCACGTGGCTCATTGGTCTTCACTTCTGGGTTAAGTCTTTTTAAAGACTATAAACCAAGTTTGGACCAAAACAAACAAACAAACAAACAAGAAATAGACCAACCAAAAGCCAGTGTGTTGATATTATGCAGTGAAATACAGGTAGGATAAATAAAAATTTTTTTTAAAAAAATCGGTTAGATAAATAGAGAACATTTTCTCATCTTCATGCAGATGCACTGTGGTTTAAAAGAATTAACCTTAGGCGGGGTTCTTCAGTTCTGAAAAAGAGTGTGACCATTTCATTGGTAAAAACTTCCTAGATGTTTCGCTGTGACCAGGGATTCCCCACAGGTCCAGAGCTTAGGATGTTTTGGGAACAAATGTTCCTTATAACGGGGGCGTCACCTCTGTCTGCAGACTTTCGGGCTCCATCCAAGACTTCGTGTCCCCAGGGGTCCCTCCAGTGGGGCTGGCTGGGGGAGTTTTTGGCGTCGGAGGGGAGGGGGTGTCGCGGCTCCCGTGGGTGGTCGGCCCGGAGGCCTGTCTTTAATCACCGTCGCGTGAAGCCGCGCAGGCGGGCTTAGCATGAGAAAGGAGGAGCCGGCGCCCCGCGGCTCCGCCGGCCCCCGGGTCTCGCCCGCCCCCTCCGCGACGCTTTTCATCCCAGGGGTCGAGGTACCTGAGCAAACACTCCCGCCAGGCGCTAATTTTATTGCTGGCCGGGAGGAGGAGCCGGGAGGCGAACTTGTGCTTTTGTCTCCGGTGGGGAGGGAGGTGGTGGGGAGCAGAGGTCGGGTGGAGAGGGGCGCAAGGAGCTGAGCCGCCCCACCCCTCCACCCCTCTTCCCCCCACCACCAGGTGAGCCCCAGCCCCGGCGCTGTTGCAGGAACGGGGGCACCTGCGTGCTGGGCAGCTTCTGCGTGTGTCCCGCGCACTTCACCGGCCGCTACTGCGAGCACGACCAGAGGCACAGGTGGGCGCTGGGCAGGGCAGGCGCGGGGTGCGCGCGGGGTGGGTTCAGGGCAGGGCGTGGGGTGGGCGCGGGGCAGGGTGGGCGCAGGACCGGGCAGGGCTCGGGGTACGCGCGGGGTACGCGCGGGGTGGGTGCGGGGTGGGCGCAGGACCGGGCAGGGCGCAGGGTGCGCGCGGGGTGGGCGCATGGCAGGCGTGGGGTGGGCGCGGGTCAGGGCGGGCGCAGCGTCGGGCAGGGCGCGGGGTACGTGCGAGGTGGGCGCGGGGTAGGGCGTGGGGTGGGCGCAGGGCAGGGTGGGCGCAGGGCCGGGCACGGCGTGGGGTGGGCGCGGGGCTGGCCTGGGCCAGGGCGGGCGCAGCGTCGGGAGGGCGCGGGGTGCGCGCGGGGTGGGCGCGGGGTGGGCGCGGGGCAGGGTGGGCTCAGCGCCGGGCAGGACGCGGGGGTGGGCGCGGGCCGCTAACCCGGATCCTTCTCTAACGGGATCCGGCGCTAAGCGCTCTGGGTTCTAACGGGATCCCGCGCTAAGGGTCTGGTTCTAACGGGCCCGGCGCCCACGGTCGGGCCCTCCGTTGTCCCCGCAGCGGCTGCGGCGCCCTGGAGCACGGAGCCTGGACGTTCGGCGGCTGCCGCCTGTGCCGCTGCGTCTTCGCCGCGCTGCGCTGCCTGCCCCCGCGCGCGCCTGGCCGCTGCGGTAAGTCCCCCGCGCCCCTGCGCGACTCCCGCCGCCCAGCTTCGTTCCTAGGACAGCCTCGGCGCCAACAGCCTTGGCAGGGATGTCTGAGCTGAGGCCACACAGCACTTTCCCTCCTGAAACCCAGCAAGGGACGTGACTGTCCCGGGTCGGCGCGCGGCTGATTGGTCTGCAGTGCCGGGTGGTCTTGGCAGGGCTCAGGGCACCGAGGGAAGGCACAGCACCGGCCTCACCTGCAGGCCACCGTTAGCCGACACAGGACACAGCAGTATAGCTAACCAGGGGGCTTTTCTACTGGGGGCGCCCAGCCCCACCCTCCACCCAACCCAGGGCACAGTGACACTGCAGGGCCTCTCGCATGCCCGCTGGGAGGTTCCCGTGAGGGCAGCACCAGTGAGTTGCCCCATCAGCCAACCTCCGGTCCTCCCCTGCTGCCCACACCCTGCAGTGGGCGACGGCTCAAGGGCCCAATGAGGGTCCAACCATGAACTCAGTAGTGTTCACCCCACCTGCAGCTGTTTTTGGTGAAACAGGGCGGTCTTCAGGGCGCAGTTAAAGGGGTCTTCATGAAGGCGCAGCTTTGCGTTTAGCCAGCCTGGGTTCAATCCCCGGCATCCCATAGGGTCCTTTGGAGCCCTGCCAGGAGTAAACCCTGAGCACTGGCAAGTGTGGCCACAAAACAAAACAAAAGGGGCTGGTGTAATAGGACAACGGGTAGGGTGCTTGTCCTGTGTGCGGCCAGCCCAATTCTACCGCCACACCCCACAGGGTTCCCCCGAGCTGCTAGGAGTGATCCCTGAGTGCAGAGCCAGGAGGAAGCCCTGAGCACCTCCGGGTGTGGCTCAGAACCCAAACTAAACCCCCCCAAAACCTCCCAAAATAAACAAAAAAGGAGCTTGGACTTTTGTCAAACTGGCTCTCTGAGGTTGCACACGCATGCTGTGCAATTTTTTAATTTTTTAGTTTTTTTGATTAAGTCACTGTGAGATACACAGTTATAAAGCTGTTCATGATCGGTATCAGTAATACAATAATCCAACACCCGTCCATCACCAGTGTCCATTTCCCACCACCAATGACCCCAGTTTCCCTCCTGTCACCTCACCCCCCCCCCCAGTCTGCCAGTCGACCTCTACAGCTCTATGGCAGGCACTTTCCTTTTCTCTCTCTCTCTCCTCTCTCTCTCTTTCTCTCTCTGTTTCTCTGTCTCTTTGTCTCTGACTCTCTCTCCCTCCCTCTCTCCCCCTCTGAGCACTATGGTCTGCCATGCCGATACCGAGAGGTTATCGTGCCTGTTCCATTACCGGTAGGTTCATTATTCCCTTATCAATTGCCCTTTCCTTTTTGCAATCATATAGAATAACAGCAGGCCCCTCTGTTGGTCCCATGGAGTGTGATAAACACAGTAAGACAGAAAATGCTTATTTGAAAAGCTTTCTACGAATTCTTGTGGAAGTCCTAAGAGTTTCCTCCTCAGCTCAGGGAGTGGCCGTGAGCCCACCCAGAGAGACTCCCTGCAGCCCCAGCCCCCACGTGGGGGCGCCTGCTTGGAGGAGGGGCCCATTCGCCCCGACCTCACTCACAAAGCTGGGCCGACCGGGCGCCCTGGGGCTCAGGACCAGAGAGCACTTGCATGTGGCTGTGGGACAGAACCCCCTCCTGCTCCGGCTCAGGAGAGCTCACCTCGTGCTCACACCGCGAGCCCCAGCGCCACTGGTGGCTCTTCCTCAGCCCTGTGTCCTCAGCGGCCTCTTCTGGGGCTGGGTGCTTGGATTCCTTCTTTGCGTGGTTCTTCCCCCAGGTAGGGGAAAGCGAGACCGCAGTGACCGGCTCAGAGCTAGTCTGTCCCGCATCCCTCTCTCCACCAGGAGGTTTCCCACCGCTGTGCCCCGCTGCAGGGGCTTTCTTTCTCATTACTCAGAATTGCCACTTCAGACCCGTCAGGATGATATTCATTTATTTATTTACTTATTTTTGCTTTTTGGGTCACACCCGGCGATATACAGGGGTCACTCCTGGCTCATACACTCAGGAATTACTCCTGGCAGTGCTCGGGGGACCCTATGGGATGCTGGGAATCGAACCTGGGTTGGCCTCGTGCAAGGCAAACGCCCTCCCTGCTGTGCTATCGCTGTAGCCCCCCATCAGGATGCTAGATGGCAGGGCTGTGTAAGCCTGTGTGGGGGCGGGGGTGGGGTGGGAATCGGCTGGCTTCACCCGGGCATCCCTGAGACTTTGAGCACTGGGCGCTGGTCTGGGGGCTTCTCTTCCTCCCACCCTCCTTTGTCCAGCCCCAGGTTTGCTCGTGAGAATATTTCAGTGTTGCTGGCCCCTCTGCTGGTTTCCAGGCTGTGGGCTTGTCAGCTTCACATGATCATTTCTTGCTAACAGACTGTTAGTTTTAGCTAAAGGGGCCTTTGCACTGCTCCCCATACAGAGATTCGTCTTCAGCAGCCTTTTTTTTTCTTTTTGGATCATACCCAGAGTTGCACAGGGGTGAGTCCTGGCTCATGCACTCAGGAATTACTCCTGGCGGTGCTCGGGGGAACCATATGGGATGCTGGGAATCGAACCTGGGTTGGCTGCATGCAAGGCAAACACCCTACCCGCTGTGCTATCGCTCCAGTTCCCATCCTCAGCAGCTTTGGCCTGGAATCTCAGCTAGAAGAAGAGTCAGACTCCAGGATTCTTGGGTTCAGAGTCAGTGCTGCTGTGTTACAGCCACTTGGTTGCAGCTGAGGGGGTGGGCACAGGAGGAATGGTGGCAGCCTTGGCGGGGAGGGGGTCTGTCATGCTGCGGCATCCCCCAAGACTTCAGGAGCGAGGAGTCATCTAGTGTGTGAGCGGCCTCTAGTCAATAAACCCGGCCAGGACTACTTGAGGGCTGGAGGGGGCAGGCAAGTTGGATTTCCTTGTAACCGTCATTTTATTGTTAGCTATGTGTTTAATTTTTATCGAATCACCAGGAGATACACAGTGACAAAGTTGTTCATGATTGGGTTTCAGTCACACATGAACGCTCCAACATCCATCCCTTCACCAGGGCACGTTTCCTGTCACTAATGTAGTGCCTGGTTCCCCTCCCGACATCCCACCGCCCCAACCACACCGCCCCCAAGCCTGAATCTATGGCAGACACATCTCTCTCTCTCTCTCTCTCTCTCTCTTTCTTTCCCTCCTCCTTCCCTCCCTCCTCTCTCTCACCTCTCTCTCCCTCCCCCTTTTCTCTCTCCCTTGCCCCTCTCTCTGCCTCCTCTCTCCCCCACTCTCTCTCTCCCTTCCCCTCTCTATCTCCCTTCCCCCCTCCCCCCCCCCCCCCCCCCGCTACTTTTGGTCATTATAGTTGGCAGTACAGGTACTGAAAGTTCACCATGTATAACCCTTTATCTCCTTCGGCATGCAGTTCTTGTCCAGAATGCTCATTTCCAACTACCATTATCATAGTGGTCCCTTCTTTGTCCTAATTGTCCTAGATATTTTATTTTATTTATTTATTTTGCTTTTTTGGGTCACACCTGGCAATGTATAGGGGTTACTCCTGGCTCATGCACTCAGGAATTACTTCTGGCGGTGCTCGGGGGAACCATATGGGATGCTGGGAATTGAACCTGGGTCAGCCATGTGCAAGGCCAAGGCCCTACCTGCTGTGCTATTGCTCCAGCCTCGCTATTTTATTTTAAATTAGATCTTTGGACCCCTCCCCCCCAGTGACTGACTGACTTGGGTGGAATTCTGAAGCTGAGGAAGGTTATTTCTGTGTCCGCCTTCAAAATTTCTCTCGGTTCCATAAAAGTCCACTGTTGTTTTGTTTGCAGTGAAAGGGATAGGATGTCTAAAGGAGGTCAGAGGGCCAGTGCTGGGCAGGGTGTTTGCCCCATACACAGCTCACCTGTGCTTGAGTTCCAGCCCCCCAGATGGTCCCCCAAGCCCCGCCAGGAGTTAAGCCAGAATACCTCCGGCTGTGGCCCCCAAACCAGAACAAAATAAAGACAAAGAGAAAGTCTAAAGGGAAGTGAGTCTTGCTTACTCGGTGCCCCACCTTTTGTGGCTCTAGTGTGAAGGTGGAAATTTTAGCCCATCCCTTGCCCAGGGGCCATGGTCTTGTGAGGACGCCAGGGAGAGAAGGTCTGAGAGAATAGGTGAGAGCATCTCTGCTTCTCTTTCAAGGCAAGCTTGCCACAGTTCATCTAACTCTGGATGTATATGTATTTTTAGACCTGCACGACTTTCTGGCCTCCCGCGCTGACGGACTGAGCTCGCCTGACTTGCTGAGTTTCCTCCTCGTCGTGCCCTGCCTCCTGCTTCAGTGCATCCTCAGGGAAGAGGGGATCGCTCAGACTCTGGGGAACCACGGCAGGCCCGGCCGTTCTAGGCATCGCTTCTGACTGTCTAGGTTGCAGCAGGTTTGATTGCTTTTTTTACAAGCTGAACTATTACTTGGATATGCTTCCCGTTTCACTACCAATTCTTTTGTTTAATAAACATGCTCGTGGAGAGTCTGTCTTGCTTTCCTAAGTCTTCCGGGCAGATGACTGACACGTGTGATTGAGTACCAGAGACTGGGAGCTACTGGGTCCTCACACAGCCCCCAGAACACAGAGCCCCTCTTCTGAGACATCTGATCAAGCCCTCCTGAGTGCCCTTCGCTCCTTGCACAGAGATGCACGTAGATGCTCCTACACGCACCAGCGCTGACTCAGTCCTTGGAGGGCCAGTTCAGCCCTACTGCGCGCTTCCAGCACTACTGCTTTAGCAAAGAGCAGCTGCCTAAAAAATGCGTCAAACATAGAGGAAGGAGGAGGGGGAGGAGGAAGGCTAAGGAGAGAACAGAGACTGGAGACTGAAGGCGGACCCCTGGGCACCAAACACCTATTTCCTAATTGCTCCTTTCAGGCCAATTGGAGCCTTTTAAGAAACCACCACTGGGTTTATTGCTCATGTGAGATAGAGCTGTATGCATTTAGAGCAGTTTTTTTTTCTTTTTTGAGTCACACCTAGCGATGCACAGGGGTTACTCCTGGCTCCGCACTCAGGAATTACTCCTGGTGGTGCTTAGGGGACCCTATGGGATGCCAAGGATCGAACCCAGGTTGGCTGAGTGCAAGGCAAATGCCCTCCCCACTGTGCTATCGCTCTGTCCCCTAGAGAAGTTTTGTGCGCAGAAAAACATCTTTCAACCTGTGCTCAGAAACCCAGCAGATATTTGTCTGGTGCTTGGCTAAGGAAAAACTATGCTGTAGTTGACATAATTCAAATTAACATTAACAGGACTGTGCATTTTTTTCTAATAGATTTTTGGAAATTGTTTGAGAGATCTGTGTAGAAAACTCAGAAGGTTAAGGAGTTCAAATTGATCGTGCAATTCTAGTAACTGGGCCTAGGTCCCTCTGTAGTGTCCAGCCTTTCCTCTCACCCCGGAGGGCATCTCGTCCTGTCCCTCCACGCTCAGGCTAGCGGGCAGTGTCCTAAGTCCTAAGTCCTGTCCCCACAGGCTGCTCATCTCCGGGGCATGATGGCCTGGTCTTGTCCTTATGACACTCTCGGTCCAGTGTATACTTTCCTATTCCGAAATCTTGTTGCTTGGCCTCTCTTTTTTTTTTTTCATTTTTTTTTCATTTTTATTAAGACATTATGATTTACAAAGTTGTTCAGAATAGAGGTGTTTCAGACATACAATGTTCTATCATAAATCTCACTACCCATGTCCCCTTCCCTTCACCAATGTCACCAGGTTCTCTCCAACCCCCCAGCATCTCCCTTGGCAGACATATAACAAATTTATTTCTCATATTACTTGCTCTAACAAAACTCAAAGAAATTAAAATAGGAATTATCAGAAAATAAATCAATAAATTTCAAATTGTGATGATTTACTGATATATTTTAGCCTACGTAAATAAGGAAATTTAAATCATTTGATACACTATAGTATGCTACCTATTCTTTTTATTGAATTTATTTTTCTTTTTATATCTTTCTGCAGCTTGATTTTTCAATCATATTATTAAGGCACCATGGTTTACAAAGTATCCATGTTTTTTTTTTTTAAATTTATTTATTTTTAATTAGAGAATCACCGTGAGGGTACAGTTACAGATTTATACACTTTTGTGCTTATACTTCCCTCATACAAAGTTTGGAACCCATCCCTTCACCAGTGCCCATTCTCCACCACCCGTAAACCCAGTGTCCCTCCCACCCTCCCCAATCCCATCTCCCCCCCACCCCACCCTGCCACTGTGGCAAGGCATTCCCTTCTGTTTTCTCTCTCTAATTAGCTGTTGTGGTTTGCAATAAAGGTGTTGAGTGGCTGCTGTGCTCAGTCTCTAGCCCTCATTCAGCCCGCAACTCCCTTCCCCCACATGGCCTTCGACTACAATGTAGTTGGTGATCGCTTCTCTGAGTTGACCTTTCCCCGGAACGTGAGGCCAGCCTCGAAGCCATGGAGTCAACCTCCTGGTATTATTTCTACAGTTCTTGAGTGTTAGTCTCCCACTCTGTTATTCTATATACCATAGATGAGTGCAATCTTTCTATGTCTGTCTCTCTCTTTCTGACTCATTTCACTCAGCATGAAACTTTTCATGCCCATCCACTTGACTACAAAATTCTTGACCTCCTTTTTTCTAACAGCTGCATAGTATTCCATTGTATAGATGTACCAAAGTTTCCTCAACCAGTCATCCGTTCTGGGGCATTCGGGTTTTTTCCAGATTCTGGCTATTGTAAACAGTGCTGCGATGAACATACATGTGCAGATGTTGTTTCGATTGTACTTTTTTGGCTTGGCCTCTCTTGAACTGTGCAGTTCTCCATCATTCTGGCTTTTCTTTCACTTCTGGTCACAGCCACCTGGGAGAGAGTGGGAGAGAGAGAGAGAGAGAGAGAGAGAGAGAGAGAGAGAGAGAGAGAGAGAGAGAGAGAGAGAGAGAGAGAGAGAGAGAGAGAGAGAGAGAGAGAGAGAGAGAGAGAACCTGGCTGGGGACGTACTTTTATCTGCCGTTATCTCCCACCCATCGGCCATTCCATCACCTATTCTGATTGGAGATCTTTCTGGTATGTGGGATTTAAGCTGAACACAGCCAAATTAGCTGGTTCCCTTGATGCTTTACCGTCCTCTCCTGCTGTCTCCCTGGGACCCAGAGAGGAGGAGAGCTCAGGTGCAGGATCAGGTGGCTTGGCGTGATAACTGCCTGCAGTGGAAAGTCATGTAAAATTAAATGGGTTCTACATAGCGCGCGCACATGCACAATTCTGTAAATACTTTTGAAGTTCACTGTATAATGGACTCAGTGACACAGTCTTGAAAGTTGGAAGTGTGAAAGAGAAGCGAAACCGTCTGAGTAGGTGGATTAGAGGTGCTGAGGACTCCTCAGAGGAAGATGACCCTTCACGCTTATGAGCTGCGTTCCCGTGAACAGCACACAGAAACTTAGAAGTTGAGTTTCCAGCTGTTTAAATTCACTTTTATTCATAAGCCTATATAGCACATTATTTTATTTTTTACTTTTTTTTCTTTTTGGGTCACACCCGGCGATGCACAGGGGTCACTCCTGGCTCTGCACTCAGGAATTACTCCTGGTGGTGCTCAGGGGACCATGTGGGATGCTGGGAATCGAACTCGGGTCGGCCACGTGCAAGGCAAACGCCCTATCCGCTGTGCTATCACTCCAGCCCATATTATTTTATTTTTTAAAAAAATCTATACTAAGTTTTAACCATGGGCTATGAAATAGAAATCCAATGTAATAGATGAGTATTAAAGGAAAAGGTCAAATATAGGAAATGACTGATTTGGAAATTGGCTCATGAGAAATAGTAGTTTGAGTTTTGAAACATAAATATTTTTATGTAATGATGATTTTTAATCCTGCCTACCTGCCTATCTCCCTCTCTAGTCATTGGCCCACTTACTCAACAAACAGAATAATTGAGAATCCTTAACTGCCTAGCTCTGAAAATAATATGCATTTTGTTTTCATGCAAGGACTGTGACAAGTAAGCCACTATTTTATTGTGCTTTGAGATTTTGTGGATACAAGGTATTTTTTCCTTTAAAAGATACCTCCGGTGTGCAGAGAGATCTTCAAAGAGTAGAAACTTTCTGGGAGATTTAAGGAAAAAAGAAAAAAAAGAGCCTGGCTGGGAGCTGGAATCTTCACATAAGTATGTCACTTGGCTTCTCGTCTCCTGCTGTGGAGAGCTGTGGAGACAGCTTTCCTGGGTCCTTATCTCACCCCCAGCGGGGAGCCGTTTTGACATCCCTGGTTTTGCTCACCCTGACAGGAGGGCCCTTGCCTTTGGGAAAAGCCCTCTCCACTCTAGATTGGTGACAGAAGGAACTTATTTTTCTCCCCAACTTCCCTACCCCGCCCTCTGAACGGAAGTGCTGTTTCACGTTATGATTGTGCATTCTTGCCGGAGGAAGAGAAACAGAGAAAACTGCAGGGTCTGTATAGGTTCCTTGATTTGCGTTTCCTGATGCTTCCACCTGCCAGCATTAGACTGTACTTCAGAAAAAGCTGAGCCAATGCCTGCTGGTTGAGAGAGGGGCCCTGCGGCACCTTTCAATCACGTCACAATTCCCCCCTTTCTCCAGAGGCAGCACCTAACCTTCCCTGGCTGACTGCCTTAGCAAGCAGCCTCTGGATGCTTTTTCAAACTCTGTTGCTGGTAGGAGTCACTGACATCTGTAGCTCCGCATTACCCAGGTCTATAGTTGTCCTTTCTCTTGAGTTCTGCTTTGAATACATCAACTGAAGTCTATGAGCATTAGATTTCCATGTTTTCCCTCTTCCTGAACTACTGGTAGTTGGTAAAGGGAAACCAGTGACTGTGTTTCTCTTCATAGTCACACCCTGGTGTTCAGATCAGCGTTTGTTCCTGTGAAACCAGGCTCTAGGGAAGTTTGTAGGCATAGAGATAATAGGGTCATCCTCAGCTGATTCACTACCACGCTGATGAGCTGTACGTTTCCACTGTGGTCTAGCCGCTGATCTGTTGGTCATTATTCACTAACCAAACTTTTGAAATATTTATTATTATACATAATATAATAATATATTATTGTTATATAATATATTATTATACATATAATAGATTATTTTATATATTATATATTATATATATATTAGAGAGACTCTGGCCTGCGTGCCTGGCTGTCTTCCCCGGGGCCCCTCGAAGGGGTGGGCTCCAGCTTCCCTCCTCTCCCTGAGCACAGCTCCCTCGGCCAAAGACCTTCGGAACCTAGCCACAGCCATGCTCAAGGCCCCTCTTTACACATTCGGATGAGCCTCACGCATGAAAGTACTGGCAGAGGAACCCAGGTACGTGGGACCCAGGGCTGAGACCTCCAAACCTGCTCGGATCAGAACTGAATCTCTTCCGCCCATTTTTCCCATTTTCCAGTAGCTAGGCGGTCACACTCGGGGACTGCCCCCAACACCCTATAATCCCATCAGTGGCCGACATCCAGAGACTTAAAAGCAAGCTCCTGGAACCGCTCGGCCGATTTGCAGCCACCTGACATATGACAGCCTACTTCTCTCTCTGGGAGAACCAGCAGGCTACTGAGAGTTTCCTGCTCACA
Source organism: Sorex araneus (assembly GCF_027595985.1). Taxonomy (NCBI): domain Eukaryota; kingdom Metazoa; phylum Chordata; class Mammalia; order Eulipotyphla; family Soricidae; genus Sorex; species Sorex araneus. The sequence goes on from NC_073303.1 coordinate 207,208,208, forward strand.
TGGGAGAGCCTTACAAACTCCCCGTGGCATATTCATATGCTGAAATCAGTAACAATGCTGGGTCTCATTCTCCTGACTCTAAAAGAGTCTCCAATGCGCAGGCACCATAAGGAAGGACGAGAAAAGAGAAGCTTCTAAAATCTCAGTGCTAGGACGAATGGAAACGTTACTGAGACCGCTCGAGAAATTTGATGATCAATGGGATGATGATGATGAATATAATGAAATATGTAATATATTATTAGTTAAATAAAACCAATGAATTTGTTGATTTTTACTGAGTTTGTATATGTACCCAATCTATGGTTGTGATCAGAGGATAATCTGACAACCTGTTCACTGCTTCTTTCTCCAGTAACCTTATTCTCATTAAATTTGGCAAGTAAATTATGATAAAACTACTTTTAATTCTTATACAAATACTGTCAATGAATAAAAATCTTTATGAATATTGACACTTACATATGAAAAAATTTCACTTGGTTTTGGACTTGAGTATTTTTTTCCTGTTCTGTGATATAATTCAGATTTGTCTATAAAAATCTTTTTAAATTTAGGTACTGTGGTATTCTTTTAATGGTATAATTTTGTATTCTGATATAACACCCCCCACCAGGAAGTCCCTCACCTCCAACCCAATTCTTTATCCCCCCTGTGATGATAATCTAAGTTCTGGTGATCAGTTCCTATTTTCTGTTGCCTTTGGGCATCTGTTATTCCTTACTTAGTTTCTACGTATATGAGAGAGATTATTCGGTGTCTGTCTCTTTCCTTCTAACTTCATTCAGTATGAAACTCTCCAAATCCATTCACATAGGAGCAAATTGCATGATTTTGTCTTATAGCCAAACAGTATCCCATTGTGTATAAGCACCAGAGTTTCTTTATTCGGTCACCTGTTCTTGGACACTCGTATTGCTCCCAGGATTTGGCTATTGTGCATAGTGCTGCAGTGAACATGGATGCTCAAACGTCTTTTCCAAATGGTTTTTGGGCAGATGCGCAGAGCGATCATATGTGTGTAAAAACACAAAAAAGAAGAGGGGGCCCAGCGGGGCTCTATCTCTCCCGCTGCCCGAGTTCGGTTAGTCTCGCGCCGCTTCCCCACCCGGGGAGGTTGATGGCGATGATGAGGCAGGTGAAGGAAGGAAGAAGGCCAAACTGGTTGCTCGATCAGTTTATTTCGTTCTCTCTCTCTGCTTCTCTCCCGGTTCTCGATCTCTCTCTGGATCTTCCTCTATCCCCCTTTCTGTCCCGCTCGCTCTCACTTCTTTCACCTTGTGCTCTGCTTATGTGTGTGCCACTGTGCTCTCTGCGTCTGTCTCTCTGCCTCTGCCTCTCTGTGTCTTCTGTCTTCTTCCTCTGTCTTCTTCCTCTGTCTTCTTCTTCTGTCTCCTTCCTCTGTCTCCCTTGTCTTCTTTCTCCTATCCCCGTCTCTTCTATCTCCCCTCACTGCCCCACAGTCTTAGTTTATATAGCAAATTACATAGGGTGGTGACACAAAGGTGAGTTTAACATCAACAAATCAACAAAGAAGGGTAAGACTATTTCTCGAGGAGATTAACAAAATCTCACCTAAGGAAATCTCATCTAAGGGGATCCACTCAAGGGTGGGGGTCCAAACAAGGGTGTGTCAGGGTGTGAGCTGGTAATCTACTTAAATAGTTGTAGTAAATCTACTTCTAATAGTTCTAACACTGTTATTCTGTATGAGCACAGTAAGAGATATAAAGTTTGGTTTTTCCTGAGGACATCTCCAGACCACAGTCCTCAGGCCAGGTTAATCTTCCTAACCCCAGCAGGATCCTAATCTCATCGTTACTTTTGGATCATGACAGCATTGTCCATGATCATGCTCTCAACTTATAGTTGAGTATTGTGGCACTTTGGCCTGGCCCATTTCGATTCCAGGGTAGCACATAACTCACCGCTTGCCCTGGATCCGTCCTGTCCCTTTTTGGGATCCTTCTTTTGGGGTGCTAGGAACTGAGGGCAGCTGAGTTAAGAAAGCAGATGCCCAGGAGTAAATATTATTGGAGTCAATCAACTCCCAAGTTACAAGCACAATATTGTCTTCCTGTGTCCATACAGAAAAGACATTGCTTTAAGATAATCTATGTTCCCTAAGGCAAGGCTAAAAGGACAAACCCCATGTTATCCTACATCATGGAAGCTCAATTCTTAGTTTTTGGAGAAATGTCCATATTGTTGAACCAGGCCACATTTCCATCACAGTGGACGAGGGTTCCTTTGTCCTACAGCCATGCTGACACTGGTTGTTTTCGTTCTTTCTGAGGTATCATTTTCACTGGTGTGAGGCGATATCCCATTGTTTTGATTTGCATTTTCCTGATGATGAACAGTTTTTCATCTCTCTGTTGGCCATCTGTGTCTTCTATTGTTTGTTTTTGGTCCACTCCAGCAGTGCTCAGGGGTCACTTCTGACTCTGCACACAGTCATTGCTGCTGGTGGTGCTGGGGGGATCACATGAGGTGCTGGGGATCAAACTGAGTCAGCTGGGTGTAAGGTAAATACCCACTGTACTATTACCTCCGCCCTGTTACTAAGTGCTTTCCATAGCTTGGACACTAATCCTTTGTCAGATGTGTGGTGCGAACATATTTTATACATGTCTGTGAGGTGTCCTTGTTCTGGTCGTTGTTTCTTTTGTGGTGCAGAAGCTTTTTATTTTGATGTAGTCACACTTAACTTATCTTTGCCTTGTTTCCCTCACCAGTGGCATTGATTGAATATCACGAAGGATTCTTCTCTAATAGGGGTGTGAGTTCATTCATTCAATTCATTTTTTCTCTTCGGCCACACCTGCCAGTGCTCAGGGTTTACTCCTGACTCTGCACTCGCGTATCACTCCTGGAAAGACACCGGGACTAAATGAGGTGCCTGGGATCAAACTCAGGTCAGCCACTTGCAAAGCACATTACCTGCTCGAGTTGAGTTAATTTTTCTACCAATAGCTAACACAGGTTTCCCAACACCAGTTGTTGAAGAGGCCGGAAAATATCTTAGTCTGGTGTAATAAGACATACAGACACAGAAATTACTGTTAAATAGGAAAAAGATAATACAGACTCCATGAGAAGCTGGGAATGCCACACACAGTGACATTAGGGAGTGCCCGTATTGGTCAGGGAGAAAGAGATTGAAGGAGAAATCTAGGCAAAAGCCTTAACTATGGATTCTCAGGGGGCAAATAGGTGAGGCAACGGGAGAAAGGTTAGTATTGGTTTGAATAGTTCAGCAAAATCTGGGGTCTAGGGGATGCCCCTTATTACTTGGCACTTACCTTTCACCCCGTTGACTCAGTTTGACCCCCAGCACCCCATGTGAGCCCCCAAAACAATGAGATATCACCTCCCACCAGGCCCCCCTGCCTCCTGGCTGATCCTGGCATTTCCCCATGTGGCTCTGCATGGGAAGGTCCTCTTGAGACGAGGGCAACTTTCTTTTCTTTTCTTTTAAAAAATTTTTATTTATTTATTATTATTATTTTTTTTCTTTTTGGGTCACACCTGGTGATGCTCAGGGGTCACTCCTGGCTCATGCACTCAGGAATTACTCCTGGCGGTGCTCAGGGGACCATATGGGATGCTGGGAATCGAACCTGTGTCAGCCTCATGCAAGGCAAACGCCCTACCTGCTGTGCTATCACGCCAGCCCCTATTTATTTATTTATTTATTTATGTATTGCTTCAGAGGTCACACCTGGTGATGCTCAGGAGTTATTCCTGGCTCTGCTGGTGATGCTCATGGGACCATATGGGATGCGGGGGATCAAACCTGGGTCAGCCGCATGCAAGTCAAACATCCTACCCGCTGTACTATCGCTCTGGCCCCTAAATTTTATTTTTATTTAATTTATTTATTTATTTATTTATTGCTTTCTTTTTGGATCACACCCGGCAATGCATAAGGGTTACTCCTGGCTCTGCACTCAGGAATTACTCCTGGCAGTGCTCAGGGGGCCATATGGGATGCTGGGAATCGAACCTGGGTCAACTTCGTGCAAGGCAAACACCCTACCCGCTGTGTTATCGCTCCAGCCCCCCACACCTATTTAAAAAATACTTAATTCAATTTTATTTTAACACCTTTAACTTTTTTTTTTTTTTTTTTTTGCTTTTTGGGTCACACCCAGCGATGCTCAGGGGTCACTCCTGGCTCTGCACTCAGGAATTACCCCTGGCCATGCTCAGGGGACCCTATGGGATGCTGGGAATAGAACCCAAGTCGGCCACATGCAAGGCAAATGCCCTACCTGCTGTGCTATTGCTCCAGCCCCAAACACCTTTACCTTTTAAAACAGTTTAAACTCAGGTTGTTATAAACGAAGTTGTTCATAATAGAGTTATTATGTGCATTTCAATGTTCCAACACCAAAACTACCACCAGAGGGACGTTTCCTTCACCACTGTGTCTATTTTCCTAATCACCCCCAAGCCTGCCCCCTTAACAGGCACACAATAATTTATTTCATACTGCTTGTTGCAACAAAATGGCTAATAAAAGAATCAAAATGATACTTCAGTAAAATAATTTGTGAGAATTGTTGTACCTGACCGTGGGGTTGTTAAGTCCTTACCTGAGGATTTCCTCAGCGGTTTGCTGCTAGTTTGGGCCTTCTGTGTTCCTGCTTGTGGAGTTCAGTGCCTTCGATGTTGCTTTCCCAACTAACTTGATGTGCTCCCACTGGGTTGTCCGTGTTGTGGAACTGGGAGGTGCCTTACAGCTGCGCCCAGAAACTTAAGGAACTGTCGACCTGGGCTGATGAGTTGACATGGTGGCACCTGTGACGTGTCGGCAGAGACGCCCGTGAGTACAGGGAGCGGGGGCTGGGGGGGCTTCTGGCCCCCTCTCTGAGAAGGCCCTGGAGTTTTCAACCTGAAAACCGATGCACCTGGAGCTTTTGCAGTTTGGTGTCTCTGTCGTGGTTAGTCGTGGAGCAGTCGAGGTTGCCAGTGCAGTGTTAGTTTTAAGTTCTCATTGTCCAGACTCAAGTGCTCGGATGGGCCTGGGGACTCGCCTGGGTTTCTGTCCCTAACTGTCCCTGTCTGTGATGACAGCTAACTTCCTTTGTTCCCTCGTCCTTCTTCGGGTTTTGTGGGTGTTCATGGTGGAGCATTACATTCTCAATTACTTGAGTATTGATCTGTTCAGCTGTTTATGCCAGAAGGCTACTAGTAATACAGCTGCTGTTTAGATTGGACTGGAGCGATAGCCTAGCGGGTAGGGCGTTTGCTTTGCACGTGGCCGACCTGGGTTCGATTCCTCCGCCCCTCTCGAAGAGCCGGGCAAGCTACCAAGAGTATCCTGCCCGCATGGCAGAGCCTGGCAAGCTCCCCGTGGCGTATTCGATATGCCAAAAACAGTCACAACAAGTCTCACAATGGAGACATTACTGGTGCCCGTTCGAGCAAATCGATGAGCAACGGGATGACAGTGATACAGTGATACAGTTTAGATTATTTTCCCTACCATGCAGTGTTGTTTGAATATGGTCAACTGGTTACTCCTCTGACTTAACTGAGATTGAAGGCTGCATACTGTCTGAGAAATTGGAGTGCCGCATTCCACCTTTCCCCAATATGCATGTAGTAATATTTTTTTTGCATGGACACTACTCATCTGCGAGGCTTGGTTAGAAGGTCAGAGGGACATGAGGTGGGCCCCATCCCCGGCCTAGGGGCAGGATGCAGTGAGCAGGCAAGAAGGATGGGTTTGCAGGCATGAGGGGAAGGCCTGTGTCCTGCAGGGCACCCACCTAGGTTGGAGCATAGACAGAGGTGAGGCAGGCCGAGTCCCTGGCCTGGGGGAGGGGTGCAGTGCACGGGACAGAAGGATGGGGCTACCCAGTCTTGCAGCTTGTGACGGACAGGGGCTCCAGGGAGGGAGGGGCTGTTATTATCTATCTTCAAAAGAAACTCGGGGAGTGTGTGGGCTGGGGATGCCGCAGAGCCCAGACAGTAAGACCCGTGCTTGGTGTGGTCTGTCTCCTGGGAGCAGCGCTGTCTCTGCCAAGTACGGCGGTGTGGTGGTTCTGACCACACCGCATCTCCAAATTCATTCTTGTTAAATTGTGTATCTGTAGGATTTATCTGTCACTGTAGCACTGTCATCCCGCTGCTCATCGATTTGCTCGAGCGGGCACCAGTAACGTCGCCACCTCTCGGGCCCCAGGAAAGGGACTCCCAGGCCTCAGCCTGCACTGTGCCCTCCAGACCCGCCTCGCTCCGCACACACGGGCCCAGCGACCCCACGTTTGCTCAGACTCAGTGGTGGTCCCCAGGGCAGGGCTCAGACAGCAAGCAGCCACCAGTGTCGTGGATGAGGCATGGACTGAACAAAGCGAGAGCCACGCCCTGGAGCAGGGGGAACTGGTGTGTGTGTGTGTGTGTGGTGTGTGGTGTGTGTGTGTGTGCGTGCGTGTGTGTGTGTGTGGTGTGTGTGTGTTGTGTGTGTGGTGTGTGGTGTGTGTGGTGTGTGGTGTGTGTGTGTGGTGTGTGGGTGTGTGGTGTGTGGTGTGCATGTGTGCGTGTGTGTGTGGTGTGTGTGTGTGCGTGCGTGTGTGTGTGTGGTGTGTGTGTGCGTGCGTGTGTGTGTGGTGTGTGGTGTGTGTGGTGTGTGTGTGTGGTGTGTGGTGTGTGTGTGGTGTGTGGTGTGTGTGTGGTGTGTGGTGTGTGTGTGGTGTGTGGTGTGTGTGTGTGGTGTGTGGTGTGTGTGTGGTGTGTGGTGTGTGTGTGGTGTGTGGTGTGTGTGTGGTGTGTGTGTAGTGTGTGGTGTGTGGTGTGTGTGGTGTGTGTGTGTGGTGTGTGGTGTGTGTGTGTGTGGTGTGTGTGTGCGTGTGTGTGTGGTGTGTGGTGTGTGTGGTGTGTGGTGTGTGTGTGTGGTGTGTGGTGTGCGTGTGTGGGTGTGTGGTGTGTGGTGTGCATGTGTGCGTGTGTGTGTGTGTGGTGTGTGCGTGTGTGTGTGGTGTGTGTGGTGTGTGTGTGTGTGGTGTGTGTGTGCGTGTGTGTGTGTGTGGTGTGTGGTGTGTGTGGTGTGTGTGTGGTGTGGTGTGTGTGTGTGTGTGCGTGTGTGTGTGTGTGGTGTGTGGTGTGTGTGGTGTGTGTGTGTGGGTGTGTGTGGTATGTGGTGTGTGTGTGTGTGTGTGTGTGTGTGTGTGTGTGTGTGTGTGTGTGTGTACGGGGGCACTTCCCTGACCTTGCAGCCCCTTCTCCACTCACACACCCTCTGTCGTTCCTCCTGTTCTTGCAGGGGCGTCAGGGGCCCCTTCCTCAGGCTGCTGCCTCTTCCCTACTCAAACACCCTCTGCCATTCCTTATGGCTTTGCAGGGGGAGCCGGGGGGCCTTCCCCGACAAAGCAGCCCCTTCCCTGCTCATGGCCCTCCAGAGCTTTTGGCCCCATGCCCCTGGGATGCCGTCTCTTTCCAGCCGCTGGCAGGAGGGAACAGGCACAAGAGATCAGGCAACTGGTCACAGACGGAAATTAGGGCTAACTCTGAATCTGCGTCACGTTTCCTTGCGGACGTTAGACTTTTCAGTGTCCCTTTGCTTTGCCCATTTGCTATTGCTGCTTGTTGGGGTCTGGGTGTTTTCTGGCCCACACCCCACAGTGCTTGATGCCTGACACCGGGAACACCGCTGGTGAGGCTTGGGGGGACCGCATGTGGCGGTCAGGATCAACCTGGGTCAGTGGCGGGTAAGGCGAGTGCCTTGAGCTCTCCTACCTTTCCGGACCTACTTGCAAACATTAGTCGAAGAGGAGAAACATATAAAGGGAAAGAAACAATGAAAGCGAAACCCAGGAGTTGAAACCGGCTCAAGGGTCCCTGCAACAACCACAGGACTTAGTCAGAGCCTTTGGTAGGAAAGATCCAGCAAGGGATTCTGGGACACAGCTGATGGCCTGAAGACCAGGGACACCGCTGGGGTGTTGGCGAGGCTGAGAAGTCTTCGGTGTCGGCTTTGCGGGACGGTCGCCACCTGGTGGGATGTCTGTGACCCGACGTCCTCTTTCCTCACGGTGATCCCTTGCAGCCTTCCTGCTGTTCTTCTCAGCACCTTCCGGTTAAACTGTTACTACCAGTCACCATCCAGGGGAACAATTTATTTAAAGGAGCTGAAAAGAATTGAGTTGGCGACGTTTCATTTACCATCTGCTGTCATTGTTGTGGGCGGGGGATAGGGAAGCCCTGGCAACGGATGTTGGGGGAAACGTCTGGAGTCTGGGTACCCCCATCTGCAGAGCTGCCTCGTGTGAGAGAGGCTGGCTGGAAGGGGCAGGGCTGGACACCCTGCGGACAGAGGCCGGAGGACATCAGGCTGTCAACAGCTCTGAGCTCTCCCCCTAGCAACCACCATAGCACGATGGGGGCCGGGAGAAGCAGTTTGGGAAAATGATAAATAAAGTCACGTGGTTGAGTGAAAGGTGCCTCATGAGTGGCTGCTACACTCCATGACGGGGATGACCTTGGCCTTCCACACTTATCGCACAAGGCCTGAGACGGGGACTCCCAGTCTTGCCCGTGTGGCCTGCACTGGCTTGGGCTCTGGACTTTCATTCTCTGGGGCACATTTGCTGGGGAACAGTTTTCCCCTCGACGTGCCCAAACACGTTGTACATGGGGTCCGGGCAGACGGGGGCAGCTGATGGCCGTTCGCTTTAGTGTCAAATACACGCATGTTGTAGAGAGGGTCTCGGCCTACAGAAAGGTCCAATCACATGAAGTGTAGCACTCTTGGCCTGTCACCTCTCCAAGGCAGCTCTGCCCCGGCCTGGTCCCCATCAAGGCCAGACGCAGAGGGAAGGATGACTTGCTCAGCAGACGTGACCGTTTCTGTGTCTTGGGCTCACGTGACTAGAAAGTCGAGTGAGGCTCAAGGCCAAACACTCGCTGCTGGCTGACACCCTGTTCCTGTTTCTGCCAACTTTGCACAGATACTCCCTCTTGTGAGGTGTCGCTTCTGGGTGGCTTTACAAGGTCGGGTCTTGTCTCCTCCAGTGCCCGTCACCATGCTCCACCCCTCCCCTTTTTAATTTGCTACAGCATTAGTAATGGAAAGATCATGAAGGGTTAGTCCTGTTTTTTTTTTTTGTTTGTTTTTTGGGTCACACCTGGTGATGTACAGAGGTTACTCCTGGCTCTGCACTAGGAATTACTCCTGGCGGTGCTCAGGGGACCATATGGGATGCTGGGAATCGAACCTGGTTCGGTAGCGTGCATGGCAAATGCCCTCCCCACTGTGCTATCGCTCCAGCCCGGGTTAGTCCTGTTTTAAGGTATATTGCCTTTTTATTTCCTTTGCTGGTAATGCACAAGCGATTATATTAAATTGATTTCTTCTAGTGATTTTGTATGAACACAGCAAGAGATGTGTTAAGCTTAAAGGTGGCTCCTCCTGGGGCCATCTCACCATCAGATTACAGTCCTCAGGCCAGATTAGTCCTTCCCAACCCTAGCAGGGCCCTTGTCCAGTCACTTCTCTGGGTCATGACAGAATTCGTCCACGACCATGCTCTTAACTTACTACTATAAGCTTCATGGCACTTGATCTATCCCGTTTCGATGCCAGGATAACTTGCAGCTTGTCGTGGGTCCACCCATTCCCTTCATCTGGAAACTAAGGGCAACTGAGGCTGAAGTCAAGTGAATATGACAGATGCCCAGGAATAAATATTATTCGGAGTCTCTTAACTCCTATGGAGTTAAGAGCATGGCATTAACGGTCTTCCTGTGTCCATACAAAAAGGACATTGCTCTAAAATAAACTACGAAAAGGACATGAAGGAAAGAGAAAAGCAATATACACACACCCATACATTACAATTGGGAGTCCCCACATGTAGGAAAATTGGAACTCATATTCCTGGACTATAAATTGATGGACCATTACCCGAGTCATCTCCCGAAGACATGTTTGGGCAAATCTAAGTAAGCGAGGGGCTATAATAAACAGAGAACCACAATAAAAGGAGGAAGTGAAGCAAATAACCAAGGGGGGACTGAGGCAAGAACCAGAAGAGGGTGTGGTCATTGAAGCCTTCCCTAAGATTATTGAGAATTTTAATAATATTCTTGATATTATCCTCAACTATCCCAGATTCACTAATAAAATAACAACATTGTTCATCAAAAAACACACAGACCCCCTTTTTCTGCCATTATTAAGTCCAGTGCTCTCTGGTTTTGAAGAACAGCTTCAGCGAGGGAATTAACCTGATGTGGTGGAGTCAGTCACCCCCTGCAGCTGTTGGCGAAGTCTCCGGCTGTCAGGAGCGTTTCAGCCCGGGCGCCAGAGGGTGGTCCCACCGAGGCAGCTAGACCAGAGGCGGCCAAGAGGGGCAGGAAAATTGCACGCATCTGTCAGATTCTGGGTAGGAGCCAGGAGAGTTCAGCTACCTGTAGAGAGTGAACTGGGGGAGAGTAGCAGTTAAAAAGCAGGTTTTTACCACAGCGGGTGGAACAGTGTCGTTCAGCGAAGAGTCACACCAGTTAATGGCAGTGCCGCAAACAGTGGCCATGAGAGGGAGGCACGTAAGAAATAATTCCTGCCACTTAGAATTTATGTCTCTCAGGAGATCAAATGCATATTGTAAGTACTGGGGTCAGGAGGGAGCAAGATGGTCCCTCTTTTTTTTTTTTAAATTCTTTTATTGATTCACCATGTGAAAAGTTACAAAGCTTTCAGGTTAAAGTCTCAGTTATACAATGTTCAAACACCCATCCCTTCAAGGTGGCCCCTCTTGATAGCCTCTTTCAGGGAATACTCAGGCTCCTGGGTGCTCTGCGGAACTAGAGCAGACGCCAGGACAGGGACCGATGTTCTGAGACCCGCAGCCTGCACGCTGGTTTACTTGCCCACCTGGAGATATACAGAGACCCGTCAGCCCCCTCCTGCCAGCGCTGGTGCCAGGGGTCCGGTATCTGCAACGGTTGTTCCTGTGAGGGTGTTAAGTATAAACATGTCAGTGGTGGGCCTGGTCCCGTGTTTGAATAGAAATATTCCTGATTGTAGGAGGCATGATACCAACTCCATGGACGTCCTTTGGCTGGAGGCAGGACGCCCTACCTGGCCGGTATGGAAACAGATGGGAGTATGGACCCAGGTCTCATCAATGTCAGTGGTAAGTGGGATCTTGATGGCTGAGGCACACCCAGTCCCACCATTTGGGCCTCAGCAGTGGTGCTCCCTAGGGTAGTCTGGATCACGGAAAATTCCCACTGAACACTGGCCGAGAGGGCGGGACAAGCACGAATGTAGGCCAGCAAGGCTGGGAGGAAAGTCGCAGAGGTGAGGCAGCCTTTCGGACATGTCTGCTGCGCCTTTGCTTCCAGGGGATGTCACATCGAGGCGTCCGGTTCTCCTTCAGCAGGCCGCGCTCCTGGAGTGTGAGTCGCCTCTTTCGATTGGTCGGAGGGGAGGAACTGTGCATGGCGAGCGGGAATCCAGACCAGCTTTCCTCCTTCGTGAGGTAGAACAGAAATAAATCGGCCCCCTCAACGTAAGAGTGAGCTGGGACTCGTGTCCCAAGTCCCATCCAAGGGGTCCTTCTCCCGAGGAATTTGGAAACAAGTTGCTAATCATGATCCTATTTGCCATGACTAAGCTGTACCCTGCAGTGCTCTTTCGAAAGTATTACATCTGTCCTAGACATGTTCAGAAGGCTTGCAGTGTTCACAATTAAAGAGCTTATAAGATTTAGAACTCTAGGAAAATTCGGATGAAAGAGGTTTCAAAGATCCACCAGATTTATATATTTCATTTACCTACGTATTCCTTTAATATTTGCCCACTTTATCACTTCCGGTGGACTGTATTTTGTAATTATTTATTTATTTACTTTTGATGACTTAAACCTCAAGTTTTGTTCTTCTCTGCAGTACACACTCAAATAGACACGGAGTATGCAGTTTAAGCTTGTATGTTTAGGCCTTGAAAATAACTTTAATATAGAGAAAGGGAACAAAGTTTTAGATTGTCTACATTTATCTTAGTATGAAGGTCAAATATTCCTTCTGTGCTTTATCACCTTTTTACTTTCATTTTTCATTTTTTTTTTTTTTGGTTTTTGGGTCACACCTGGCGATGCACAGGGGTTACTCCTGGCTCTGCACTCAGGAATTACTCCTGGCGGTGCTCAGGGGACCATATGGGATGCTGGGATTTGAACCCGGGTCGGCCGCGTGCAAGGCAAATGCCCTACCCGCTATGCTATCACTCCAGCCCCTCATTTTTCATTTTTTAAAATAATTTTTTATTAATGAATCACCATGAGGTACAGTTACCAATATTACAAACTTCTGTGCTTGCATTTCAGTCATACAATGGTCGAGTGCCCATCCCTCCATCGGTGCCTGTTCTCCACCACCAATGATCCCAGCATTCCTCCCACCACCCCCACCTCATCCCCCCCCACCCTGCCTTGCCTCTGTGACAGGGCATTCCCTTTTGTTCTCTCTCTCTTTTTGGGTGTTGTGGTTTGCAGTAGAGGTATTGAGTGGCCATTGTGTTCGGTCTATAGTCTTCTTTCAGCCTGCATCTCCCATCCTGAGCAGGCCCTCCTAGCACCCTTTACTTGGTGGTCCCTTCTCTATCTGAGCTGCCTTTCCCCACAGCATGTGAGGCTGGTTTCCAAGCCATGAGACAATCCTCCTGGTACTTATCTCTACTATTCTTGGGAGTCAGTTTCCCATTCTATTACTTTATTTTCCTTTCATTTTTCTTGAGATAAAATTTTTCTGCCAGAATGTTTTAAACTTTAAATTCTTTTTTTGCCACAAATACATATTTTGTCTTCTGGATATCCTCCAATCAAAAGGCATTCAAAACGTTTAACACCTAGATATTAACTTCCTAACTTCAAGACTGGACTCAGCATAATACTGTGATAAGTCACCATTCTCAGCTCTCACTTGCCTCAGCTGAGAAGGGAGAGGGGGCGCTTGCCAGGGGGGCGGCTGTCTCTGTTCAGCTGCAAGGTCACTACACCAAGGGGGCTATTCTTAGCTGCTTGAATGTGACTCACTTGTCTGGAATTCCAGCAGTAATCTGTTATCTTTCCAACACTTACCAAGGCTTTTGGGTGGCTTCTTTACCTCTGTTGTTTGTAAAAACAGCCTAATAAAGTGGAATCCAAATATATATATACAATTCAGAAGATCAGTGAAACCAAGAGTTGGTTCTTTGAAAAAGTAAACAAGATCAATAAACCTCTATCAGGATCCACAAAGAAAGAGAGAACCCTAATATGTTGGAGCCAGACTAGGCCGTCAGGACTAGCCTGTGTAGATTGTCCTGCAAATGGGCAGGAATAAAGAACCCATGAAAATGGGTGAGATTACTCCTGTGTCATGACTGGTTTGGATGAGGCTGAATATCTCTTCCTTTAAGCTGTGGTCAGCAAATAACTTAAATCGTAGTAAATCGAAAGAGTCAGCATTTTTCTTCTCACAGAAGCCCAGACCCAGCTTGTTTTTTATATACAAACCCCAGGTGCTTGTCCAGCTTGTCTTTGACATCCAAACCCCAGGTGCTTTCAGCTCCCGAAAGCTTTCAGTTTTGCATTTCTTTCAGGCTTTGCATTTCTTTCCCAAGGAGGTCGAAACTAACTGGCTTGTAGTTCTTCCTGTAACTTCCTTGCTTCTTCCAGAAGAGGGAATGGTAGGTTGGTAATAAAAGGAGATCCCAGGATGCTCTACCTTTTGTCACAGGATCTGAGTGGATCCGGGGCCCTCTGTGAAAAATAATTACTCTCGCATTCCTTGTCTCAGCACCTCCAACTGAATGAATATTCACATGACGCTAAGAAACTGAATCAGAAATGGAAGGGGGACATCACTCAGAAAACACGGAAACTGGAAGGATCATCAGTGATTACTTTGAGCACCTTTATTCCACAAAACAAGAGAACATAGAAGAAATAGATAAATTCCTGGACTCATAACTTCCCAAGGTTGAACCAAGATGATTTAGATGATCTGAATAGACCTATCACTATAGAGGAAATTGAAGTGGTAATTGAAAGTCTTTTGCAAAACAAAAGCCCAGGCCCTGATGGGTTCACTAGTGAATTCTTTCAAACCTTTAAGAGGACCTGTTGCCAGTCCTTTTCATGCCCTTCCAGGAAATTGAAGAAACAGAAATACTCCAAAGTGATTTCTATGAAGTAAATATTACTTTTATACCAAAAACAGACATAGAAACCACCAAAAAAGGCTTACAAGCTGATATCCCTGATAAATACAGATAAAATGATCCTCAACAAAACACTAAGAATCCAACAATTTATCAGAAACATCAAACACCTTGATGAAATAGGATTCATCCCAGGAATTCAAGGATGTTTTAACATATGCAAGTCAATCAACATAATACACTGTTATCAATATAAGAGAGAAAAAATATCATATGATCATATGAACAGATTTAGAGAAAGCATTTGACAAGATCCAAGACCCATTCATGATAAAAACTCTCAACAAAATGAGATAATTGAAGGAACTTTCCTCAGTACAGTTAAAGCCATATAGCACAAGTCCATAGAAAACATTATACTCAATGAGGAAAATCTAAAAGCCTGCCTTCTAAGACCAGACATAAGGTAAGGTTTTCCACTCTTTCCACTTCTATTTAATATAGTACTGGGAGCACTTGCTATAGCCATGAAGCAAGATAAAGATATCAAGGGCACCCAGGGGAAAGGAAGAAGCCAAGCTCTCACTATTTGCAGTGACATGGTACTATATTTAGAAAACCTTAAAGATTCTACAAAGAAGTCCTAGAAGCAATAGATCTATACAGAAAACTGGAAGTCACAAAATTAATATGCAAAAGCCCCTGGCTTTCCTACATACAATTAATGAAAATGACAAAAGATATTAGAAAAACAATCCCTTTCACAGCTGTGCCTCCTTTCTCGTCTGCTCCAAGGAGCAGAGGCTATTGGGTTATATCCATCACCATGATCCTCAAACACTCCCATTCCTCTGTGTTTATCTTTAACTTCTCTGTGCTCTGCTACCTCTATCGGTTAATCACTCATCCCCCTGAGCCAGAACCTGTGGCTTGTAGGGCCAGATACTCCTGAGGACTCTGGGTTTTGTATTTGTAAGTGGTTTTCTCTTTCCCTTATGTCCTTTGCATAGTTTACTTTAGAGTGATGTCCTTTTTGAATAGACACAGGAAGACAGTTAATGTTATATTTTTGTAACTTGGGAGTTAATTGGCTCTGAATAATGTTTACTCCTGGGCATCTGTCATATTTATTCGATTTAGCCTCAGTTGCCCTTAGTTCTTAGTACCCCCAAATCAGGGTCCTGATGAAGGGACTGTATGGACCCAGGGCAAGCTGTTAGCTACCCTAGCATTGAAATGGCCCAGGCCAAGTGCCATTAAACTTAGAATAGTTAAAGAGCATGGTGTGGATAAATTCTGTCATGACCCAAAGAAAAGAGACTCTCTGCCTCTAATTCCTTCCTTTAATCTGATTAAAGGAATAGGCCAATATCCAAAGATTATAAAACCAAGCTCCTGGAAGAGAGAGACGCAGTCTCTTGCCTGGCTGTCTTCACCGGGGCCCCTCGGAGGGGGTGGGCTATTTCCCTCCCCCCCCCAGCAGAGCCCCTACAGCCAAAGACCTCCGGAACCCAGCCACAGCCATGCTCAAGGCCCCTCTCCACATGTTCGGATGAGCCTCACGTATGAAGGAACCAGCAGAGGAACCCAGGTGTGTGGGACCAGGGGTTGAGATCTCCAAACTTGCTCAGATCAGGACTGGGCCTCTTCCAGCCAGATCCCCCATTTTCCAGTAGCTAGGCAGTCACACCCAGAAACTGCCAACATCCAGAAACTATAAAACCAAGCTCTCAGAAGCTTAGTTCTTATAGTTTAGTTCTTCCTTTTGGAGAACCTGGCACGCTACCGAGAGTTTCCTGCCTGCATGGGAGAGCCTGGCAAGCTCTCTGTGGCATATTCGATATGCCAAAACCAGTAACAATGATGGCTCTCACTCCCCTGACCCTGAAAGAACCTCCAATGCGGCACCGTTGGGAAGGACGAGTAAAGAGAGGCTTCTAAAATCTCAGGGCTAGGACAAATGGAGACATTACTGAGACCGCTTGAGAAAATCGATGATCAACGGAATGATCATGATGAATCTGGTTAACCCTCGGCTAGTCCAGACCAGAGAAGGCTGGACCCATGCTCCGAGAGAAGCTCCAGTAGGACCAAAGGTCAAAAAAAGGAGTTTCAAAGGCTGCTCCCAATTCTACCCACTTAACAACAAATCTAGCAATGGACTCTTATCTAGGTAGAAGCCCCACGTTGGGGCAGGTTGGAAAAATCCTATGAAAGGCACCTTGACCAAAGGGAGGGCGCTTATGCTGCCCGAACCCATGAGCTGTTTGTGCCCATGTGACCAAGCACATGTGTCACCCGCATCTCCCCTCTTGATATGTGCACTTTCATACTTTCCTGTCTAACTCTGGGATGTGTGCAGGGACTCTCTCCCTCCTTGGAAGAGCCCGCTCTCTCTCCTGAGCACCTTACTCTCCACTCTCTCCCACTTTATCTTCCTCCTCCCCTTCAAAAACCTCCAATAAAATCTGTTTTACTTCACTGCTCGCTTACTCCTGAAATGCTTTTCTGCGAGGCGAGACAAGAACCCAATAACCCTTGGTCCTGGGTGGCAGAGGTGGATAGGGAGAAAGTGACCATCTTTCTCCTCTCCGCTTCACATAAGTCACCCGTGGGGCCCACCGACATCAGGCTCATCTGCATGCAAGGCAAGTGACTGAACTCTGATACTAGCTCTCAAGCTCCCTCTGTACATTTTTAAATTGGTTGCTTGGTGTTGATTTTTATGAATATATATATTTTTGACATTTACCCCACATCAAATGTACTTTGTATGTTTTCTTCCATTCAATAGGAAGTCATTTCATTTCAATGCAAACTTCTTTCATTGTAAGAAGCTTATTATTCCATTTAAATTTTTAAATTTTTATTTCCATTGATCTGAATCAAGCCCCCAACCATACCTCTAAAACTGATTTTAAGAGGGCCAAAGAGAGAGTTTAGTGGCAGGGCATGTGCCTTGCAAGTGGCCAACCTAGATTTGATTACCTATACACCACATGGTTCCCCAAGTCTGCCAGGAGGTGTCCCTAAGTGTGGAACCCGGAATATGCCCTAAGCACTGCTGGATGTGGCCCCCAAACCAAAATAAATCATGCTTATTTAAGGAACATATTGCCTCAGTATCCTATTGATTCTTCTGTGTGTGTGTGTATTTATCTTAGGTCTTATACTTATCTAAAATCCATATTTTTTTGGTAGAGTGTTGGTCTAATTTTAATTCCTATGTGCATTGCTGTTCAATTTTCCCACCGACATTTCTGAAAAAATTTTCATTTTCATTGTATGCTAATAAATCCTTTGTCCATACATTTGTGCATTTATTTCTGAACTCTTGATTCTGTTCTGTTGATCTTTGTATGTGCTTTATTCTATTATCATACTAGCTAAGTTACAGTTTCAAGCATCTCAAATCAAGGAGTATAATGCCTCTATTTTTGTTTTCTACCCATTCTCAAAATTGTTTTTGCTATTCAGAGTCTTATGTAGTTCTGAGATAATCCCATAATTTTTGTTCTAGTTCCGTGAGAAATGCTATTGGTATTTTGGTAAATATTGTTTTTAATTTGCATATTGCTTTACTTATTATGGTCAATTTAACAATGTTAATCTTTACAATACTTGGCTTACTACATATACTTGATTGTGGTTTGATCTAGTCCAGAGGTCCAAAGAAACATGATGTGTAAGTTAGTTCTTCTGAAATGGCTATTCTGGTTTCATATCTATAGTTAAATTCAACTATTTGTTATATAGTTAAACATTTAATAAAATGTTTGATCATGCTATAATTAACTGTGTTATCAAATGTTATCTAATATGATTGTAAAATGTGGAATCATGCTGCATATTTTACAGGTTCTTTGGAGAACTCTGACTAATATTACTATCTTCCTGTAACCTTTGCCAGTGGATTTTTTTTCTTTTTGGGTCATACCTGGTGATGCACAGGGGTTACTTCTGGCTTTTCAGTCAGAAATTAGTCCTGGCAGTGCTCAGGGGACCATATGGAATGCTGGGAATTGAACCCGGGTCGGCCGCATGCAAGGCAAACGCCTTCCCCACTGTGCTATCGCTCTAGCCCCTGCCAGTGGATTTATAGCCTTTCCTTCAGCCTTTATTTGGAGGTCAGAGGTTGGGCCACACCAGGCTATGCTTAAGGCTTATTCCTGGCTCTGTGCTCAGGGATCACTCCTGACCAAATGAGGTGCCAGGGGTCCAGTCTGAGTCAGCCTCATGCAAGACAAGCTCAAACGTGGGTCACCCGCCTGCAAGGCAAGCTCCCTACCTCACTCTCTTGCTCCTCTTTGCTTCAGCCTTTCTGAAGCCCAGTTTGGAAACTCGAGAATATCCACATAGCGTAAACCACCTTGGTCTCAGCAGTTCTGCTCGCAGACCTCCCCTCAGAGTTTCCTCAGTCATCTTCCACGTGGGAGGAAGTCTAGTGCAACTGTCCTTGGAGGGTCAACCCCGCCTGGAGACACAGCGTTGGGTTGAGATCGAGTTTTTGAGGCAGCAGTCAGGCAGGGAGGATGCAACTGGACTCTTGTCCTTGTATAAATCATCTTGCATTCCAGAATCTAGATAAAAATGAATTCCTCAAGGTTCATTGCTTTTTTTTTTTTTTTGGTCACACCCGGCGATGCTCAGGGGTTACTCCTGGTTCTACACTCAGGAATTACTCCTGGCGGTGCTCAGGGGACCATATGGGATGCTGGGATTCGAACCCGGGTCGGCCGCGTGCAAGGCAAACACCCTCCCCACTGTGCTATTGCTCCAGCCCCAAAGTTCTTCATTTCTTAGTTGGTGAATTGACCGAAACAATCCACGTGTAGAAGCTACCTTCTAATTGTACCTCCAGCTGTACCCCTTTACCTGCTCCAGCTATGGAAACCAAGTCCCCAAGTCCCTGTGCCCTCTAGCTAAGCTGGGTTCAGGCAATGGGGATACTCAGCTGAATAACTATTGAAGAGACAAAAGACTGGATCTTTATTTTCCCTGATGCTCCTTTAACACGAGTTTCCTCCCACCGTGCATCTCAGCTGAGGGTCCCTGCTCCTCTCAGAACAGCCCCTTCTCCGTTCTCTCTCGGCCCTGCACCTTAGAGTTGGGGCAGGGGCAGATGTTCTGGTGCTGCACCTCACGCCAACTACTGATTTGTGCCCTCCTTCTGTACACCTCAATTACACCTTTGTTATTGGTGTTTCTGCAAGTACAAGCGATCTTACTTTAAGTAATATCCCAAGTAACACTTGCCTTCCTCTTCCATTTTCGTCCTATTAGTCAGTCCATTATGCCCTTCCATCCAGTCATTCTATTTTTTTTTACTTTTTTTTGTTGGGGGGGGGTCACACCTGGCGATGCACAGGGGTTACTCCTGGCTCTGCACTCAGGAATCACTCCTGGCGGTGCTCAGGGGACCATATGGGATGCTGGGAATCGAACCCGGGTAGGCCGCGTGCAAGGCAAACGCCCTACCCACTGTGCTATTCCTCCAGCCCCTCTATTTTTTTTTTTTAATTGAATCACCATGAAATAAGTTACAAAGCTTTCAGGTTCAAGTCTCAGTCCCTCAATGATCAGACCCCCATCCCTTCCCCAGTGCACATGTTCCACCACCAAGAACCCCAGTATATCCCCCCTCCCGCCCCCTCACCACCTGTGTGGCTAATGATCTTCACTTTATTCTCTCTATACTTTGAATACGTTCAATATTTCAACAGAAAACTATTATTATTTAGAATTTTCCCCCAACAACCAAACCTACTAAAAAGGCATCATTTGATAATTTGTTTTCCATTGCTGAGAATGAAGAGTATATGAGCTCGCAGCTGCGCGGTTTTGGATTTCTGATATTTTAGCTCAGTTCACAGTTTTGTGTGCGGCTGCTCTGGATCTCAGCTGGGCGGAGAGCGTGCCGGTAACACCCCCATCCCAAGACCTCCTGAGCGCACGTCACTGCAAGCTCGTACCTCTGGGGAGTGGGTTCTAGAAGATGGCGGTCGCCATGTGGGCGTTGCCACCGCCGCTGCTGTCATCCCCGCCGTAAGAAAAGGTCGAGAGAGAAAAACCTTTCCCCTCCCGGGACGGCATGGGGTTGTAGCTCAGTTCACAGTCTAGATGCATTTCTATAAGAAGCCGCTGGGTGCCAAAAGTGGTTAGTAGCCCTCCGGGATCATAATCTTTAAGGAGCAGAGGAGTCGTTTTGTGTGCGGCTGCCCTGGATCTCACCTGGGCGGAGAGCCAGTCATTCTATGTTTTAGGGCTAACTCACATTTACAGTTCGTGTGACGTGTGACCAAGACTGAAGTAGGGGCCTTTGTGCCGCCGCGCGAGATCGACCCCGGAGGCAACTGAACCACTTTGGACACGAGCGGCGCCCCCAAAATGCCTCCAAACTGTGTGCTCGGAGCTACTGGCCCAGGCGCCGCCAGCGAGTGATGCAATTACCAAAAGAATTTTCCCTGGACTTCATATAGAAATCCAAATCGCAGCCGCGCGACCTAATATCTCTTGATGTCAGCAACGTGTAAATGTTCCTTTTTAGCAGGGCTTACCGTGGGGGGAAACTCCAAACAATAGTACTGAGTTTTTTTGTTGAAGGGTAAAAGATTGTAGCGATAGAATTTTAGGCAGAATTTTCCCTGGACTTTATATAGAAACCCAAAACCGCGTGGCCGCGGCAGCCTAATGTCATCTAATCATCAGCAATATGAAATGGTTCCTTTGTAACGGGTTGGACTTTGGGGGGACCATAATAGGGTTAAAGTTTGTAGTGACATGTAATTTCTGGCTGTACTTTCCCTGGACTTTATACAGAAATTCAAAGCTGCGAGGCCGCTGCCATGGCCGCGCGACCTAATGTCATTTAATCATAACCGATATGAAATGGTTCCTTCTTAACTGGTCGGACTTTGGTGGGAAATCCTAACAAGAATAGTAACTCTTTTGCTGAAATATTGAAGGCAATCAAAGTGGTAGCCATCTCTATAGACTGAACTAAGCCATATCCCCATGCCAGCTGAGAAGAAATATCCTTCTTTCTCGGGAAGAAACGTGGCGTGGTGTTAACCATAGTATGATGTCCATTAAGCTGACACGGACCTGGTGGCGTGGGAATGGGATACAAGGGAATAAATTATTATGTACTTGGAACAGCGGGACACTGGTGGAATCTTGAGCCGGGGCCGATACCAGCGTATTACTTTTGGTTCCAGAAACTGCTTGCAGACATTCTACCAGACTATCAACTAAGCCAGAGCCCCACGCCGGCTGATGAGGGGAAATAAACATCTTTTTCATTTTTTTTTCCTTTGTCAGGCAGCATGGTGATTACTAAACAGGTGTGAACTCGGTGGCGCGGGACGGGGGGGGGGGGAAATAGAAAAGTTATGTAACAAACAGCGGGACTTAATATCTCTACATTCTCAGCAATGGAGAGCTATCAAATGCTTCCTTGACAGTAGGACTGTCTTTCCTTTTTTGGGGGGAAACCCTAGCAACAATAGTGAGTTATGTGTTGAAACATGGACTGTAACCAAGATAAAGTGTAAACGAAGTGAAACTTATCACTTACAAGGGCGGGGACTGGGGGGGCGGGAGGGGGCGGGAGGTATAATGGGGTGGTTGGTGATGGAATATGGGCACGGGTGAAGGGAAGGGTGTTTGAGTATTGTAAAACTGACATAATCCTGAGAACTATGTAACCCTCCACATGGTGATTCAATAAAATTTATATATAAAAAAAGACTGAAGTAGGGAAATCAGGAGATGGCTCTTTGGTGGAAAGTTTAAGGGAGGGACAAAAAAAAAAGGGACAAAAAAAAAAAAAGACAGGCAGACTCAAAAGATGACTGGTGGTGGTGAGAAATGTGCCCTGACGGGGCTGAGGGTAACAAGAAACCCACCTGGCTCTATGCCTGTTCCCACGACAACCCCCTAAGACAATCCTCAGCCCAAGCAGAGGCAGCTGAGAGGGAAACGGTCTGTAACGTGAGTTCTCAAGGCAAGGGGTGCACAGTCTGCCTGGAAGTGTCCGAACTCACTTTTGATCCCTGATCTCTTCTCTACCACCTTCCTCTGGCGTTGCCTGTGTCCTCCTTTCAGGCGCTCTTCCCTTTACTCAAGCAGTTCTCTTCTCTTGCTCTCATGATTCCTAAATAAAATCATTTTACTACCTGTCTATTCCAGATTTCTCTCTCTGATGGGAACGACAACTGGACAGGTGTGGTGTGGGACTGTCTCCTGCTGTCTGGGCGCCCCGAGACACCCCCGTCTCCAGCACCAAGAAGAGGTACTTGAGCCACACTGTGGGTTCAGAGGTGTAAAATGCGGCCAAGCAGGAGAGCAATGCTGCCCATTCTGCTGGTTACAAGCGCAAGGGAAGCAACGTGGGGGAAAGCCGTCCATTAGCAGTTCTGTAGAATGGTCGTAGCTGTTTCCAGCCGTGAGTTTGGCAGGGACGAGGAAATACAAGGAACTTGACAGAAGGGTGAGCCATCCTCTACTACTGCACAAACCATGCAGAAATATGCCATTGGGTGAACAAAACAGGAGTGGTGAGAAGCAAAATTCTTTTTTTTTTTAATTTTTAAGATTTTTTTTGAATCACGGTGAGATAGTTGCAAGCTTTCATGTTTGGGCTTCAATTACAAAATGATCAAACACCCATCCCTCCACCAGTGCACATTCCCCACCACCGATATCCCGGGTATACCCCCCCTTTCCCACCCTCCCCCTGCCTCCATGGCAGACAATATTCCCCAGACTCTCTCTCTACTTTTGGGCATTAAGGCTTGCAACACAGGCACTGAGAGGTCATCATGTTTGGTCCATTATCCACTTTCAGCACACATCTCCCATTTTCTTAGTGATCCCGAGAAGCAACATTCTAGCTAGCACATAAGCACATAGGCTGAAGGAGGGTGGGGTTGGGGGTCTAGGACACAGAAGAGCTGATAGTCCAAGTGCTGACTCCAAGGAGCAGCAATCCGGAGTCCAAACTGAATCTCCTTTTAGGGCGACACTTTTCTTCTCATCTGCAGGCTCTGCTGAGCTGGTGAAGAAGGATTTGCATGAAAGGCACAAGGTGTCGGCCAGTCTAATGACTGTAAGGGGTGTGTGTGTGTGTGTGTGTGTGTGTGTGTGTGTGTGTGTGTGTGTGTGTGTGTGTGTTTGCACACACACGGGCATGCACATATGCATGTTGGGCAGGGGGTAATGTCACGTACCCTGAACCAGAGGTTCGGCAACACAGTGGATCTTTAACAACTGGTAGCTGCCCCATGATTAGGGAGGATTCACTCAGGCAATGTAGTTGGGAGTGACCGATGAGTAATTAAGGCTAGCTCCCCCGCCGCCGACGGCCCCGAGCCCCCCGTGGGCGGCGGCCCCGCGCCCCGCCCTCCCAGCCCCGGGCCGCCCCCAACGGAGCTGCGGCTGCGCCTGGACGCGCACGTGCCCGTGGTCCTGGGGCTGGTGCCCGACTACATCCACTACACCGTGCCTTTGCTCGAGGCGCCCTCGCCCATGGACGTGTCGGCCGCGGGCGCCGGGGACCCCGACGACGACGACGAGGAGGACGAGGACGAGGAGGTGGACGCCGAGGGCCCGGCCGACGCCGACCTGTGCGCGGAGCCCGCGGGGGCGGGGACGGGGGCGGGGCCCGCGGTGACCGGGCTGCTGGTGCTGCAGGGCCCCCGCGCGGACCTGCCCCCGCTGTGCCCCCTGCTACCTCCCCTGCAGAGGACCCTGGCCGCGCTGGCCAGGCCCGAGCCGCACGTGGCCTTGGGGCTGGACGCGGGCGCGGCGCCCGGCCCGGCGCTGGCCGCCAGCAGCCTGACGGAGGAGCTGAAGAAGCTGGCGCGGCAGGGCTGGTACTGGGGCCCCATCACGCGCTGGGAGGCCGAGGGCAAGCTGGCCAGCGTGCCCGACGGCTCCTTCCTGGTGCGCGACAGCTCCGACGAGCGCTACCTGCTCAGCCTGAGCTTCCGCTCGCACGGCAAGACGCTGCACACGCGCATCGAGCACTCCAACGGCCGCTTCAGCTTCTACGAGCAGCCCGACGTGGAGGGCCACGCCTCCGTCGTGGACCTCATCGAGCACTCGGTGCGCGACTCGGAGAACGGCGCCTTCTGCTACTCGCGCTCGCGCCTGCCCGGAGCCGCCACCTACCCCGTGCGCCTCACGCACCCCGTGTCGCGCTTCATGCAGGTGCGCTCGCTGCAGTACCTGTGCCGCTTCGTCATCCGCCAGTCCACGCGCATCGACCTCATCCAGAAGCTGCCGCTGCCCGCCAAGATGAAGGCCTACCTGCAGGAGAAGCACTACTGAGGCCCGGGGGTCGGGGTGGGGGTGGGGGGCCCGGGCGCCCCTCCTCCCCGCGGAGCAGAGTGAGCCCGCCCCCGCCCCGCCCCGCCCCCCCCCACACGTCCTTTGCTGCTATCCACTGTGATTTTTATGCATTAAAAGCACATTTCATGTGTCTCCAACCCGAAGTCGAATGGAATTTACAGAGTAAAATAATGCCAAGTCTCCCCCCCTCTCTCCCTCTCTCTTCCCCCCCCCCGCCCCCATGGCCCATTTTCAAACGAAGGTGTTGGAGCCACCACCCGTGGGTACCACTCCCCGGTTCCCACGGACACGGGCGGAGGTTGGGCGGGGCTCAGAGCCGGCGAGGGAGATGGAGCGTCCACCCGCAATCTCTCTCTCTCTCTTTTTTTTCCAACAGGCATTTCTAAATTACGTTTTAAAAGCCGTGCTCATTTTTCTGGTTATGAAAAGTCCCCTGTTTTTGGTTGTTGTTGCCTTCAATTCTTGTGGTTTGTCAATTTTAATAAATGGCCTTACTTTAGGGGGGTGAAAAGACATGCTACACCACCAGTTCTAGAAGTTGTTGCCTTTTTCTGTCGTTAAACTCTGGTCCAGATTGGCATGGCACATAAAGACTGACGGGGTCAGGATCATGGAGAAAATGCTTTGGTGAGCGTAGGTTCCTGGGAGAGCAGGTCCTTTTTTTCTTTTTTTTTTTGTTACCCATGTTTTCATTGTTGAAATGCTTTGTCTCTCAAGATGAGTCGACATTTTCTTGGATGAACTTGATATAGAACTGATTTTTATACAAATGGAAGTTTATATATAAAATTATTAACTGATTTCAATAGAAAACATTGCCTCAAAATCAATTTATCTTGTCCTTTTATGTAGTCTTTACTAAAGACGCGTGAGCTTTGATCCTCTCCTTCTTCCCCCACCAAGAAAACAGACCCCAGTGACCTTAGGCAGAAAGTGGTGATTGTGGCGTATCATGAAAGAAAAAACAGCTGACCTCTGTGAGCTGTGTGGAAATTGTTTTCCCTACCGTCTATGCTGCCATTTAAATGGGTTCCCAACTTCTTTGTAATTTAGCTACATCTTAAGTAAATTGGCACTGGGGTTGCTTTCTCTCTTGCTACTGGGGGCGGGGAGAGAGCCTCCTTCCCAGTGGCTCTGAGCTGAGGAGACTGTGTCTCTGGGATTGTCCCATCCCCACAGTGCCTCCAGCTCCACAGCTTGAAGGGAAACATTTCACACAACTTGGGGTTCGAGTCATTTCTTCCTTGGTTCCTGTTTTCCTTTCTCCTGCCTTTTACAGGGTGGGAAGTTCCTTGGTCAGACTTCATGGTTTTGTCATTTGTCGTATCTGTAGTCCCGTTCCCTGTCCCCCTCCCCCCCAGTTTAGTGTCAGAACTGAGAGTTGCCAAGAAAGGCCACAGAATGCCACGATGCCGTGTTCCAATTTTGACCTGCGGGAGGGAAGGTACTTGATTCTGGTGGACTGTTGACTGTACCTTGCCACAAAGACTCCTCTGTCATGTCCTGTGTCTCAGTAAGATGGAATATGGAGTATACTGTAATAATATAATTTACGTGTTCATGATAAGCTATTTGGAGTAAGAACTATTACAGAGTTGTAAACTTGTTATCAAATTAATGCAAGACATTTAAACTATTTTTTTGCAAAACTATTTATTTTTAAACAATTTAAAAATAGAGCTAGGGTAAGTTAAAGGTCCCTGTGCATCTATATTAGATGGCAGGTATTGTCACAGAGTCACTGTGTGTTCGTACTAAGTGTCGAGCTGGCTTCTCTGTGTTTCCTGTAGCATTTACGTGGACACCCTGTGACATCGTGGTGCACAGAGTTCTTTGGACTGCCCTGAATCCGTCTTACCACGTGGGCTAGCGTCTTCCCCGCCCTCTTCCCCGTGACACCCTGGATGGGAACATCCAGCCCTGTCATTTCTTGTTCAGATGATTCTGGATTCCGTTGAAGCTTCCCCGAGATTGTACTCTGTGTTCTCTGAAGGGCAAGTCTTGAGACTGTTTCCATGCAGAAAGCCTGTTTTTTCACGTGCTTTCGCATTAGCCATGAAATAAATACCTGGCGGTTGAAGTGCCCTATTCTGATGCTGTTCAAAGTCTGATGGGGAATCGATTTTGAAAGTATCTGCCAAGGAGTCACAAACCACGCAGCACCACAGCGCACGTGCCCGAGTGACTCTGCGAGTCAGCGGCCGTGTGCTCGGAGCAGACAGAGGGAGAATGGCACCTTCATCCTGCAGTTGGGTCTAGATACAGTGTGGGTCAGTGTCTGGATTTTCTAGAGTGGCAGAGTGGAGACATGTGGACCCCGCCTCCGGGGGACCCCTGCATGTTTCTGCAGATCAGAGTTTAAGGCAAGGAAAAGAAACCAGGAAAACCGTGTCCTTTTTGCCATAGTAAATGAATCAGAAAATTTTGTTTTCATCTAATACTTCATCAGAAAACCTGATGGAGACCCGGAGCTACTTCTAGACTTTCTAGGACACTATTATGCATTTTTATAAATAATAAAACTATAGAGAGTACTTGAATGATATCTCACTAGCTAAGAAAAACTGTTCTCTTTCTACTTGGTGCAATAATTAATCTGAAGACTTAGGAGATAAAAAGTTCTTACATCGCAGAAATGATCATAGAACTCAAAATAATTTCTAAAGAAACCAGCTACTCAAGGCAATCGTCTTGATTTAAAAATCATGTGCCAAAAGGCCAACTCGCTGACTTACAGTAAATAAAATGCAGAGTATGCAGAGGGATTTCTGAGCCAGTATTACTGAAACGGGATGAAAAACAGGATACTAAAAACTTAACGATTGTATGCAATGTCTCTGTCAGAGTTGCAGATCAGAATACCTTAATGCATTCAGAAATGCTGATTTGAATCATATATTTCACATTGTTTATGAGATTTATTTTACGGATGATTCAGAATAATATATTTTAAATCTTAACGCCTTTAAATTGAGTGTGAGTCTTAACTTGGAAGTGAAATCGCGCTGCCTGAGTGGGCAGTCTCGGAGACTCTCAGGAGGACCAAGCGCCCCTTCCAGAAGCAAGTTTAAAATGCCAAAATGAAGTATTGGTACGCTAGTAGTCACAAATTTGGTGTCTCTGAATACCTTTTTTAATCCTATGATGATTTTTTTATGAACATCTGTTTTCCTAACGATCCCGTGGCGAGGCCGTGGTCAGTCCACACCCCAGTCCGGAGGGCAGAGCAGTTTCCCCCAGAGTTTTGAAGGAAGGACACGTGCGGGGCTAGAGGAGCTTTATAGCTGTTGGAGGGCCATGACGTTAACACTCGCAGTCCAGATTGCTGTAGTTTACACTTTCCTGTAAGTTTCAAATCAGGTGTGCACCATTTGTACTGAGGACACCGCAGAATGAATTATCCAAAGTCCATTGATTTTAATACATGTTTTGGTTTGTAAACAAATAGTAATTTCTTGCACATTTTTTTGGAAATTGTATAAGGATTTATGTATCTGCTTCTAGATACGGTGTGTAAATAAAAATTTGGTTCACAGAAAAAAAAAAAAGGCTAGCTCTGTCAGAGACAAGCTCAGGACAGAGCATCGGGACTCAGTGCTGGGCCACAAAACAACAGGTCACCCAAGCCCACAGTAGGGGTGGGCCGGCCCACGGAGACCATGTGGGCTAGGGCTATGGGCCCAGTGGGAGTCAGGTGTCAGAGAAGGCCAGGAGCAGGACAGGGCCAGAGTCGCTGGTGCTGAAGACCTCTCACTTTTTTGGCAGAGCGTTGAAAGGCAAAGTCTTCCCAGATGCTAGGGGGACCCCCAGATGTGGGGAAGACGCTTCTTTCCCCGCAGTTCAGGGACAACAACCCTTCACTGCTAAGATAGCCCCACTGTACAGATCATCAGTGTTCAGCAGGCCCAAGCATGTTAGTTGTTAATGGGGTAACACTCTAGACCCCTGAGCTAGGATGACTCATCAGGAAAACTCCCAGAGAACACAGGCTGAGCTCTGATGCCAGGCAGCTAACTTTCTGCCCCTGTCTCTCTTCACTAAAACCTGCAGTGGGAAACATCACAGTGGTAAGGGAGGGGGCAGGGGAGTGTTCGAGGGAACAGGATAATAAATCAGAGGCTTATTTGATGACTTTTATTTTGCCCATCCCAGGTCACACCTCAAAGAGTTTGCTTTCGAAGCTCAGGGCAGGAGAGATTTGCCAAGAGCAGAGGCGCTCAGCACTTAATACAGGCAGACTGTCGCAGGGGGGTCAGTAGGGCCAGGCGTTTACCAAAAAGCTCTCCAGAGGAAAAACCAGCAGCAAAATGATGGTTTTGGTTTTGGATTTCAGGGCCAGACAGTTTTGGGAATTAATAGTATAGTTAGATAATGAAGGAGCTAATCCCATTGACTCGCCAGCATCCAAAGGCTCAGTTACATTAAACTTAGTGGTACTGATCCAGTTTCTGTAGTCCTTGACGTTGGTGAAGACGCTGGGGCCAGTGGGGTCTTTGCAGTCAAAGCCCCAGCTGGAGATCCCAACGAGATACCAGACTCCATTTACTTTGCAGACGAGGGGTCCACCAGCGTCGCCCTGGAGAAAAATGACAACATGGGTGTGGAGGGCTGGAACGAGAGGGACATGCATGACTCGGGCTATGTCAAACAGTCCCTTTGTGCTCCTTCAGAGCAGGCTCGAGGTGGCCTGGGGCCAAGTGGTGTGGTCAGGTGCTGCTCTCAAAATGATCTGGAACTCTATGCTGACCACTTGATCCAAACCTCAAGGGTGTGGATCTGAGTTTATTTTACACAGCTGTGTTATGGGACCCTGAGCCTCATTCCAAGACTGGCAGGACAGAGTGACAAGGATCTATATGATCATCAGGGAGATGCAGATCAAAACAACCATGAGATACCACCTCACACCACAGAAAATGGCACACATCCAAAAGAACAAAAGCAACCGCTGTTGGCGAGGATGTGGGGAGAAAGGGACCCTTCTACTCTGCTGGTGGGAATGCCGACTGGTTCAGCCCTTTTGGAAAACAGTATGGAGGCTTCTCAAAAAATTAGAAATTGAGCTTCCATTTAATCCAGCAATACCACTTCTGGGAATATATCCTGGAGAAACAAAAAAGTATAGTAGAAATGACATCTGCACTTATATGTTCATTGTGGCACTGTTTACAATAGCCAGAATCTGGAAAACACCCGAGTGCTCGAGAACAGATGACTGGTTAAAGAAACTTTGGTACATCTATACAATGGAATACTATGCAGCTGTTAGAAAATATGAAGACATGAACTTTGCATATAAGTGGATCGGCATGGAAAGTATCATGCTAAGTGAAATGAGTCAGAAAGAGAGGGACAGACATAGAAAGATTGCACTCATCTGTGGAATATAAAATAACAGAGTAGGAGACTAACACCCAAGAATAGTAGTATACAATACAAGGAGGTTGGCTCCATGGCTTGGAAGCTGGCCTCACATGCTGGGGGGAAAGGCAGCCTGGATAGAGAAGGGAACACCAGGTGAAATGTGGTTGGGGACCCTGTGCGAGAAGAGAGAAGCATGCTGAAAGTAGACTAGAGAGTGAACACGATGGCCACTCAATACCCCTATCGCAAACCACAACACCCAAAAAGAGAGAGAGAACAAAATGGAATACCCTACCACAGAGGTGGGGTGGGGTGGGGGGGGAACTGGAGGGTGGGAGGGATACTGGGTTCATTGGTGGTGGAGAATGGACACTGGTGGAGGGATGGGTTCTTGAACATTGTATGAGGGAAACACAAGCACAAAGTTGGGTAAATTTGTAACTGTACCCTCATGGTGACTCACTTATTAAAAAATAAAAGATAAAAAAGAAATCCTGAAAAGAAGAAAAAAAGAATCTATATGAGCGGTAGGCAGGTTGAGATCATTTACAGGGCTGGACCTTACGCCCTGCGAACTCAAGGTCCCAAGCTTGGTCATCCTCCAGGGCATGCCCTGCACGTGTTGCCGGATGGACTCCTGATGGTACCCTGGTGCCTCAGTAGCCCGGGAGAGCCCCAGCACTACTAGGCCTGAGTATCCATCGGACCCCCGCTCTTGGATCAGTCATCACTGAGAGTGGCTCTCTGGACTCGTAAGCACATCAGGAGAGAAAGTTTAGAGGCCTCCAGGCCTCCAGTCAGTCTCCCTGCCTCTCAAGCGTGAGGGAGAAGGGACCGACTCAGTGTCCTGGGGAGGCTGCTGTGGTAACCTCACGGGGTAGCCCACCTGGCCCTCTGTTTTTGGTGGGTTTTTTGGTTTTTTTTGCTTTTTGTCTCACACCCAGCAATGCACAGGGGTTACTCCTGGCTAATTCACAGGAATTACCCCTGGCGGTGCTCAGGGGACCATATGGGATGCTGGGATTCGAACCCGAGTTGGCTGCGTGCAAGGCAAACGCCCTACCCGCTATGCTATCGCTCCAGCCCCCGGCCCTCTGTTTTTAACCATGTCTCTAGTCTCTAGTTTTCTTCCTCCTCTTTCCCTCCTTCCCCTTTCCTCACTCTCCTCTTCCTTCTCTCCCCCTCCCCCCACTCCCTTTTCCTACCTCCACTTCCCTCCTTCTCCTGCTCCTCCTCCATTTCCTGGTTGAAATTTTTGGGAATGTGCCCAACAGAGGATGTGTTGAAAGAGAAAAGAGCTGATGGCTGTATGCAGTCTGGGGGGTGGTGTGGGGTGGGGGGGCGGCTACTGGACTTGCAGGGGTGGGTCTGAGCGACTCCACACGAGCCCAGGGAACTCTGTGACAGACTCGAAGGCACAACCGTGGTGCTGCAGGAGTGTAATGCTTCCATCTCATAAACTGGGGATCAGGTGAGCACATCCAAGGCACAGAAGAGCCTGTTCCTCGGGCTCATGCTTCCTTCCCCGAAGCTGGGGGTCAGGAAACACATCAGGTCTCTTGTTGAATCAACGTGACTGAATACCGTCTGTGCACACGAGAGGCGGAGGGCACATATCACACAGATGCAGACGTGTTCAGCAAGCAAGTCTGCAGAGGCATCCAGAGGAGACGGCCAGGCAGCGTGGGATAACATTGCCTTGTCCTCTCTGCCTTGCCACAGGGAGCTTAGGTTTGTTGGGCTACTCCCATCACAGTGCTCCCATTCCTCTGTGTTTACTTGTAACCTCTTTCTTTGTGCTCTGCTTCCCCAGCTGGTCAATCACCTTTATCTCCTAACCAGGTTCTGTTAACTTGTAAGTATTGCTTCTCTCTTTTCCTTAAGTCCTTTGCAGAGTTAATTCAGATCAATGTCCTTTTGGCATAGACACAGGAAGACAGTTAATGCTATGCTTATGTAACTTGAGAGTTAATTGACTCCAAAAGATATTCACGGGGGGGCTGGAGTGATAGCACAGCAGGTAGGGCGTTTGCCTTGCATGCGGCCGACCCGGGTTCGATTCCCAGCATCCCATATGGTCCCCTGAGCACCGCCAGGAGTAATTCCTGAGTGCAGAGCCAGGAACAACCCCTGTGCATCGCCGGGTGTGACCCAAAAAGCAAAAAACAAAACAAACAAACAAACAAAGATATTCGCTCCTGGGCATCTATTCTCTTGACTTAACCCTCAGTTGCCCTTAGTTCTTAGCACCCCAAAAGCAGGGTCCCGATGAGGGACTGGATGGACCCAGGGCAAGCTGTGAACTACCCTGGCATTGAAATGGGCCAGGCCAAAGTGCCACAGTACTTAATTATAAGTTAAGAGCATGGTCACGGACAAATTCTGTCATGACCCAAAAAGTAATAGCTGGATTACGACCCTGCTAGTGTTAGGAAATATTAATCTGGCCTGAGCACTGTAGTATGAGATCTATAGCGAGATGTCCCCAAGAGAGCCACCCTACAAGCTTAATGTATCTCTTCCTGTGTCCACACAAAATAACTAATATTAAGAAGTAGAATTAAGATGTTCATTAAGATGTTGGTTAAGTTATTGGACTAAGGAGAGGAGAAACACCTTAAGTGGTATTTTGCTCTTGAGCAGAAGGGCTTTCATATGTTGATTGTGCTATTGGGATGGGATGGGGTGTGGTGGCTACCCCCAATGTGGGGAGTTGGAGAGAGACGAGGGAGAGACCAAGGCTGTGAGACGGAGCGGGAGAGATGAGCGGGAGACACGGGAGGAGACGGGAATGAGGGGCAGTGTGAGCCTAGAATGGGGAGTTTAGTGAGATTAGAACAGGTGCGTGGGGAGAAGGGAATAAATGGCAACTGACCACCAACCAGCCCGGCCCTTGTTTCCGCCTTCGTCCACCCCTGGTATCGGCTGTCCCGGGTGGGTAAGCGGGGCGAGACCACCAAACTCAGGCGGCGAGAGAGTCGCGGGGTTCCCAGTCGCCTCATGATGACACAAGGCGGTGCAGCTTTTCCTGCACCATCACACCCGGCGTGGCCTGACACTCCCAAGTCACAGGCCGGTGACCAGCATGCCTCACTGGGCAGGATGGAAGTGGTCGGGCAGCCTCTAGGGCTTCATCGGGGGTGGAGGAAGGGGATGGGAGTGGGCAGGGGTGCAAGCACCAGTGAGGAACAACCAGCAGGGAAGAGAGGTGACCTGATACCAATAAGGTGGTTTGGGAGGCAATCCAGGACATGCCAGCGACAAAAAAAGGTGACAAACGCAGGCACAAAATAGTGAAGAACAGGATTTGCCATATCTCATCTCTTTCCTTCGTTTCAGGGGAAAATAGTGTCAGGCAGAAAAACAGGATGGGTGCTGAGCAGTGGGTTCTCGGCTGACAGAAGCCAGAGAGAGGGCGGGACTCACAGAGAGGGCTGCAGGGGGCTTGAAGGGGGTCTCTGCTGGGGGAGACGTCTGAGGTTGGCGAGACCAGAAATCCTGGTGAGACTGGAGCCTCTGGCTGGGAGGATTCTCACGAGCGAGGGAAGACAGAAGATGTCATGGAGGGCACGGGGGCAAGAAGGAGAGACGAGAAAGCAAGAAAGGGGAAGTGGAGGCATCCCTGAGGTGAGCCCTGACAGCAGGACAAGCTGGCAAGCAGAGAAGGAGGTTTGAGGTGGGGAGCACTGTGCTGTGAGGTGGATGAAGACAGGAGCACAGCACCATGCTCCTGAGCTTCAGAGAATGGTGAAGGGCAAAGAAAAGGAGATAAAATGAAGGTATGCAGGAGGCTGTGGGTGGAAGTCAGTGGCTGTCCCGGTTCCAACCTAGGGCACGGTTTCTCCGAGTCTGACTCCCCCGGCTTTGGATTACTCACTTCCCTATCTGGGACTCAGTTTCCCTGCAGTAAAATAAGGCTGTGTAGGATGGGAGAAGGCATTCACAACACAGATACACAGGGAATACTCATCTCCTGCAAGTCCATGAGAAAGACAAAGAACACCACAGAATGAGCAGAAGTCCTCGAGACTATGTAGGACAAAGATGATGCACATAGGAAACGGTGGTTGCATTCTTCCCTCACCAGAGAAATCAAGTGAAAAGTCAACTAGAGGGGATCGAATGAAAATGGTGACCGTGTGAAGCAGGTGAGCAACAGGGCTCGCCGGAAACTCTACTTGCTGTGGGAGGAGGGAAGAGAGAGCTGCTTTCCAGTCTCCATTGGAGGCTAACAGAGGCAGATCTTATGGTATAATTTTCCCACTAATTCCCAGAGTGATACCCAAACAAAATGGCATCCGTTTTGTCCTGGGACATTCACAGTCGTGCTACTTGCAATGGTCCTTTGTCAAAGTTACCCAGAGAGCCCCGGTATGAGAAAGGACAAACAAAACATAGTGCGTTCATTAGAACATGACACAGCAATTCGTTGATATGAACTATATCCAGGATAGATAAACCTCAGAAAATACTGACTGAAGGTCACCTAGAAGTGCATCCTGTGCGAACCAATCTATATCCCAGCCCTGCATGAATGCAGGGGATTTTCGAAATCAGAACAGGATTGATAAGGAGGGTTTAGTGACAGGAAGGACAAATATAAAGGATGCTTTGAGTGCAGTTTACAGGAGTGTATTGATTTCTTTTTAAAAATATCATCCAATACTGTAATTGTGGACTGGAGCGATAGCACAGCAGGTAGGGCTTTTGCCTTGCACCTGGCCAACCCAGGTTCGATTCCTTTGTCCCTCTCGGAGAGCCCGGCAAGCTACCAAGAGTATTCCTCCCGCATGGCATAGCCTGGCAAGCTCCCCATGGAGCATTCGATATGGCAAAAACAGTAACAACAAGTCTCACCATGGAGACGTTATTGGTGCCCACTCGAGCAGATCTATGAACAACTGGATGACAGTGCCACTGTAATTGTAGACTAGTCTCTGTATACTTCACAAAGCTTTCTAAAGGAAAAATGGATGTAATAAAAGTCCTCTTTGGGGACACTGTCATTCAACTCTCACTCTCCAGGCTGGGGTATGCTTCTGAAAAAAGGAGTCAGGGGCTGAAATGACACCAGAGAGAGAGGGAGAGAGAGAGAGAGAGAGAGAGAGAGAGAGAGAGAGAGAGAGAGAGAGAGAGAGAAAGAGACAGAGAGACAGAGACAGAGAGAGAGAGCCCAAGCCCCTGATCAAAGAAACAACCAGTGTCTCACTTACTTGGCATATGTTCTTTCCACTCTTGAACCCCCCACCACAAATCGTGCCATCATGCTTTACTTGTAAATGCTTCGTTGGTGGCTGGATATGTATCTCGCAGACCCATCTTTCTAACACATTAATCTTTGCCTCCTGAAGTTGGTAAGGTGAGTCCAGATGCCCTTGTCGAGTGGAGAAATAAACGTCAGCTGAGGAGTGAGACCCAGGAGAGCAGACTGCCCCCTCCCAAACACTCTTGCTCCTGGAGGTGCAGCAGGAGTGAGGTGGCCTTGCCCAGAGCACGGGCAAAGACGAAGGCCAAAGAGGTTTAAATGGATAAGACTAAGCAAAATGAAAGGACTTGTGGTGGGAGGGTGGGGAGCCTTGGGGAGGGAGTCAGTCTGTCTTCAACTGGGTGAGTCAAGTTGGAGCAGGAGCAAACAAAGATGAGGCTGAGGCCAGGTTTTGACTATTGCAAACAGCTCTACAAGGAACACAGGAGTGTAAATATCTTTTTGAAGATATTTAACGATTCCTCCGTCCGTCTCGGAGAGCCCGGCAAGCTACCGAGAGTATCCTGCCCACACGGCAGAGCCTGGCAAGTTACCCATGGTGTATTGGATATGCCAAAAACAGTAACAACAAGTCTCACAATGGAGACGTTACTGGTGCCCGCTCGAGCAAATTGATGAACAACGGGATGGCAGTGCTACCAGTGCTACTCCAATTAAATGAACAGGCCAGAGCAAGCAGGACCACCCTCAGGATGTGGGTTGGATTTTTTCCTAAGCATACCACATAGTCTACTTATGTTTTCTTTTTATTGATTTAATTTTTTGTTTGGGGGGTCACACCTAGCAGTGCTTAGGCACTGTTCCTGGCTTTCTGGTGGCTACTATCATTTTGGGCTGGAGGGATAGCACAGTGGGTAGGGCTTTTGCCTTGCACACAGCCGACCCGGGTTCGATTCCTCCATTCCTCCCAGAGAGCTCGGCAACCTATCCTGCCTGCACAGCAGAGCCTGGCAAGCTCCCCGTGGCATATTTGATATGCCATAAATAGTAATAACAAGTCTCACAATGCAGAAGTTACTGGTGCCCACTCGAGCAAATCAACAAACAATGGGATGGCAGTGCGACCAGTGCTACTATCATTTTAAAAACAATATGAAGAGACCATGTGGAGAGACGCTATTATCTGGATGAAAAGTGATAGGGGTGGTGGTCTGGAAGCAGACGTCCTGGTCTGGCCAGGCATGGCTGTGATATGTTAAGGCATGCTGTGTAAAAGTAGGTGGCAATACAGTAGGCATCAAGTAGCAACTGGTCTCGCACACTTTCCATGTGGATTCTATTTCCGGCTATTGCTCACAGATTTCACCTGGAGTCCACAAGCTGCAACCCGGTGAATGAGAGGGACAGGTCACGCATGGGCAGGGCTTGCTGTGTCAGGCCCCTCCATATCTTTAAGGAAAGCCTGTGTCCAATGCTTCAGTTGGGGACATGATGGAAGAAGGACAGCGCTGGACTGAATCTCTGGGCAGTTGCTCCTTGTTCAGAAAGCTGCTCTGATCCCTGACATTCTAGCAGGTCCCAGCTCCTACTCTCTGACCAGTCCTAGAGAAATCGTGTTCAGTCTATGCTTCTGAACAAGGAACTGTCCCTTTCAGCAGGGTAGGGCCAGTGGAATACTGGACAGTGAGCAGTTTGTTCAATAGTACTATGTGACAGAATCAACAGTACCTACATAACCCAGCACTGTCTGACACAGTAACTTTAATCTCCCACAGGTGTAAGTCATCTTACAGCACTTTACATAATGTCAAATATACATTCGGCTGTTTTTACTCCATGTTCTATTTTCTTCTTCTTTTTTTTTTCTTTTTGGGTCACGCCGGGCAATGCACAGGGGTTACTCCTGGCTCTGCACTCAGGAATCACCCTTGGCGGTGCTTGGGCCACCATATGGGATGCTGGGAATCGAACCTGGGTCGGCCGCATTCAAGGCAAATGCCCTATCTGCTGTGCTATAACTCCAGCCCCAGTTCTATTTTCTTGATTCAAAAGCATTCACTATTTTGCAGCTGGAGCAATAGCACAGCAGGTAGGGCATTTGCCTTGCACGTGGCTGACCTGGGTTCGATTCCTCCGTCCCTCTTGGAGAGCCTGGCAAGCTACCGAGAGTATACTGCCCGCACAGCAGAGCCTGGCAAGCTCCCCGTGGCATATTTGTTATGCCAAAAACAATAACAACAAGTTTCACCATGGAGACGTTACTGGTGCCCGCTCGAGCAGATCGATGAGCAACGGATGACAGTGATAGTGGCAGAGATTGTGCAAACACTCCTTCTCTCTCAGACTCAAAGGCATAGAAAACTCCAGCAACTTGGCAGCATGGGCATGTTTTAAGATAGGACAGTAAAATTCATATAGAGGTAAATGGCCTTTCTGCATCAATTCCCAACTTTAGTTTCTCGGAGAGAAGACAGACCTGTTTCCTAACTGCTTCCTGCTTCCCGTGTGTCTTTCACAGTGGCAGGAGCATCTGGTGATGCCTTGGAAGGCCAGCTCCACCATCACCGAGGGGACCCTCTGTGGGTCAGAGTCAAGAGGGCCGGAGCTCCTCCTGTTTCCAGAAGTCCTACGTGCTCAGAATTGAACCAACGATAAAGACTTGATTCTTCAGAAGAACTTACTGCCCTGGTACCCTCCCCCTCCATGCCACACCCTTCCTTGCCCTTCCCACCCCAGCCCCAACTCACTGTTTTCGGTGAGCATCCCCCAGCCGGTTATCCAGCAGCTGCTTTTAGAGTCAATCGTGATTTTAGTAGTTATGATGCAGATAGGAAAGATGTAAGGACTAAAATGCACACGCTGATGCACCTGCAACATGGCAATGTTGTTCTCCATGTAGTATTGCTTGTTAAATGACTTGTGGACCGTGATGTTATGGACTCTCATGATCTGGCTGTAACTGGCGGGTTTTTCAAGCTGACTGTATCCTAACAGGATCTTGTAGTCTTCTGGATTATTGGACCTGTGGTAGAGAGGCTGTGTGAGTGTGCCCCTCACGCTATTCCTGCCTCCCGAGCAAGAGCCCCGACCCCGTCAGTGGAGAGAGATGTGCCTTCTCCCTTCTTAACATTCTCTTGATGCAGGTGTGTCATGTGTCCTTTAAAAGTGTCCGACAATTTTCCAGTGTGCTCCAGAATGAATTGGAGGGAAAATATCAATGCTGGAAGGAGCCACTGGGGACACAGGACAAACATTTTAGAGGAGAGAAGATGGTTCTTTCGCAGCTCTGATCAGAAGGTCTCAGCAATCCCATGGCCTACAGTGATTCTCAAAGGCCCCATTTCCCAGCCTAGTCTGGTCTATTCCATTTGCTCCAAAGCCTAGTGACAGAGAATCCATCGACATCCATGGAGCAAACAGAAGTGTTCCTGCATCTTTCCAGCCTCCCCTTCCTTCTCATGCTCTCTCCTTCCCTAGACGTTATCTCCCCTAAACCTCTGCTGACATTAACTGCAGGACCCATCTGACAGCCAGACCGGAAAGGGGCAAACGAGCTGTTGGTACCAAGCGTGGCTTCTGCTTCTTTGCTCTTGGTCTTATTTTGAACACCAAGCCTGTGCCGTGCATGTGAATAAAGACCCTGCACACCCAGTGGGTTTGCAAAAAAGGAAACGGAGATCTTGTGCAGCTGTCCTGTCATAGATGAGATGCACAAACACCAGCATCTGTTCTGAATAAGATCTGGATCTAAGGTCGGGGAAGACGATGGACGAACTGGGAGCAAAAACACTCTGAAACTAAAGTCGGCTTTCCTGTCCTTCTTGGCAAGCGCCTGCAGCGCCGACTTTGAGTGAACTATTTGAAAGAAAGGTACATGTGACTGAGACAACCACACCATGTTGGCAGGTATTAGCCAAGAGTGCGGGGAGAGGATAAGCCAAGTCTTCCCGGAGGAAAATGCGCTCTGTGCTGAGAGATGCGGTTGAGACAGCGGACAGTCTGGTGTCGAGCCAGAATGCAGTGAAGACCAGATGAACAACACACCAAAAAGAGCTGGTGACTGTAAACACCTCCCAGACAGAGACGAGCTTGTTTGAAAAAGAGTCTGGGACCCCCTTCCCCGCTGATGTTCTCTGCGCTGAGCCCCTCCCACACCTCTAGCCCCAACCCCACTCCTGGGCGAGGGGGTGGGGAGGACACACTTTTGCACACAGGTTGCAGCTGTGACCACCCAGAAGTTGTCGATGAGGGAACCACCGCAGACGTGTCTGTTGCGGTAGACCACACTGGCCTGCCAGGGCCACTTTCCTTCAGGTGCGTCTTGGCCGTGCAAGATCCTGCCAGTTCCAGGGGCCTTCCCGCAATGGACACCTGTAGGAACAATAGGCCAGTGGCCGTGTCGGCAGGACAGAAGCCTGCCACTTCGCAGACAGGAAAGCCACGGCTCCTGCTCGGGTGACGTGGGTCGTGTGACAGAGGGCAATAGCAGCGGTCAGCCTGGGCGTGGAGGAGAGAGTGGACAGATGGAGGGCAAGCAGCTACCTGGGTGCGTGTGTGCGTACGTGTGTGTGTGTGTGCGTGTGTGTGAGTGTGTGTGTGTAGGGGTGTCAGCGCATCAGGCTGGGGCAAGGCACTGCACACCTGGCCCGCTGCTGCCACGACAAGCACACCACTTGTGAAGTACCAGGTCTGAGAGAGGCTATTGCTTAGGGCAGCCCTGCGGTCACTCCCCCCCTCAACCCACGATTCCAGGAAGACAGAGTCCAAGGGAGCAGCTTCTGCTTGTGGTACCCCTCTGAAGGAGGGCCCTCCACTCTTTGATTAGACAGGGCATGCCGGGCGTTGCTGGGTCCCGACTCCCAATGGTGCTCCTGTGACCACACCGTGTGAGAAATGGGACCCAATGCCTCCCTGGCAAAGCAAGTGTTCGTCCCTAAATCTATTTTCCCCATTCTTTTTTTTTTTTTTTGGATTGGGAGCCACACTCAGTGGTGCTCCGCTGTCCCGCCGGGGTGGGACGGGGATGCTAGCATGGGATGGGGAACCCTGGGGCCAGACTACATCCCCGCACTCCCTTCCCAGCCCTATCCCACAGGCCGATGGGACAGGTCGGGGAGAAGGCCTGAGACTTAGCAGGCCTTGGCCTGGACACCCCCACCCCAAGCCTGGAGCCCACCCAAGCCAAAGAGACGCGCTCCCCCCTCAGGGCGGTCCTGAGACAATGCCCCTGCGAAGCAGTACCTGGCACGGTGGTAGCTACCGTCATCTTCTTCGTCGCTTTTGTGGTAGTAGAATTCCCCAAGATGGGCTGGAGGAGCTCTGCCCAGAGCAGGCACAGCTGGAACACAGCTGCAGCCACCCACCAGGCTGGTGTTGAGTCTGGGGGCCCGGACTTCGCCATGGGATGTGTGGGCGTCGGTGTCAAGGACTGCCTTAGCGGGCGCGTGGCCAACGGGGCGAGGGCGGGGCTGGCGGCTCCAAACCGCCCCCTGCCAGGGGGGCGCGTCCCGGCCCCAGCCCCGGCCCGCCCGCCCCCTCGTTTCCTGTTGCCGGGCTGCCCTGGGTGCCGGCGCCCACATCGACGGGTCCGGTAGGTGGAAGACACCGAGCTCCTTAGTCTGATGGTGGAGGCCTCTGCCAAGGCGGGCTGTTGACCAAGGAGTGTGCACCAACGGCCAAAGGTCAGAGCTCTCCCAAGGGCACCAGGGATTTCCAACTTGCCGTACAGGTCTGGAAAGCACCCACCCTCCTATCCCGCCGATCTCAACAAGGACCACCCATGACACTTTCTAGAGCCGAACTCGCTGGTAGAAGGGCGCATGACCTAGTCGTGAGGGTGGAGTGCTCACCAGATCACAAAGCCCTTCCCCAATCAAAGGTTCTGGGCTCAGTTTCTGGCCTGTCTGAATTCATGTCTTCCCCCCGGAGAGGAGAATCATTCACTACATCCCCGGGCTCCCCAGCCTCATCCCACGACAGGAATTCAAATCCTAATGATCTAAGTCTCTGTGTTCACTCACCATCATCTCTGGAGCAAGAACCAACACAACGTCCCCAAACTGGAGTTGGGGAGGCCGGGGACGTTTAGCAATAGTTACTCCCTCAGACAGCAGCTAGCGAGCGGAGCTTAAGGGGGCTGTTGTTCTCAAGATACAGAGGATTGACCTGCCATGCCCTCTGGTCTCGGGGGTCTCATACCCATTCCCCGGATGTCCGAGTGAGTAGAGGCTTCAGAGGTCAGTCCGACCCAGAGACAGCTGGAGTGGTGCGGAGCTGAGGCTCCCAGGACTCAGGCTCTGGCTCACTCGTCCTGTGCCTGCCCCTCGGGGCTAGCTAAGGACGCAAACTGGGAACTATAGGACAAGTCTGACCCTTGCCAAGGTCTCTGGGTCCTCCAGGGCAGTGTGTCGTGAAGGGTGCTGCTGTGTGAGCCTTTCTGCCGTAGGAACACCCCAGGGGACTTCACCCTTGGGGTTTCTGCATTCCCATGAGGGGTCACAGAGATGCAGGGGAAGGGAAAGGTCTCCATGGAGAAGAGACACCCGTTTTTTGTTGTAGTTTTGGGTTTTGGATTTTAGGTCACGCACAGCAGTACTCGGAGGTTCTATCTTGGTACATGCTTGAGGATCACTCCTGGGTGGACTCAGGCAACCCTGTGGTACTGGAGTCAAACCAGGGACTCTGCATTTGGAGCTTGAACTTCTGTCCTTTGGGTCATCTCCCCATCCCTTAATATATATATATATATATATATATATAATATTGGATATAATAGCACTGTCGCACTATTATCTCATTGCTCATCGATTTGCTCGAGCGGGCACCAGTAATGTCTCCATTGTGAGACTTGTTGTTACTGTTTTTGGCATATTGAATACGCCAAAGGGAGCTTGCCAAGGCTCTGCCATGCAGGCGGGATACTCTTGGAAGCTTGCCAGGCTCTCCAAGAGGGAGGATATATATATATACTGGATAAATATATATTGGATATATATGATACATATATTGGATATACATATACTAGATACTAGATAAATATATTGAATATGTTAAATGGATTTGGGGCTATACCTAGAGGTGCTCAGAGTTTACTCCTAGCTCTGTGCTCAGGGATCACTCCTGGTGGACTCAGGGGCCCATATGTAGTACTGGGGTTCTGAATTGGGTTGGTAATGTGCAAAGCAAATACCCTATAACTCTTGTCCCCAAAGAGAAATATTCCTTTTTTTTTTGCTTTTTGGGTCACACCCAGCGATGCACAGGGGTCACTCCTGGCTCTGCACTCAGGAATTACTCCTGACGGTGCTCAGGGGACCATATGGGATGCCGGCAATCAAACCTGGGTCGGCCACATGCAAGGCAAATGCCCTACCCACTGTGCTATCACTCCAGTCCCGAGAAATATTCTTTATTAAAATAGTTGATGGGACATTTATCTTGACTTCTTAATTTTCTAAGCCCTTACTTTACACGGACTTTTTAAAAGGTATAAATCTACAGGGAGAAAAAAATGG
This sequence comes from Sorex araneus, assembly GCF_027595985.1. Classification (NCBI taxonomy): domain Eukaryota; kingdom Metazoa; phylum Chordata; class Mammalia; order Eulipotyphla; family Soricidae; genus Sorex; species Sorex araneus. The sequence continues at coordinate 207,250,800 of NC_073303.1, forward strand.
AAAGCAAAGACAACATCATCTGCTGGAAAAGAGGAAAGCAGGCAGGCGGGAAGGAAGCAGGGTAGCAATCACGGAGAAGCTGAGCCACCTGAGCGGAGACAGCAGTGAAGACGTCTTATTCCAGTCTCACAGTGTTAGTTATAGAGCAATCATGAAGGGCTGGGGGTAGCAATACACATAGCCGTGGTCGCGCAGTCTACAGATGAAAAGCCCTTCTCTCAGGGGAAGGTCCTCTAGGACAAAATCTCATCCTTCTAGGAAATCCACCCAAGGGCAGAATTCCATTTAAGGGTGTATTTCTCCTTTCCTTAGTCCAAATCCATTAAAGCAGTCATCTTAAATTTAAATTTAAATTAATTTAAAATTATTTTATATTAATATTATTTTAAATTAAAATTATTTTAAATTAATGTTTCTAGTAATTTTGTATGGACACAGTAATATATATATATATATATATATATATATATATTTGGCTTTTGGGTCACACCCAGCAATGCACAGGGGTTACTCCTGGATCATGCACTCAGGAATTACTCCTGGCGGTGCTCAGGGGAGCATATGGGATGCTGGGATTTAAACCCAGATTGGTTGCATGCAAGGCAAATGCCCTACCCGCTGTGCTATCGATCCAGCCCAGTAAGAGATATATTACACTTAAAGAGTGGCTCTTCCTGGGATCATCTTGTATATATCTCAGACTACACTACAGTCCTCAGACCAGGTTAGTCTTTCCTAATCCCAGCAGGATCCTTATCCAGTTACTTCTTTTTGGCTCATGACATACTTTGTTTCATGAACGTGTTCTTAACATATTATATGTTCTATGTCACTTAGCCTGTCTCTTTTCAATGCCAGGTTTGCTCTCAGCTTGCCCTGGGTCCCTCCTCAGAGGGACCCCAGTTTTGGGGTGTTAGGATCTAAGAGCAGCTGAGGCTTAAGTTGAGTAAATCTGACAGATGCCCAGGAGTAAATATTATTTGGAATCATTAACTCCCAAGTTACAAAAGCAGAGCATTAACTGTCTTCCTGTATCTATGCAAAAAGGACATTGCTCTAAAATAAACTATGCACAGGACATAAAGAAAAGAGAAAAGCAATATTTCACTTGCATATACAAAATCTAGAGTCCTCAGAGAATCTGACTTTACAGGCCACACAGTCTGGTTTGGTGATATAAATGATCAACAAATAGGGGAAGCAGACCACGAAGGAGGAGTTAAAAATAAACACAGGAAGACGAGTGCCTCTGGAGCACAGTGATGGGTGTTATTCAATAAATCTAAGCTCTTTGTGGTGGGGGAGAAAGGACAAACTAATGGTATCCAACAATACGTGGGATGTGCAAAAAATGGATTTTTGTACATTATGTAAGTTAAGATTTGTAAGTTCAAATTACACAGTCATAGATATGTGTAATATATATGCATATATACATATATATATATATGTTTGATCTAGGCCTCATGGTTACCACAAAGCAAAAACCTATAGCAAATTCAAAAACTATAAAAAGAAGGGAATCATAGCATACCACTATGGAAAATCATCAATTTACAAAGGAATGCAACAAGAAAACAAGGAGCTATAAAACAGGAAAAAATAATTAGTAATTATGCTAAATGTGACTTCCACAACCCAACCACCACCATGCTCAAGGCCGCACTCCACATGCTTGGACCCAGCCTCACATCAGAGCAAACATATTCCTGGACCCGTGGCCGCTTTCATGGCTGTGCAACACATCATAAGACACTCTCTACCCATTCTCCATAATTACCACACCATATTTCATGGGATTCAGACAGTAGGCAAGAAATCATAGAGGTGTATATATTCATATACACATATTTTCATATATATATACATACACACACACACATATATATATATACACACCAAAGCTCACATCACCCAAACTTTAGCAACATGTTAGTGATATCCTATAGAATGTCTTAATGGCTCCTGCCATAATTGAACAATATTCACAGTTTCCTATATGAACACTTTTCTGTAAGCATGTTCAACAGCTCTTCATAACAGACAATACAAAATATATTCTTTTGGTTTGCTTTGGCACAGGGATTGGGGTTTGGGATGGAAACATCCCAAATTTGGTGGTGAGAAGGTGTAATGGCGGTGGGATTGGTGTTTGAATATTAAATGTAATCAAATATTGTAAACTAACTTATAAAATAAAATTATAATTATGCTAAATGTAAATAGTATTCCTTCAAAAAACACAGGGTGGCCAAATGGATAAAAATAATAAAATAAGACTCAACTATTTGTTTCCTATAAGAGATTCACTTAGCTTAAAGAAACACACTAACTCAAAATAAAGCGATAGAAAAAGATGTCCCGTGTTAGTGAAAACCAAGAGAGCAGAAATAAAAAATAGTTATAACAGAGAAACTGGTAGCACTAAATTTAAAAACTCAGAATCAAGGATCAGAAAAAATAAAACTTGTTAAGATGCCCATACTTCCAAAAGCAGGTTCAATGCTATCTTTATCAAAGTCCCAATAGAATTTTCAGGAGAAATAGAAAACTCCATATGAACTTTAGATTACTATAAAAGACCCAAAATAGCCTAAGATACTCAGTAGCAGATATTCCAAGAAAGAGCAAAGTCTGAAACTCCGGACTGCCTGATTTGAAAATTGATTAAATCAAAACAGTATTTTATTGGCATAAAAGCAAACTGATAAAAAAAAGGGGGGGTCTGGAGTGATAGCACAGCAGTTAGGGCGTTTGCCTTGCACATGGCCGACCCAAATTCAATTCCCAGCTTCTCATATGGTCCCCTGAAGCACCACCAGGGGTAATTCCTGAGTGCACTGAGTGCATGAGCCAGGAGTAACCCCTGTCCATCGCCAGGTGTGACCCAAAAAAGCAAAAAAAAAAAAAAAAGAAAGAAAAAAGAAAAAAAGCAAACTGAACAAAAAGCAAACAGAATGAAATGGAGAGTCAAAAATAAATGCAGAAACCAAGGGATGGTACAGTGGTTAGAACCTGATTCAGGTTCAATTCTCAGCACCAGATGGTCCTTCAAGTGCTGCCAGGTGCTATTCTGGAGGCCCTCAGGCATCACATGATGTGGCCCCTGTTTCCCTAGAACTACACGGTATCAGCAGCACATCTGACACATTCACGCCCTTGTGTTGAACACCAGCCCAATTGGTGGCTAAAAATCAAGAACCCCACGTGGGGTTCCCAGGATGTCCTGAGCAGTGCTTGGTCAACCTCCAAAATAAATGAATAAAATAAATGCATGCTAATTGGCAAAGTAGCCAAGACTACTCAATGGTGGATGGATAGTTGCTTCAACAAATGATGCTGGGGAAACTGAATATCCACATGCAAGAGAAGAAAACAATCTTAATTTTATTCCACTTAACAAAACTAGAAGTGAGTTAAAGACCTAAGTATACAACCTGAAATAGGAAAATACAGAAAGAAAATATAGAAAAAACTTTATTATATTGGTCTTGATAGTGAAGTCAAAGCAAAAATCAACAAGGATGGCTATATCAAACTAAAAACCTCCTGCAAAACAAAGGGAAAAGAGCAACAACAGAAAAGGCAGCCTATGGAATTAGAGAAAACATTACAAACCAAGCATCTGAAAAGGATATACTATCTAAATAAACAAGGAATCTACTCAACACAGTATCACTTGTATCATTTGTCATCCCGTTGCTCATTGATTTACTCGAGAGGGCGCCAGTAACGCCTCCATTCGTCCCTGTCGAGTGCTAGTGTAGCCCAATGGCATCTGCTCACTCCAGGAACACTAAGAGCCTCAAACCGTTCACTCAGGGTCTTGACAAAGAAGTCTGACCATCTCATAGGTGGGCGGCCAGGCGTTCTTTTGACCTCCCGTGGAATCCAGTTGTTAACAGCTCTAGTACAGCAGTCATGTCCAAATCGCATTACGTGTCCAGCCCATCTGATTTTTGACCCCTTGTCAAACAAGACAGCATCCCTCACTTAGCACAGTAACAAATGAAAATCCAATTAAAAATGGAGAGAGCATAACAGGGAGGGGGGAATGAGAGGGAAACTGGGACCAGTGCTGGAGGGTAGGGTATACCAGTGAAGGGATTGGTATTTAAAACATGGTCCTCTGAAACTCAATCACGAGTATCTTTGTGACTTTATAATTCATGGTGATTTGATAAATAAAAAAAGAAATAGATCAATTGAAGGAACATTCCCCCCCACCCCAGAAGACACATAAATGGGTAACCGGTACATGAAAAATGTTTCAAATCACTAATCATCAGGAAATGTAAATCAAAGTCATATCACTTCCCACATGTAGGATCGACTATTATCAAAAGTACAAGAGACAGTCCTTCTGTTGCCAGGTACATAAAGGAAACTCTAGAACACTATTCACAGGAATCTAAATAGTATATAATCAGTGTGGGAAATAGTAGGGAAGATTCTCAAAAAATTAAAAAGTGGATTTCCCATATGATGCACAAATTTCACTCCCTGGTTTATATCCACAGGAAATGAAAACACTACTTGGAAGAATTATCCACACTCCCACTTTATTACAGCATCATGCTAAATAATCAACACAGAAACAATCCTAGTGTCTGTGGACAGATGAAAGAACAGAGAAAATGCCTTCACAAACATAAAATGATATATTATTCAGGAGGTTATTTTGCCTATTGGAATAATGCAGATGTATCTTGAGGGCTTCTTGTGTAAGTGAAATAAGCTAAACAAGGGAGAGGCAAAACTCTTTGATTACACTTGTATGTGAAATCTGAAAAAAAAACTGAGCATGAGAATAGAATGATGATACCAGGGTGAGAAAGATAATTGGTCGAAGAGCAAAAATTTTAAGTTACAACCTGAATAAGATCTGGAGACTCAAAAGTGCAGTATGATGACAATAAATAACTACACTACTACTACTACTAGTCACTGTCACTGTCATCCCATTGCTCATCGATTTGTTCGAGCGGGCACCAGTACGTCTCTCATTGAGAGACTTATTGTTACTGTTTTTGGCATATCCTGGCCAAAAACAGTAGCTTGTCAGGCTTTGCCGTGCGGGCTCCATACTCTCAGTAGCTTGCCAGACTCTCCGAGAGGGGCAGAGGAATCAAACACGGGTCGGCTGCGTGAAAGGCGAACGCCCCTGTGCTATTGCTCCAGCCCAGTCGTCGTCACCGTCGTAATAGTGTAGTAGTATTTGGCAGTAGCCAGAATCAAACCAGAGTCTCACATCTGGGATGCACTGTACTGCTGCATCACATCCCTGGCCCAGTACTTAAAATTCTTTAAGAAAATAAATCTTAAATGTCTCGCCATACCTCCCTTCCAAAGTTATTAGGTGAGGAATTAAAGGAATAAATGAGCTTTCTATTTGATAACATTTGTGTCTCAGATAATCATTGCACACACCTTTAAATCACACTTGAATTTCAGTAATTCCCCAATAAAACTAGTGGAAGGCAGTGAGGGGAAGGGAAAGACAAGCAACACAATAAAAAATCAACCTAAGATTCAAACGTTTATTTGAAAAAATGTTTAAATGTCCAGTGATCACATGAAATAAAAAACTTATCCATCATTAATCATTAGAAAAATGCAAACCAAAACTCCAGTGAAATACCACCTCACATCTATTATCCATTAAGCTGACTTAAACTAATAACACAGAGAGGGAAATTATTAGTGAAATGGAGAAACTGGAGTCCTTGGTGCAGCCACTGTGAAGAGACATACTATGGTAATCAAAATATGAAGTATTGAATTTGGTGTAGTACAAGTTCTCTTCTAGCTATGTACTTTAAATAGGTGGAAGGTGGAAGTAAAGAAATATTTGTACAGTAATGTTTCTAGGGGCCTTATTTAAAATGCACAAAAGGTAGAAACAACCTACATATTTGGACAGATAAATAAAAAATATATGGTGTACATGCAACGGACTATGCTTCAGTCTTAAAAAGAATAAAATCTTATTATGTCAACATAGTGTCTTATAGCATAGTAAAAATCTTATGCTAAATAAAATAAACTTGCATAAAAGGGAAAATTTATGGGGCTGGAGCGATAGCACAGTGGGTCAGGCGTTTGCCTTGCACATGGCCGACCCGGATTCCCAGCATCCCATATGGTCCGCTGAGCACCACCAGGAGTAATTCCTGAGTGCAGAGCCAGGAATAACCCCTGTGCATCACAGTGTGATCCAAAAACCAAAAAAACAAAAAAAAGGAAATTTTATGACTTTAAAAGATTGTATGGTGAGTTCTTAGAACAAACTCTTGGAGAAAAAGAATAAATCATGTTTACCAACAGCTGGGGGCAATGGAGAATGAGAACCACCGCTTAAATGTTATTTAGAATTTCTATACATACAAATTTCTATACAGAATTTCTATACAAACTGATAAAATGTTAGAAATAATGGAAATTTTTATAATTCTGTGAATCTATTTAATGAGAGTGTACACTTAAAATGAAAAAAATCTATTATGTATGTTTTGCCACGACTTCAAAAAGATAAATTAAACTTCTGTTTTGTGAAAAAAAGACAAAGATTTCAAAAACTATTTTTACTTATTTCTAATTTTGGGACACACCCAGCTTTACTCAGGGTTTACATCTGGCTCTGTGCTCGGGGATCACTTCCAGAGAGGCTCAGGGGACCGTAGAGGGAGCTGAGGATAGATAGAACCTGGGTCAGCTGTCTCCAAAGCAAGTACTCTGTGTGCTGCATTATCTCTCCACGTGCTCAGAAGGATTTTTAAAGAACAAGCAAGCAACTTCTGTCTGGCAACAAAAGAACATGTCATCTGACCACGGACTTAAATCTCTCTGCCATGGGTGGGATCGCACATGCATTTTCAGGGTCCTAGTGTTTCTACATCACCAGAAACTTATCCCAAAATTTCACCTCAAAGCATGTTCTTATCCTGGTTTACAATCCAAGTCCCAGTAGTCTTCCTCAAGTGTGTGAGGTCGCTCTCACTGGCCTCTAGTCTCAGATCTGGGGCCCCCGGGGGAAATTCATTTGCCCCCCTACTGATGAATCTGCTTGAATAGGAGCCTTTGTGCTCAAAGTCAAGTGAAATCTGTAGGCATTTGTGGGGAACACCAGGGGGTGTCAGTCAGGTGATCCAGAGAGCAGGACTAGAGAACCCCAAGGGTAGGAGGAAGAAAAGGAAATAATAAGCCAAGCCGTGCATGAGAAAATTTAAGTCAGTATGTTACCAAAAGAAACATAAAGTAAGCTTATAGGAGAACAACTTTGAAAAACACTGACTCAATATACCCTAAATTGAGAAATCTTGGTGTGAAAAATCTCTCCAGGGATCTGTGGAGAAAACCTGATACCATATTTTAGGAAAGGAAACATATTAAAGTACATGTATTTGTATTTTGTTACTTAAAATGGGATGCTTTTAGGCACACTGAAAGACAAACTGGATTGCTTAGGATAGCTGTCACTGGCCGATGGTGAGAAATCGAGCACCTGAAGAATTGAGTCCACAGCTATGCTCAAGGGGGAAAGTTTAAGCAATAAATTTTTAAAGTCCTTGTGATGCATAAGGGAAGCAGAACATAATAGGAAAGGTTAATGCTGACGACCTCAAGGAGACCCAACTCTGGACTCGGGGGTGTATTTCCTGGATCCTGGTGGCAACAAACCTGGAATTATCTGTTTTCTGCTTAAGAGGGTAACTACCAAGAGTGCTCTAATAGTGCTATCAAGGAGAGTGGGAGGCAGGGACAGATCATCACCAGGAAGTGAGAAAGTCAGACTGCAAGAAATGCTACAAAGTGGCTCATCTTAAATTTGTGAAGACCCAGCAGGAGGGTGAGGCAATCCCCAAGCAACGGATACTTAAGATGACTAAGTTATGCCCACAAAACTCAGAAAGCGGGGTTGGACACCTTTGTGTGATATGCTGGTGTCCAGGGTTGTTACTGAACATGGGAACAGGGAGAGGACGCAACAGGATCAAAGAAGAGCACGACCTCTCATCTGCCCAAGCACTGACCTCCCGTATTTTATTTCGGGGTTTTGCAATAAAAATGGATTCTTATGCACACAATTCCAACACCACACTTATCACTGCGTACCTGTCTTCCTCCCCCAAAGCCCCAATCCGCCTCCTCCTCTGTCCCCTTCAACTCAGTTGTCAGGATCCCCCATTGTGTTGCCTTTGACCCTTTGTTGCTCTCTCATGGTGTGTCTTAGGTCTCCTGTATGAGAGATCAACCTGTGTCTGCCCCCTCTCACTGACCTCACTTAGCATGAGATCCTCTAGTTACATCCAGGTTGCTGCAGATTGCGTGATATTGTCCTTTCTTGCAGCTGTATAGTATTCCATTTTGCATATATGCCACAACTTCATGATCCATTCATCTGTGGTTGCCCATTTGGGTGTTTCCAAATATGGCTATTGTATAGCCAGGATATTGAATACAGCAACGAACATGATGTGCATAGATCCTTTTGAATGAATTTTTGTTTGTTTGTTTCTGTGATAGATGCTAAGAAGTGGTACTGCTGGGTCATATGGGAGTTCTATTCCTTCCTTCCTTCCTTCCTTCCTTCCTTCCTTCCTTCCTTCCTTCCTTCCTTCCTTCCTTCCTTCCTTCCTTCCTTCCTTCCTTCCTTCCTTCCCTCCTATTTTTGAGAAATATCCATATTGCTTTCCATAGAGGCCATTCCCACCAATAGGGGATGTCATATCTGCATCGACACTGTTTCTGGATTTTTCTCTTTGTACATGTCCCATTCTCACAAACTTACCAACAAAAAACCGTTTGAGCCCGATCCCAAGCCTGGTTGCAGTACCCTGGGAGTTCCCTGCCTCCCCTCTGCTGCTGCCTGAGACCAGCTTCTCACCGCCTGGGCGCCAGTTCTCAGGGCACCTGCTCCCTCACCTGCTCCTCGGCTGACTCCCTCGCTCCTGGCACTGCTCCCGGTTCTCCTGCCCAGCCCACATTTCACCCCTGCCCCGCAGCGTGAGCGCTCCGTCCACAGCTCCGGCGGTGGCCAGCGAGTCCACAGTTCTGCTCCTCCCCCGAGACTGCGGCAGGACACAGCATCAGCAGCTGCGGGCCAGTGAGTACCTGGACGGGGAAGCAGCTCTTTCCTTCCGACTGTTAGACCTGGAGCCAGGAAGGGGGCTGGATAAGAAACGTTCTGGAAGGCTCGTCTGCTCCCCCAGAAAGCCTGCACCCCTAATTTCTTCCCAGCCGGATGGAAATGATGCTAGGGTTTCTGATTAGCTCCTGGTGCTGAGGACGGGGTCAGTTCTGCCCTAGGCCGCCGCCCCGAGCTGAGGATTTGGGCGGGGCGCGGGGTGGGGGGTCCCCGGAGTCGAAAGGAGCGGGCGGGGACGGGCGACGGCGGCCCGAGGGCTGCAGAGCCGGAGCCGAGACCCCCCACCCCCATCCCTCCATCCCGGGGGCGGGAGGAGCACGAACAAAGCGAGCGCGAGAGGCCGGGCGGGGGCCGCCCCCGACAGCGCTCGGCCCAGCCCCGGGTGCGGCTCCGCGCGGCGGCAGCCCCCGGCCCAGATCCGGAGCGCGGCACCGCGCAGGCGGCCCGGCCCGAACCGAGGCCGAGGCCCGGAGCCCGGAGCTCCGCCCGCAGCCTCCCTGCCGGCCCCGCGGCCGGCTCGGAGCTGACCGTGGTGCTGAGCGGAGCCTCCTGGCCGCGCTGAGAGTGATGCTGAGCAGAGCCGCCTGCCCGCGCGGACAGTGATGCTGAGCGGAGCCGCCGCTCCGGCAGACAGTGATGCTGAGCAGAGCTGCCTGCCCGCGCGGACAGTGATGCTGAGCGGAGCCGCCAGTCCGGGCAGACAGTGATGCTGAGCGGAGCCGCCTGCCCGCGCTGAGAGTGATGCTGAGCGGAGCCGCCTGCCCGGGCTGACCGCGGTGCTGAGCGGAGCCGCCTTGGGGTCCCCGCGGTAAGCAGCCAGGCCCTGGCCCTGGGGCGGGGCGGGTGCGTGTGATTCCAGCCTGCCGGCCTGCCGGCCGTGGGAAGTGCGAGGGATGGGGCTGGATTCGGCCCAGTGTCCGCCCCGCGGTGCCCAGGGTTGACAGCGCAGGGCTGGGGCTTGGGAACCGGGAGGTCCGCGCCGGGGTAACGGGGAGGCAGCCCCAGGTGTGGGGTCGGGAAGAAAGGCTAAGAAGCTGGGTCCCCTTGGGGACGAGGACCAGGACCTGAGCTCCCCGAAGGGCTCTTTGTCTCCCAGCGTGGGGGTTGGGTGAATCTGTGATGTTCTCAGCGGAAGCTTTTTTTGCTTTTCTCCCCACCCCACGCCCACCTCAGAACACTGAGCCTTTCCCTCCCCGCGGTGGTCCCGATCCTCCAGGTGATGGTTTATGGGCAGCCATAAACCACCGCCTTCTCCGTAGCTTGGCACCCCACCCTAAATGCCAGCACAGCCCTGTGTTGGATTTCCCCGCAGGCGGTCCCTTTTTCTTTTCTTTCTTTTTTGCTGTAAATCACCTTTGTTTACTCCTTTGTTTCAGTGATGGATTTTCCAGGATAACCCGGAATGAGGTGTGGGAAAGCAAAGCAAATGCAAATTAAATAAAAAAAAAACAAACAGTAAATATTTTTATATTTAGATATTGTTTCTGCTGCCTATGTGTACCTCCAAGATTTTACACCCTGCCATTTTCATGCTAAAAGGGAAAAAAAAGCACAGAATTAGGTTCTCAAATGGGAAAGAAAATCCTACGTGGTTGAACTAAAGTTAGTCATCACGGAGATAAAAACTAGGGTAGAATCACTTTATTCTTTTCATTTGCTATATATCCATTTGCACGCGGTACTTCTGTGTGAGTCAGAGTTTAATTATTTCTTTCTTTCATGGACCTGCCCTCTTTTTGCCACCACTCATGCCCCTGCACACACATCTACACACACAGCCCACAATCTGAAGATGCCCCTTGTCACCCACTCCTGATGGCTCGCTATGTCCTAAAAGATAAAGTCAGATCAAGATAAAGACATAGTATGTCTTTCCTATCAGCTTCATTCCACCGACTTGTTGCTCAGGCCCCCTGGTTCAGCTCTTAGATCTTTAAATATCCTTCCCTTGTTCTTTGGGTCTCTTCTGTAGGATATTCCCTCTACATGAAATATGCTTCCCACATCTTTTGCCTGGTTGTTTTCAGCCAATGTTTAGGCTACAGTTTAAATACTACATCCTTGAAGCAGAATTGCATGAATACCCACTGCAGTTTGCATTCTCAAGGAATTTGCAAGCTCATTTTAGAGTTGAGCATCTCAGTGAAGGCTGTTGATGTCACTGAGACCTGTCTTTAAATAAAAGGTATGCCTAAACTCTTAGTAAAATGAAAATTTCCAGACCCAGCCATTCTATTGAAGAAGTGTAGATGCAAACATGTCTCCAAAACATAAGTACTTCATTTACATTAGTGACACTTCAGTCTACTGCAGTTGGAGTATGGAACCTTGGAGAAGCCTCACTGGGGAGAAAAAGAACCCAGAGTGAACAGTGATCACTGAGTGCCACAGACAAAACATCACCAGCATGGAGGGATAGGTCAGCTTTTTCCTTAAGGGAGGATTTGGCACATAGTAGGGGACTTTGTTTTAGGCAATGTGCTGGTCTCCATGGAGGGGGTATTACAGGGTTCCAAAAGAGTTTGCCTTTTACAAAATTTTTTTAACTGAGCACCTGGATATGTTTGGTCTCTGCCCTTGGCAATAATGATACCAGTGTCTGGTGGTCCAGAGAAATTCCACTCTGCCCTGAGGGCTATTAGGAAAGTTGAAGTTCTGTCTCCCCATGGCAGCGGGGCCTGTGACTTCTCAGGGAGTTCCCATCTAGCTCAACCATTGGTCCCACACTTCATACTTCATATATATATATATATATATATATAATTGAATCACTGTGAGAAAAAATTACAAGCTTTCATGTTTGAGTCACAATCATACAAGGATCAAACACCCATCCCTCCACCAGTGCACATTCCCCACCACCAATCTTCCCAGTATACACCCCCCTTTTCCATCCTACCCCTGCCTCCATGGCAGACAATATTCCCCATACTCCTTCTCTACTTTTGGGCATTATGGTTTGTAATACAGATACTGAGAGGCCGTCATGTTTGGTCCTTTATCTACTTTCAGCACACATCTCCCATCCTGAGTGATCCCTCCAATCATTATTGACTTAGTGATTCCTTCTCTACTCCAGCTGCATTCTCCCCCCAGCTCATGAGGCAGGCTTCCAACTGTGGAGCAGTCTTCCTGGCCCTTCTGTCTACTGTCATGGTGTGTCAGTCTCATATTATGTTATTTTATACTCCACAAATGAGTGCAGTTCTTCTATATCTGTCCTCTCTTTCTGACTCATTTCACTTAGCATGATACTCTTCATGCCTACCCACTTACAAGCAAATTTCATGACTTCATCTCTCCTAATAGCTGCATAGTATTCCATTGTGTAGATGTACCAAAGTTTCGTTAACCAGACATCCATTCCATGGCCCCACATTTCTAATGGAAAATTTGAATGTAGGAAATAACTGGAGTAAACACATGATTAAACCAAATTTTACCAAAAATTTGTAAGTCACTAGTTCATTGTTCTGGACCTTAGTGTTTATTGTTCTATTGATATGCAAAATGCTAAATAAACTCTTGGAAACTAGTTGGAAGTATTTGTGACAGGATTTTCAGCAATTGTTTTCCAAATTCAGAATGCAGCAAAATTTCTGAATGTTCATGATGCTGAATTAATTAACACAAAATCAGTTCTAGGATTAAGTAGATTTATTTATAGAGGTACTAAAAAAATTAACCAGTTTTGCTCTTGTAGTTGACAAATTCTATACACAGTTATCATTGCATGGTCAAAGTTATTTTTTTAAGTGTATGGTAATGTAAATATTTTTCTAAAATATGGGAAAGAATATGTATAGTATCAATCTTCGAGTGTCTCTAAAATTTCTTGCCTTAGAAATGATTACAATATTTTGAAATTTGTTTGAATTAAACTTAACTTCATTTTTATTCTATCACTGTCACTGTCATCCCATTGCTCATGAATTTGTTCGAGCGGGCACCAGTAACGTCTCTCATTGTGGGACTTATTACTATTTTTGGCATATCAAATACACCCCAGGTAGCTTGCCAGGCTCTGGATATTAACATCTTTTTTTCTTTTAGAACGAGAGTTACAACAGTATGTCACTTGTAAGGCAATGGCCAAGTACCTAGCTAGGTAGATGTAATTAGGTATCGAATTTGAAAATATGGATGTTAGCTGGACTTTCAACTCTAGATCCCTGATAACATCTACTGCTCTGTGTGCACTAAAACCTGCCAGTCATGGGAGAGCCTTCTCTGGGCCACCAGAAACTGAACAGAGTGGAAACGGAGTCTGCACATGCCAAGGTGGCAAAGACTGGCGCGCACGTCCCACAGCGGACGGCAAAAAGGCAGCTTGAGAAACTGTTCACTGGCCTGGGTATTGCCGGCCAAGTCCCCATTTGTGTCGCTTTCCCTGGCACGCTGCCCGTTCCTGTTCTAGCCAAAAGCTGCAGGCTTCCCTCTGCAGGGGAGGAAGGATTGACGTGGGTGAGAGGAAGGTGGATGCCAGTCTTTTTAGCCCTTCTGGGCCTTGACATTGTCAGGTTAGCCACCCGTTGGCATTCTCCTCGCCTTTGCTATGCCAAGGGAGCGGCAAAGCAACCAGTTTGCATGCCTCAGGGTCCTCATGTCAAAGCATCCCAGACTCCGTATCTGGACATCTCTCCGGAGCAGCTGCTCGCTTTCTTTGGCAAGGGGTCTAAGATGCCCGCGGGCTTTACACGCCAGCAGTCGTGGGTGACAGATGGCAGGGGAGGCGAGTGTCCGTGCTTCCTGTGAAGTCGGTACAAAGAGCAGAGAGCCAGTCAGTCACGGGACTCTCTGCATCCCTGTGCAGGTCATTTACCACTTCAATGAAGTGGGGACACTGCATCAATGACCCTCTGAGCCTGATGCTTATGAGGACAGAATGAGGGAGGACCAGGGGAGCTTCCCACGTGCACGTTGCTTTCTGCTGGTCATGGGTGTTAAAACATCCCTCAAAGGAAACACGTTTAAAATAGGACCCTTATTTGTGGCCCTAACAAGGTCCTGCTGACACCTTCACTCATCTCTTGACTTCCCCATCCCCATCATCCCTCTCTTTGGGCATGAATCCAGACGTCAGTGTCTACAATATTTGCCCTGGTTTTCTTCATTCAGTGGCTGATCTGGTTGCCTTCCTTTGAATCACCCTCCAACCTTGCCCTTCTTTTTTTCTTTTTTCTTTTTTTTTCCTTTTTGGGTCACACCTGGCAATGCACAGGGGTTACTCCTGGCTCTGCACGCAGGAATTACCCCTGGCTGTGCTCAGGGGACCATATGGGATGCTGGGATTTGAACCCGGGTCGGCCGCGTGCAAGGCAAACGCCCTACCCACTGTGCTATTGCTCCAGCCCCTGCCCTTCTTTTTTTCATGCCCTTGACCGCAGCCTCTATCTAGACCTTATTTTCACCCCTTCAGCCCATCTTAGCCAACTCCTGCATGTCTTCTCTTCAGAATCTCTTCTAATCTATTCTGTCCTCACTTGAGACATAAACAGTCTTAGACCGCCAAGTTCATTATTATCTCTGCTTCTACCCACTCATTCAGAAGTCTTTCAAAGCTCTTCACTGATCTCAGGGTAAGGCCAAACTTCCCAGCTGTGGTTACCACTTCCTCATCTCCACACCCAGGGGAGACGCAATCCCGTTTTTCCACTGAATTCAGACTGGGCTTCAGAAACAATCTCTAAATGGGTTAGTCTCTAAATGGTACTGTAGGCATCTAGCAGGACGGACACAGGAGAGGACACCTGCCCATTCCTCCTGCCCACAGTATGATGTATCTATGCAGTCTACCCGTTCTTGGCCTCATATTCACTGCCTCTTTGTTGCCTTCTGTCAAATTGGTCCTCAAGCTCTGCATACATCACTAGATGCTTGAATGTGCCTTGCCTCAGATCTCTGTGCTGAATCTGGCCCCCAAACAGATGAAATAATTTTTGAATGTGGTACCTGGGTCTTCCCCTTCAAATGATAATCACTTGCATTTATCACAGAAAATGGTAGCTTGTGCCTTCTCTGAAGGAGGGAATTTATTTATTGAATCCTTGGCTCCATTGAGTGGTGGGCCATGAAATTCCACATAAGGACATGAAACTATGTGTAGACTTTCTGAATTTGGAAATGGGAGTCTGACCCAGCTAGATAAACTATAGAAGGCCTATCTGAGTCAAGAGATGCAAGAGCACCAGACCTGAGTATTCTCTCATTTTCATTTCTACTGTGTAATGATAGGGATGTGACTTAGCCTCTCTGCGTATAGCTGTCCACAAAAGCTGGAGCAATCCATAGCTGGAAGCCTGCCTCATGAGCAGAGGGGAGAAGGCAGCTGGGATAGAGAAGGGATCACTAAGAAAATGATGGCTGAGGAATCTATCGGGATGGGAGATGTGTGCTGAAAGTAGATAATGGACCAAACATGATGACCTCTCAGTATCTGCACTGCAAACCATAATGCCCAAAAGTAGAGAGAAATATGGGGAATATTGTCTGCCATGGAGGCTGCCATGGAAGGGGAGAGTGGGAAAGGGGTGGTATATTGGTGTTGGGGAATGTGCACTGCTGGAGGGATGGGTGTTTGACCATTGTGTAATTGAAGCCCAAACATGAAAGCTTGTAACTATCTCATGGTGATTCAATAAAAATAAATAAATAGGGGCCTGAGCGATAGCACAGCGAGTAGGGTGTTTGCCTTGCATGCGGCAGACCCGGGCTCGATCCCCGGCATCTCATATGGTCCCCCAAACACCGCCAGGAGTAATTCCTGAGTCACAGAGCCGGGAGTAACCCCTGAGCATCGCTGGGTGTGACCCCCCCAAAAAAAAAGAATAGAAAAAAATTTAAATAAATAAATAAATAAATAAATAAAAGTCATTTAAAAAACAAAGGAAAGCTGGAGCAGTGAATGTGGATGTGTCACTGTTTCCTTCTCCCTGTCACTAGCCTCTAGGGAGGTTCTAAGTTTCCCTGTCAGAGCTCAGCTCCGTTGCCCAGGCCCCACAGGGGTCCCCTAAAGCCGGTCCCCTAAAGCCACCCTGGTCCTAAGCACCTCTCACTTTCTCCCACAGCGGCCGGGGGCTTCCGGAAGCATGGAGCTGAGAAGAGGAAAGACCTTCATCAAATCCAGCCTGCAGATTTCCCACGAGAAGCCCCTGGAGCCCGTGGCCACAGCTCCGGCGAGGGAGGGTGCAGGCCCCCCGTCGGTCTCGTCAGGGGGGCAGCCGTGGCCCCCCGGGGAGAGGCCCTCCCAGGTCAGCCCCGGCGTACAGGGACATGACAAGTCCGCCAGCAAAGGCGTGCAGCTGGAGCCGGACGCGGGGGCCCCTTTCAGGCTAGTGCGCAAGAGCAAAACCCACGACAACGTGTCCGGGGCTGCGGAGCGGCTCGTGGGCAGTGCCAGCTTCTCCGAGCCCTCGGGCAACCATCGCATGATCGACTACCGGCACTTCGTACCCCAGATGCCCTTTGTGCCAGCCGTTGCCAAGAGCATCCCGAGGAAGAGGATTTCCCTGAAAGGACCCAAGAAGTGCTTTCGGAACCTGTTTCACATCCGCAGGAGTAAGACCGAGAACTTGGCCTCCCTGGAGACGAAGGGGAAGGGCTTGCTCACCTCCAAGGGCCCGCTGGACAGCGGCGTGCAGCCGGGCAAGGCCCTGTTCCCTCTGGGTGAGGGGCTGGGGCTGGAGGGTCAGTCCCAGGACCTGTTTGACTTGGAGCCCCTGCCTGAGGCCTCCTTTGACCTCTGCCGGGTCTTGTGCGAAGACGTGGCCTCGCTCAAGAGCTTCGACTCCCTCACAGGCTGCGGGGAAATCTTTGCCGACGAGAGCTCGGCACCGTGTCTGGAGCTGAACGAGGGCCCGGGGGGTCTGGCTCGGGCGGCGGTGCCCGTCTCCGAGAGCAAAGCCCCCCGGAGCCCCTTCCAGGGCGGCGTGGAGCAGCTGGCCTCGCCTGCTCAGCACGAGGCGTCTGACTTCGCCAAGTTCTGGGACAGTGTGAACCACTCGGTGAGGAAACAGCAGCGGGCCCTGGCGGGGCCGTGGCGGGGAGAGACCCCGGAGGCAGACACCGGCCACTCCCGGCCCGACACAGCCGGGCTGGCCGAACTCCCCTTGTACCCCTGCCGGGACCCCCACGGCGACTCCAAAGCCAGTTCCATAGACACGGGCACGCCCAAGAGCGAGCAGCCCGAGTCTCTGTCCACGAGTGACGAGGGCTACTACGACTCCTTCTCCCCGGGCCTCGAGGAGGACAAGAAGGAGGCCCTGAGCCCGGGGACGCCCTCGGCGTCTTTCCCCCGCGACAGCTACAGTGGTGACGCCCTCTATGAGCTCTTCTGTGACCCCAGCCAGGGGCCTGACGACCCCAGCTTGGACAATGACCTGTGTGTGTCCGAGAGCCTCTCGGGGCCCGTCCCGGGGGCCGCGCTGTCCATGTGCAGCTTTCACATGGGGGCGGAGGAGAACCTGGCGCCCGCGCCCGGCCCGGAGCTGCTGGGCCCAGGCTTCCTGCAGAGCTCCTGGAAGGGCAAGGAGTGTCTGCTGAAGCTCTGCGACACCGAGCTCGCCATCACCATGGGCATCATCAACTGGCTGCGCCGTGGCCCTGAGCTCCACGCACCCGCGCCCCCCGCGCCCTCCACGCCCGGGGAGCCCGCGGGTGGATCTCGGGGAGCAGCAGAGAAGCTGGGGACTGGGGCTGAGCAGCCTGGTCAGGGGCCAGGGAAGCTGGAGGGTGCGGGCAGGAGTCCGACGGGCTCAGCTGCTGGCACGCAGGGACTGTGGGCGCACTCAGGGCCCCCAAACCTGCTGGTGGGGGAGTCTGGGGGCCTGGGGAAAGCCAAGAGAGGGACGGGATCTCTCTCCGGGGAGCGCTCTCTCGAGCAGATGCGGGTGTCCGAGGGAGGAGGGACATCGGGGGGCCCTAAAGGCGCTTTCTCGGCTGTGGACCCTGCGGCTCCCGGGAAAACAGACGCTCTGGGCAGAAACAAGGCCCCCCAGCCCTCTGCGTGGCCCAGCTCCCTCGGGTGTCTCCAGGGTCTCTGGGGACCGGGGCTCGGGGGGGCGGATCTGGACACAGAGCCCACCTTGGCAGGCTGTGTGGCCCAGGTCGCCGCCCTCCAGATCCACGAGGCCTGCCAGACCCACGCCGCCGCCGCCGCCGCGCCCCTGACACAGGACATGGGCGCGACCCGCTTCGGGCTGACTCAAGCCAGGCGCCCCGACATCCTGCAACAGAAGCAGCCGAGCGGCTTCCGCGGCCTGCCCGCCTTGTTCAGCCCCGCCCAGAGCCCGCAGGACCCCCGCTGCCCAGGCTACGTCCTGAACTGGAGCCAGCTCAGAGTGGAGCCCGCGAGGCTGGAGGCGCAGTTCCCTGCCTCCATGGAGGACCCGGCCCTGTGGCTCAGCCTGAGAGCCCCCGGGGGCCGTCTGGACTCTTAGCCGCCTGGGGCCCGGGTGGCCCGCCCGGAGACATCCCCGTCTCAGCCCAGGTCTCACCCCAGACAAGCAGCAGAAGGCCCGTTCTCTCGAGGATCTCCAAAAGTACACTGCATTTTTCTCATTGTTGTAGGTTCCCCCGCCACCGGCCATCTAGAAGTGAGCAAGGCTAAACCCCACCAATGCTGGGACTCGACTCTTGCAGGCTCTGTTTCTTTGTGGCCTCCTGCAAGAAAAGCGAGGACTCCCATCTCCTGGGCTTTGTCCCTGGGGTGAGGAAGGTATCGGGGAAGTAGCAGGCCGCAAAACTCAGGCAAACAGGGCAGGCATTTTAACATGGAGGCGTCCAGGCTTGAACCCACAGGCCCTACCACATCCTATGGGTGGCACAAGACCAAGAACGATTGTGATGCCGCTGGGACTCTCAAAGTGCCCCTCACTCTCTTTCCCCCTGAAGAGCCTGATGCCGGAGTGTAAGTTTGAAGGGGCTGTGCCTGGTCGTTCCTCACGCGTCGTGACAGAGAGGAGCCTGGACTTGAGGCTGACAGGGAAACAAATGGTAAATATTGTAAACCGAAAGTGGAGAGAGCCAGGAGACCTGCACTGGAGCCGGGGATAATCAGCATGTGAACTGGGGGCCCAAGGCTCGGGAGGAGACACAGGAGAGGGCTGTGAGGGGGGCACGAAGGCAAGAGAGAGACAAGGTGAGGCCGAGCTCAGAAGACCCCCAGAACCAGCAGCCACAACATCGCCCCTGGGAATCAGATCAGGAGCAGCCCCGTCTCAACACGGATCTTGACTTGAGACGTCATCCACTGCGGCTCCACCCTCTCAGGGCTAGTCAAACCCGCACTACCTCAGCTGATGGGTGTTGGCGAATCCCCCAGTTAAAAATCATCCCATATACGGATAACGGTTTCCCCAAACTTGTCCTTGTAACCGGAGCCACGGATGTCAAAGTTCTCTTTGGGAAGAAGGTGACTAGTTCTTTCCAACCGTCACTCTTCCCTCCTCCACACAACGACCTCATCTCTTAGGAAAACTCACTTCTGAGTAGGGCGTCCAGAATAGTAGAGGGTGGGTGGGCGGAGCTGGGTTCTTAGGAAGGACAGGTGTCTGTCCTGACCGTCTCCGTAGAGCCAGTAGCCTGCCAGGTGTTCTCTGAGTTAGTTCAGCCTCAGCCAGCATGCAGCAGTGGGGTGTAAAAGACAAGCTGCCCTGGGAAGCTAGAATGGAGGTGGTCCAGGCGAGAGGCTACAGATGGACAGATGCTGACCCCATGAGCAGTGTCTCTCTGGGTGCTGCTTTAGGCTTAAAATTAAGTTCCACAGCCCTATTAGCAGATGCTAACAGGAACCTACCCCTTTCCGGATGCAGGTATCACACTGTAGGCTCAAAAGTCTGCCGACCAGGGCATCCCCCAACGGAGGTGCTGATGTGGCAGCCCTCCTGGGAAGCCTCACTGGACTCATGCTGCTTGAACTGCCACACACACACACACACACACACACACACACACACACACACACACAAAAGGATCATGGAGGTATCCTCAAGCCTTGCTTTGAGCAAGTCATTATTGAAAAATACTTCACCGGTCTCAGTGCGGTTGCTATGCTCGTTTCTCAGACACAGGGCTGACGCGTCTGTGCTATGTGGCCATCCCGGGACACACACATCAATGTGTGAGGTTGATGGGGTTAGCCGACAGCCTGGACCCAAGGCCAGTGCTTCACCGGGTACTTGGAACTTCTCTGGGTGAGGTGCTGCACGGACCTGGAGCCTTGTCCCTCGCCGGCAGTCATGTGTCACCATGTGTCACCGTCACATGTTGCCCTCTAGCAGGAAGAGCCCAGCACTGTGCCCCTATTGATCAGAATGTTGTCACTCTACCGTGCCTGAGCAGAGTACATGCTAAGTAAATACTTGTCGATAAAATGAAATATCAAAACTCTTGTGTGTGGTTTTCTGATATTTTCTTGATCATGAGCCTTCTGAATGGAGCGTAGCAGGCTAAGGTTTATTTGGCAGTAGTTTTCCCCTGTTGTTACCGTTTTGGGCATATTGAATATGCCACAAGTCTCACAATGGAGACGTTTCTGGTGCCCGCTCGAGCGAATCGATGAACAATGGGATGACAGTGCTACAGTGCTACCGTTTTCTCCTGGAGAGTTGCCAGGATCTGAAATGGCAACGTATGGCGATGGGTCAGGGAGAATCCAGAGGGGCCCAGACAGGGTCTGGGATGGGCAGGGACCAGGGAAGTCCAGGTCGACTCACGGAGACTCAGGACCCAGCAAGAGCACCTGCAGCACGGTCTGTGGTGCGGGCTCAGGAAGTGGGGCTTTGCATGTGTGGGAGGGTGTGTGGACCCAGTGGCCGTCAAGCCCGTCATCCTGGGAGCACTGTGAGAAGCCCGAAGGGAAGACGAACCACAGGGCCAACTCCCTGGAGAGGTCCCTCACCCTGCTACCCACATTGGAAATGCCCAGCCGGGGCACTCCAGAGCTCTGATGTCTCCGGCCTTCTTCACAGACGGCTTCTGAAGACGTAGACGGTATGCCCACGCAGAGTAAACTGCTTATAAGTAGATCCAGTGGGTCCAGTTCACAGGCCTTGACGTAGCAGGACTGCACAGTGGGGGGCTCAGGGGGTCACCCGGAGCCTGTACTCCACATCTGCCCATCCCCTAACCTTCGAGGCTGTTTGGGAGCTGGAGAGCTGAGAGGAAGCCAGGCAGCCTCCTGGTGTCCCTCATGGTGAGGAAGACCTTGGCACACATGCAGGAGGACGGGAATAAACTGGGAAGGACGTGTGGGTGGGGGGAGGGGGGCGGGAAGGGGATATACTAAAATGGACCAGTATGGGCTAGGGTAGGGTACAGCCTCTCCCTCCTTTCCTCCCTTCCTCCCTCCCTCCATCCCTCTCTCCCTCCTTCCCTCCCTCCCTCCCTCCCTCCCTCCCTCCCTCCCTCCCCTCTTCCTTCCTTCCTTCCTTCCTTCCTTCCTTCCTTCCTTCCTTCCTTCCTTCCTTCCTTCCTTCCTTCCTCCCTCCCTCCCTCCCTCCCTCCCTCCCTTCCATCCTTCCTTCCTTCCTGACTTGTTGTGACTGTTTTTGACATATCGAATACTCCACGGGGAGCTTGCCAGGCTCTGCCATGTGGGCGGGATACTCTCGGTAGCTTGCTGGGCTCTCCGAGAGGGGCAGAGGAATCGAACCCGGGTCGGTCGCATGCAAGGCCTCCCTTCCTCCCTCCCTCCCTCCCTCCCTCCCTCCCTCCCTTCCTTCCTTCCTTCCTTCCTTCCTTCCTTCCTTCCTTCCTTCCTTCCTTCCTTCCTTCCTTCCTTCCTTGCTATATAAACTGGCCCAGTCATCACAGTAATAACAATGGATTGTAAACAAAAGATCAACATGACAGAAACTCTCTTAAAATATCAGAACAAATGGGAATCACAAAGGAGGGAGAGAAAGATAATAACACTAATTTTAAGCCTCCAGGGATTATAGCTATAACAATCAAAGCAGCACAACCCTTAGCCAGATCAACATATGCAATAACATTGATATTAAAGGCCCATTGCTTATAACCCTAAATAAGATGTCTGACTCTCAGAAAAAATGTGATTCAAATGAAAAGAAGAAAACTGTCTGGAAAACAAAGGTATCATCATAACCAGGCTGACAGGTATTTAACTATAGAAGATTGCAAAGGAAGTTTGATCCATATGTTAACATCCCTAGTGAAAAAATATACAACATGCAAAAGCAGATTGTAAAATCTGACAGATTGAAGTATATAAATCAAAATAAAATGCTATAACAAAACACTGACAAAAATAATTTTTAATTAGTTAATCAGAATTAACATGGCAAAACAAATAATGGGGAGCTTTATTACAAAATATCTTGAGACAAATGAAAATAAAACTCAACGTACCAAATTTATGGGATGCAGAGAAGGTAGTTTTAAAAAGGAAATTTATATCTGTAATGTTTACACTAAAAAAAGAAGACCTGGGGGATGGAGCAAAGGCACATCAGGTAGGGCATTTGCCTTGCACGCAGCTGACCCAGATTCGAATCCCAGCATCCCATATGGTCCCCCGAGCACCGCCAGGAGTAATTCCTGAGTGCATGAGCCAGGAGTAACTCCTGTGCATCATCAGTGTGACCCCAAAAGCAAAATTAATTAATTAAAACAAACTAATTAATTAATTAATTAAAAAGACCTGAGACAGCTGGGATGGGCCTGGTGGCCAGGACCCAGCCAGGCCTGTGTCTTCAAACCCCGACAGTAGACTGCGGGCCAGGTTGGTGGCATGTCCTGGGAATGAGTCCTGTGAACCCTGAACACCACTTGAGAGCACCCCCCCACCTATGAAGAAAGGTTTCAAATTGACAACTTTGTACCTTAAAATAATAATAAAATTTAAAGAAGAAACACTGACTTTAGACTGGATAGAAACAAAATGGAGAACAAGAGAGCAAAATTTCAACAAAACTGAAAAATCTTTCCTTAAATGATCCGCTAAGTTGAAAAAATACTTCGTACGAATTATTGAGACTAAAAGACAGCAGATCCACAGCACTGTGAACAGTAAATACAAGAGTTACTGTCAATTTTGGGGCTGGAGCGATAGCACAGCAGGTAGGAAGAAAGGAAGGAAGGAAGGAAGGAAGGAAGGAAGGAAGGAAGGAAGGAAGGAAGGAAGGAAGGAAGGAAGGAAGGAAGGGAGGGAGGGAGGGAGGAAGGAAAGAAGGGAGGGAGGGAGGGAGGGAGGCCTTGCATGCGGCCGACCCGGGTTCGATTCCTCTGCCCCTCTCGGAGAGCCCAGCAAGCTACCGAGAGTATCCCGCCCACATGGCAGAGCCTGGCAAGCTCCCCGTGGAGTATTCGATATGCCAAAAACAGTCACAACAAGTCTCACAATGAAACGTTACTGGTGCCCGCTCAAGCAAATCGATGAGCAACGGGATGACTGTGACTGTCAGTTTTTATAAATTTTATTTTAGTCAGTATTTTAATGATCTAAAATACTGTTAGTTTAATGCACACAAGCTTCTTACCTCACATGCTTACCAGCTTCTCCTCTTCCTTCCTCCATTGCCACAAGGTTCCCCCGAAACTCCACTCACCCTGCCCCACTCCACCCTCTCTCCGGCAAGGCACACTGAGTTCTGTGGATCAGTTTTCAGGTTCTGTCAGTTTTGGCCATTTGTATTCTCTTGCTATGCTTCTTTATATCCTGCATATGAGGATGATAATTCTGTTTGTCCCTCTTCTTCCGACTGACTTCACCCAGCCTAATACCCTCCTATTCCATCCACATAGTGGCAAATTGCATTATTTCAACTTTTCTTACAGTCAATTACTATTCCATTGTGTGTATATATATTACATATAATATATATGTATTATGTATGTACATATACACCCACCTATGAGATGGTCAGACTTCTTCGTCAAGACCCTGAACAAATGGTTTGAGGCTCTTCATGTTCCTGGAGCAAGCAGATGCCATTGGGCTACACTAGCACTTGACAGGGACGAATGGAGATGTTACTGGCACCCGCTCGAGCAAATCGATGAGCAACGGGATGACTAGTGATACAAGTGATATATGTACATGCCTATGACTCTCTTTATCCAGTCATCTTCCCTTGAACATGGGTTGCTTCCAAATTTTGGCAACTGTGAATAGTGTTGCAATAAAAATGATAAATTACAGCTAAAAGAAGATACAAGGAAATGAGAACGCATCATCTGTTTATGGATTGGATTGGAAGGCTTAATGTCAGTTGACAATATTACCAAAAGCAAGATACAGATTATGCAGTTTCTATAAAAAATATCCATGACAGGCTGGAGAGTTAGTACAGTGGGTAGGGTGCTTACCTTGTATTTGGCCAATCTGGGTTTATTCCCTTGTACCACATTTGGTCCCCTGAGCTCTGCCAGGCATGATTCCTGAGTTCAGAGTCAGGAGTAAGCCCTGAGAACCCCCACGTGTGGCCCAGGAAACAAAACAAAAATATCCATAACAATTGAAAAAGACATAGGTCAAATGCTGCTGGAATAATAACTGCCATCCCCCAAATAGTTAAAACAATGCTAGCGGCAAAGATGGAAGGCACTTTTCTATCTAACTTTTAAAATTATCCTACAAAACTTTAGTAATCAAGACAGTATGGTATTAGAATAAGGATAGACTCTCAGATGAATAGAATCAAATTCAGCTACTGTAGATAAATTCTCAGCTACATGATATCTAATCTTTGACAAAGGAGCTAAGAGTATAAAGTGTAGCCAAGAATGTATCCCAAGTAAACTGTGTTGGAAAACTGGTTGGTCATGTAAAAAAAAATGAACTCAGACTCCTGTCTCACATCATGCACAAAAGTCAATTCAAAATGGGTAAAAGGAGCTGTAGCTATTAGACAGTGGGCAGGGTGATTTTCCTTAATGGAGCCAGCCTGAGTTTGATCTCCAGGGTCCCTGAGTCAGAAGTAAGCCCTGAAACTGAACAGATAGGTGTGATCCAAGAACAAACAAACAAAACAAAAAAATCAAAATTAATTAAAGCCCTTAATACCAGACCTGTATATAAACAATATTGATGAAACCGTAAGCAGAATCTTTTATGACACTGAATCTAGAGACGCCTTTAATGAGTCAATACCATTGGCTAAATTAAGAGAAGAAGCAAAAATAAATGGCCAACTCAGAAGCTTTTGCATCACAAAAGGTGAACGGAATAAAAATACACCCCTCAGAGTGAGAGAGAATATTTGCCCATCACTCATCTGACAAAAGATTAATATCCAAGATCTGTAAAGCACTTGTGAAGCTTAACAAGTGACAAAAACAACCAACCTCATCAAAAAAGAGGGTAAGAAATGAACAGAAACTTTTTCAAAGGTGACCCAGAGATAGCTGATGAGCTTATGAAAAAATTCACTGCAATCCTTAACATCGGGGAAATGCAGATAAAAACAATGATGAATTATAATCTCCTACAAGTGAAACTGGCACGTACCCAAAGGAGCACGACCAGTGTTTGTGGGATATGGGGAAAAGGGACCCTCATTTACTGCTGGTAGAAATGCCAGTTGGTTCAAACTTTTTTGAAAACAATATAGATACTCCTAAAAAAATCCTAAAAACTCAGCCAATGCCACTTTGAGCATCTACCCCAGGGACCAAAAAATTGTATTCCAAAAATAAATTTACTATCAATTTTATAAAAATAAAAAGGATTCTAAGAAAACGTTTTAACATATTTATGCCAACAAATTGGATAATCTATATTAAATGGAGAAATTCTAAATATATTTCTGTAAACATGAAACCACCAAAACCAAATAATTAAAAATATAAATAGGACCAATAAATGATATCAAAATTCTCCCAATAAAGAAAAATGCTGAGCAAAAATCCTGACTTTGCTGGTGAGTTCCAACAAATATTGAGAAAGACACTACATAAATCCTTCACAAGTTTTTAAAAATTAAAAAACTAAGGTAAAGTAATGATAATTCTTAATAACTCACTCAATGACACCAACATTATCTTTATACAACACAGATAAAGAAACAAGAAAACCATATACCACTATTTCTTATAAATATTTTAGATAAAAAACCCTCAGCCAAAAACTCAGCAACATATTATTAGAGTTGCACAAAGATGTTTTATTCCTGTCACTGTCACTGTCACTGTCACTGTCATCCTGTTGCTCATCAATTTGCTTGAGTGGGCACCAGTAACATCTCCATTGTGAGATTTGTTGTTACCCTTTTTGGCATATAGAATACTCCACAGGTAGCTTGCCAGGCTCTGCCGTGCGGGCAGGATACTCTCTGTAGCTTGCTAGGCTCTCTGAGAGGGATGGAGGAATCGAATCCGGGTTGGCCACGTTGCAAGGCAAACGCCCTACCGCTGTGCTATCACTCTAGTCCAATCATTCACAACAAACACAAAATCCAGAGTCACCAGAAGGTTTGAACATTACAAGCAACCGAGCCTGACTTGGAGGATTTAGTAGGTAACAAAGTGAGAGGTAACGCTCAAAGGAAAGGTTAAAGATAGACTCAGGGGATTAGGAGTGTTCCTCAGTGTCCCTGAGCTTCTCGGGGGAGGCAAGGGGGTGAGTCACTGATGAAGCCTAAAACATTTGGGGTCAATATCCAACACTCCCCTTTATACAGGTTATGTGCCGTCCCTTGGAGGGTAACCCATGTCATTTTTCAAAGAAATAGATCAAACACTCCAGAAATTCATGTGGAACAATAACCCTCAACCCCCACCCCCCAAATAGCTAAAGCAGTTCTTGGGGAAAAGAAGATGGGAGGCATCACTTTCCACAACTTCAAACTGTCTCATGAAGTGGTAGTAATTAAAACAGCATGGTATTAGAATAAAGACAGACCCTCAGATCGATGGAACAGACTTGAATATCCTGAGACAGACTTTCAGGTATCAGTCAATCTTCGATAAAGGAGCAAAAATATGAAGTGGAGAAAGGAAAGCTTCTTCAACAAGTGGAGTTGTGGGATATATGTATATGTGTGTATATATTATAAATAATACATATTAATATCACTGTATCACTGTCATCCTGTTGTTCGTCAATTTACTCGAGTGGGCACCAGTAATGTCTCTATTACACTCAGCCCTGAGATGTTAGCAGCCTCTCCTTACTTGTCTTTCCCAACGATTGGAGGCTCTTTCAGGGTCAGGGGAATGAGACCTGTTATAGTTACTGTTTTTGGCATATCGAATACGCCACGGGGAGCTTGCCAGGCTCTGCCATGTGGGAGGATTACTCTCGGTAGCTTGCCAGGCTCTCCGAGAGGGATGTATATATCATATTAAACGTAGTATGTGAAAAATACTCAAAGATCGTAGCAACAAGGGAGGGCCAGGAGGACTGGTTCATGGACGGAAGCCATCAAGGGGTGAGGAAGTGCAGGAAGGACAGATAAGGGACCGCTAGCTATCAATTTTCTATCTTTTTTTTTTTTTAACATCAGACAATTACAGTTGGAAAATGATCGCTCTGGACAGAAACTGACTGCTGAAAGGAGGTAAATTGATATGTCTGATAACCTTTTAGTAAGAGCACTGTATTGAGGGCTCTTCCGGTGTCAGGCGAATGAGGCCCATTGTTGTTACTGTTTTTGTTTTTTGTTTTTTTTTGCTTTTTTTGGGTCATACCTGGCGATGCACAGGGGTTACTCCTGGCTCTGCACTCAGGAATTACCCCTGGCTGTGCTCAGGGGACCATATGGGATGCTGGGATTTGAACCCGGGTCGGCCGCATGCAAGGCAAACGCCCTACCCGCTGTGCTATCTCTCCAGCCCCTGTTGTTACTGTTTTTGGCACATCGAATATGCCACGGGGAGCTTGCCAGGCTCTGCCGTGTGGGCGGGGTACTCTCGCTCTGTAGCTTGCCGGGCTCTCCGAGAGGGATGGAGGCTTTTAGGGCAGCCTCCAATCGCCCTTAGAGGTGTTCCCATAGTTCACACCATATTTGAACCCCATCAAACATGGTGCGGAAATTCTGGAAAGTGGGTATTTAGTGTCAGGAAAGCGGCCAGGAGTGTGGCGGTGGCTGATAGTGGAGGTAGTGGAGGTCGGCCGATAAGGCATTTACCTGGCGCGGGTAGGGCGGGTCATCTGGGTTTGATCCCTGGGGCGCCAGAGATTGGAGGAGGCCGACAGAGGGTCTTGTTTCCGGGTATTTTTGAGCCTGGAGTCCAAGGTCACAGAGTTCTGCTTTACCTGGTTCTGTGGGGCTTCACTCATGCGTGAGGTTCGGCCCGAGTGTCCGGAAAGCGGCCTGGAGCATGGAGGTGGCTGGGTAGTGGGTAGAAGTGGATAGTGGGTAGAAGAATAACGGGATGACAAGTGACAAGTGAACAGTACTGTAAGCCATGGTGCCTAAAGGGCAAAATGAAAGAGAGAGAGAGAGAGAGAGAGAGAGAGAGAGAGAGAGAGAGAGAGAGAGAGAGAGAGAGAGAGAGAGAGGAAGGAAGGGAGGAAGGGAGGGAGGGAGGAAGGGAGGGAGGGAGAAAAGAAAAGTGTCTGTGATATGGACAGGCTTCAGGGATGGGGCAGGTGGGGTGGGGGGATGGTGGGCCAGAAACTGGAGTCCTTGATGGAGGGAAATGTGCATTGGTGAAAGGACAGGTCTTAAGGTCTTTTTCCTCTTTGACTAGGAATAAATTCTTTGACAGCACATACTGCTTGCTTGGTTCAGTGACCTGAGATATGCATTAGAATTGTGAAATGTTGTGAATTTGCGGATCCATAGAGTGGAATCAAATTGCCTCTGGTGTCAAATGCTAAGGGCAGCGGATGCAGGAAGCTCCGTTCAGGTGCTCCCAAGCCTCCTTGATTCAGGTCTAAATTGTGCAGTAAACCTCAGTGGAAAGAGTTTGGTTCCTGCTAGGGCCAAGGGATTTGTCCTTACAAACTCAAAGCCATGAGAGCAGAATTTCACCTAAAACCCATTCACGTTGTTTGGAGCTTGCATGATCTTTGGCAAGAATTTACTGTGCCCAATTTTTCATGAACATCCAAGTAATGATGTTCAAAGTATTGAACATTCTACAGGTGCAGTGATGGTCCCAGTTGTTACCCACTTTTTGGCGAGTCTTATGCTGCTGATTTAGGGAGTCAGGGGTGACAGAGAGGGGATGTAGCACTTCTGTTTTTAATAATTAATTTCAGCTTATTCCTTAAGGGAAACTTAAGGAAGCGTTTTTCCTTTTAGGCACCATGGCTTACCGTACTGTTATTGAAGGTTATCACACACATCACTTTATCTCCTTTGAGCATCCAGTTTGTGTCCAGAGTAATCATATACCATGATTACTAAAGTTTCTTTACATCTAATGAGATAGTCTGGTAACTTCCTAGTTTTGTATCTCTGAGTCTTTAGAAATATTCAGAGTGGTGTGTGGAGAGCCTCCACAGGACCGTGCTTCGTAAACAACACCTGTTTCTTGTTAATTTCACCGTGCTTCGAAAATAACTCCTAATAAGAAAATAGGATGTCCTGTCACGCCCACAAGGTGTAACTAGCCTATCAGCTGCAGACACTTGGGCGTAAACAAGCAGCGAGAGGTATAAAAGGAGGGAAGCTGCCTAGCTAGGGAGTTCCCCACTGGTTCGTCCTTCGTTCCTCCTCTTTTCCGTTTGCATGAGAAGGTCTCTGAATAAATCGCTGCAAGAAGAATCTCCGGGTTGCGTGTTATTTTACAGTGGTGTGTGACCATGATGCAGAGTTGATTTCTCTCTATATAATAAATAACTTTGCCAGGGCTGGAGCGATAGCACAGTGGGTAGGGTGTTTGCCTTGCATGCGGCTGACCCGGGTTCAATTCCCAGCATCTCATATGGTCCCCCGAGGATCTCCAAGAGTAATTCCTGAGTGCATGAGCCAGGAGTAACCCCTGTGCATCGCCAGGTGTCACATACTACTACTACTACTACTACTAATAATAATAATAATAAATACCTTTGCCAAATGCGGAAGTCAGACTTGGTGCTGGCAAAAGTGAAACAAATGAGTACAACTGCCCTGATATGAAAGCATTTTCCCAAAGAAATTTCGCCTTTATTAAAGTGTTGCTACAGGAGTGGAACTCCTGAGAGTGTCTCTGTCTCCTGACAGGACCTGCCAGCCGTTCTCTGGCAGTCATGTTATTTGAGGTGGCAGGCAGAAAGAGTGTCTTGTCTTCTGACTTAAATTGGGTGAGTAGCTGGACCAAGGTGAGCACGAGGTTCGGTGATTAAGCAGGGATGAGGCGGCCGGGAAGGAGTGGGGGAGGAGCTTAACGAACCACACAAGGGACTTGATCTAAACTAAAGGCTCTATCTGAGAGCCAAAAATCTTACCAAATAATCTCTTTGACCTTGAGCCACATATTTGCTCTTTTTTTTCTAGTAGAATTTTGCTGGGGGCTGGGGGTGGGGTTATGTGACTGCGGAACGACCTGAGATGAGTATGTGGAAATGTTATTCAATGGCATAGTGAACTTAGACATCTGCAGGCCTGCAAGAGACTTTAAATTACAACCCATAACATTTTCCAAAGATGTGAAGTTCTCAAAATGCACGTGAATCAAGTGGGACCTTCCCTCCACCCTGCCCCTGGTTTCCCACCCACGACCCCCCAAATCCGCTCCAGGCGCTGTAGAACCGGAACGATTAGTTCTACAGATTAGTTCTCAGATTAGTTGTGGAGCTGGGTGCTTGTCACCTGTGTGCCCGAGGCTATGCAGGGATAAAGGCTATGGCTGCGGGGTCTTCCGGTGGCATTGGGGGGGACTCTGCCTGCCCCCACTTGGAGAAGGCCCCAGAGTTTTCACAGCCCAAAGACTCGCGTACCTAGGAGTCTCATCGGCTTGGCATCTCTTTTGAGACCAGCCCTGAAGCCGTGAAGGTGGGTTGTTTACATGGGGGAAGCTGTGGGGTGTAGCCGTTGATGTTGGGGCCTGGGCAGGGTGGGGACTCAGCTCACCTCCCCTCCTGTCCCAAAGTTTTCAGCACCCAAAATCAGTGTCTCTGGTTGTTTCATTGGCTTGGCGTCTCTTCAAAGATTGGGAAGATAAATTTTTATGAGGAGAAAATAGAGATGAAATTATTTTCAGAATCCAAAATATCAAAACCCTTTCCAAGAGGAAGGAAGAAATCTACTGCAGCTATAATCATCGGAGTTTTGTGTCATAGCCAAGTCACAGGCGTGTTTTGTAACCCAGTTTGTATGTGCTTTCTCCCTGCAT
Organism: Sorex araneus; assembly: GCF_027595985.1. Classification (NCBI taxonomy): domain Eukaryota; kingdom Metazoa; phylum Chordata; class Mammalia; order Eulipotyphla; family Soricidae; genus Sorex; species Sorex araneus. The sequence goes on from NC_073303.1 coordinate 207,282,175, forward strand.
GTAGTCTGTTGTATGTAGCTCGTTCACCGCCACAGACACTAAGCGTCAGTTATGTATGTCCTCTACCGTAGAGTTTGTCATCTTACTCACAAGTCAGGGCATGACATTCATCCACTTCACAGTGTGAATGGCAAGAGTAACGGATTGTTTAAAGATCAATTAAGGGGCTGGAGCGATAGCACAGCAGGTAGGGCATTTGCCTTGCACACGGTTGAACCGGGTTCAATTCCCAGCATCCCATATGGTCCCCTGAGCACGGCCAGGGGTGATTCCTGAGAGCAGAGCCAGGAGTAACCCCTGTGCATCGCCAGGTGTGGCCCCAAAAGAAAAAGAAATAAAGATCAATTAAGTTACATGTCTTCACCATCAGATGAGGCATCATTCGTGATGCTTGTCCGTGCTTGCCCGGGCCAGGAGCTGAAGACACAGCTGAAAATTTCCAGGTAATCCCACCCCCCACGTGTCTGTTTCTGTCCACAGAGAACTGTCAGGGATTCCGAATCTCCAGACGCTATTAACGATAGCTTTGAAGAGAAGTTTCTGAGAGGGCAGAGACTGCATGTAGAAAGATGAACAGAAGCACACCAAGGGCACGTCACGAGCAGAATTGTGGAGCCTGGGGCAGGAGTGTCGGGCAGGGTAATGGAATAACAAGGAAATTGATTTTAAAACTTGGCAGAGGATCCAAATGGTTATTTCCCCACAAAGGGCATATAGTCAGCCAACAGGAGCATAAGGAGGCACCCAGCTTAACTCGTTATTAGGTATACTTCAATCAAAACCACAGTGAGATATCACCGCATACCCAACTAGAAATATTATTATCAAAAAATGTAAGAAGCAACTGTTTGAGAGGCTGTGGGGAGAAAGTAACCCTGACACATTATTGGTAGGAATATAAAGAACTGCGCCCTCTAAGGAAAACAAAATTAGGCAATAAATATGCCACATGATTCAGCTAATCCTCTTCTGCACGGCAGAGCCTGGCAAGCTCCCCGTGGCATATTCAATATGCCAAAAACAGTAACAAGTCTCACAATGGAGACATTACTGGTGCCCCCTTGAGCAAATCGATGAACAACCGGATGACAGTAATACAGTGCTACTTCTGGGTAAAAGGAGGTTTGGGCAATTAGGAAGAGCAATGTCTTTTTTTAAAAAAAATTCAATAAATGAGTAAAGCCGTATTGTATTTACCTCTCTCTCAGCCGTATTTTGTGTATTATAATGCCCTCGGAGTATAGCCCTATCACAAACGGGCTCCCTATCACTGGGCTGCCGTCTGCTCATATGCCACATCTTTAGTATCCCGCTGATAAGGAGAGGCTGTTAGGAGAGTGTAGGTTTCATCCTGGTTATAATAAAGAATGCTGCCATGAATTTCGGGTACCATGTACACATTCTTAAGTGAAATTTTAGAACAAATTCTCAGAAGAGGATTAGCAGCATCATAAGGTATATTTATTACCTAGTTTTGTTTTCCTGAGAGGGTGGGTCCTCGGGATGCACTGATGTGGTAACTCCATGTCTCAGACCCACGAGGACAGGGAAGGGAGTGGCGGGTGGAGAGTATCCCTCGCTGCCCCTTGGCCGGGCCCTGTCCACAGTAGGGCTTCTCTGGAAGCACTGCCCAACGCATTTTCCCCTCCCCACCCCCCACTCCCTTGTTCTTTTCCCTGCCCCAACCTCCTGTGAGCACTGGGAACTGAGCAGCTGTCTCCAGTTTGCCCTGCCAGAGTGGAACGTCACTGGACTTCCAGGCTAGGCAAGTTCAGGGGACCCCACCCTGCCTCACCGCACCCCCTGCCATCACTTGGTGCCCAGCCGTGGCCGGCTGGCAGTTGATGATCACCAGACCTGCATCCAGGGCATGTCCACCAGTGCTGTGCTGCAAGGGCCCTTCCGTGGGAGAGCCACGGGCGGAGGCGGGCGCTGGACAGGACCCCAGCCCAGCGCCACTGAGTCTCGTGGACGTCAGGGCTTTGGGTTTATTCCCACTAGCCCTCCAGGAGAGTGGACAGCGGGTGCGCTGTGTCCATCCCAGCCTCAGACTGCGGCTGTGCAGAGTCCAGTGCCGCAAAGCGAGCTCCATGGCACGTGCAGGGCGTTCACCGCCTGTTCACGGCCGCGGGGTCACCTGCCCGCCTGGGACACACGTGGGATTCTCTCACCAGCGTCACCTACTTCTGTTCTTTTCCCTGCCTGGGATCAGACAGCCGCGCCTGCAACCTGCGGGACGGCTGCGCCCCCTGGCGAGCATGCTCGGTACTGCAGGTGGTTAGGTGCTTGCTCATACCTTGTTGATGCAGGTCATTCTCAGGTGGCCGGAGCACTGTTCTGGGGGAGGCAGGGAGCCCTTCCTGTACGTCCGGTTGGGCGGTTTCTCAAGGCGCGTCCCACACAACCTGTCCCGTGAGATCACTCCTGGAAGGAGTATCAGGAGAATAGCAGGGCAGAGAGATAAGGTGCTGTCTTTCTAGAACCCGCTTACAGAGTGTCAGGACAGGAAGAAGGAAGGTCTGTGGGTAGGCTGGTGGCCATAAGGGGAACTCACCTCCTCCACTACATGGCCAGCGTACTGATTTGGGGGTGCGGTGGGGTGGCGACTCACAGCAGCCCCCTCTGGGAATGAGGTTGGCGTTAGTGTAGCCTATACCACTGTATCACGGTCATCCCATTGTTCATCGATTTACTCGAGCGGGCGCCAGTAGTGTCTCTATTCCTCCCAGCCGTGAGATTTTAGCAGCCTCTCCTTACTCATCTTTCCCGACGATGATTGGAGGCTCTTTCAGGGTCAGGGGAATGAGACTTATTGTTACTGTTTTTGGCATTCGAATATGCCATGGGGAGCTCACCAGGCTCTGCCCGTGTGGTCGAGATACTCTCAGTAGCCTGCAGGGCTCTCCGAGAGGTATGTATGTATGTATATATATATATTATATATGTTAAACTCTCTGTGATTTGTTGCCTACTAGTAGCAGTATAGCCTGAATCTAGGGAATTTTAAATCTCCATCAGAAACTGAAGACCCCTGCTCATTCCAACCCATCTGGCATGACTGAGGCTGGGAGAGCTGGCACAGGCGGGAGGCAAAGGTTGGGCTGCCTCTGAGAAAGGGCATTCACATGTGTCCATCACAGCGACGACAGTGGCTGGGCAGACTAGACTTTACTTTCTTCAATTTTTTTTTATTTTTTAATGAACTTTTACTTCCTCTAGATAGTCCAATTCGACCGTCTTCTCAGTGCTCTTGCCCGCACACCTGGCTGTCTTCCCCGGGGCCCCTTGGAGGGGGTGGGCTCCAGCTTCTACCCCCACCCCAAGCAGAGCTCCTGGTGGCCGAAGACCACCAGAACCTAGCCACAGCCATGCTCGAGGCCCCTCTCCACACATTCGGACAGGCCTCACGCATGAAGGTACCAGCAGAGGAACCCAGGTGTGTGTAATCCCATCAACGGCCAACATCCAGAGACTTAAAAGCGAGCTCTCAGGAGATATCTTGTAGCCTACTTCTCCCTCTGGGAGAAACTGGCAAGCTTCTGAGAGTTTCCTGTCCACATGGGACAGCCTTGCAAGCTCCCCATGGTGTATTCATATGCTAAATCCAGTAACAAGCTGGATCTCATTCCCCTGACCCTGAAAGAGCCCCCAGTGCGACATCGTTGAGAGGTCCGAGTCGAGAGAGACTTCTAAGGTCTCAGGAAAAGGACGAATAGAGAGGTTACTGAGCCCGCCCGAGAAATCGATGATTAACGGGATTTCGTGATCGTGATCGTGATTTTTTAGTTACTCCACTGTGCAGAGACCAGACTGAGAGGGGGATGGCTTGCTGGGACCAGGGTGTCCTCGCTGTAATCCTCCCGAGCTGACTGGCAGTGGCCAATGTGTGAGTGTGCACGGAGCGCACTGCACACTCTCGCATACAACCTTGTAAATGCACAGGTGTCCCTTCGGGTTCCTCCTTTGGGCTCTTACGTGGGACGACAGCACGCCACTGTCTCCCCACCCCCTCCCCCCATGGACAGGATTGTAGGACAGGAAGGGGAGGTGAGAGCTTCCCCCCGGTGTGCAGCCGCCAGGGTGTCTTAAAAAGGGCATTGAGAGGGCCCGAGAGACAATAGGGTCAAGGCACTGCCACGTGTGCGGCCGACCCTGGGTAGATTTCCAGTACCGCACGTGGTCCTTAAACACCAGGCATGAACCCTGAGCACAGCGCCAGGAGGAGTCCCTGAGAACCACTAGGTGTGGCCCAACACGTCCACTGACACATTAGCAAACAAATGAAAAGGACATTGTAAGTCCTGCCTGCACCTGCTCCACACGGGGATGGTGTTGAACAGGCCCCTGGTCTCTCAGCTGCAGAGGACCTGCCCCACCATGGGCTGGAGGGGGAACCGTGAGAAGGGAAGGGAACCCTAGAGCTGGGGGCATAGAGCTTCTGGGCTCCTGACCACACCTGTGTGCACCTCTGCGGCCCCGGAACACACATGGAACTTCCCAGAAGGAGACGACAGCACCTGGATTTGAGGCAGAGAGATGCACAGCATTCCCTGGAAAAGACGAGGAGCAAGAAATGAAGGATCGGAAATAGCCAGGGTGGGCGGGATGTGGTAAGAAAGGAACTTGATTCTCTACCAGTGGGAATGTCTTCTGAGTCAATCTCTACAGAAAATAGCACATAGAGTAGTCAAAAAGTTTAAAAAGTGCTGTTTGGATGACTGGTTAAAGAAACTTTGCTACATCTACACAATGGAATACTATGCAGCTGTTAGGAGAGATGAAGTCATGAAATTTGCTTATAAATGGATATACATGGAGAATATCATGCTAAGTGAAATGAGTCAGAAAGAAAGGGACAGACATAGAAGGACTGCTCTCATCTGTGGAGTATAGAATAACATCACCTGAGGCTGACACCCAAGGAAAGTAGATGCAAGGGCCAGGGGGATTGCCCCATAGCTCTGCTTCATGAGCAGAGGGGAGAAGGCAGATGGAATAGAGAAGGGAAATAGAGAAGGGATCCCTAAGAAAATGATGGCTGGAGGAACCAGTCGGGATGGGAGATGCATGCCTAAAGTAGATAATGGACCAAACATGATGACCTCTCAGTGTCTGTGTTGCAAGCCATAATGCCCAAAAGTAGAGAGAGTATGGGGAACATTGTCTGCCATAGAGGCAGGGGAGAGTGTGAAAGGGGTTATACCCAGGATATTGGTGGTGGGGAATGTGCACTGGTGGAGAGATGGGTGTTTGGTCATTGTGAGATTGTAACCCAAACATGAAAGCTTGTAACTATCTCACAGTGATTCAATAAAATTTTTTTAAAAAGTGCTGTTTAAAAATTTTTCTTTTTATGTGTAGCATAATTTGATCTTCTGCTTCCTTATCTAAAAAGCTACTATAAGATTCACATTATTTGCAAATGCCGTGAGAGGGAGACCGATGTCTGCATGTGAGTTTCGACTATAATCACAGCTGGGTGTGGCCCCAAGGAGCCGCCATATGTGGCATCTGTTGGGGTGGGTGCTCAGTGATGCTGAGCAAGTAGAAGAGTAAATACTGTAGTAAATTGGTGCCTCACAAATTATCCCACATGTCTCCCAGAGCCTGCGTGGAGGAAGTAGCTTCCCTGAGCAAGGTCAGAGCAGGAACGTGTGCAGCCTTACAGGAGCGTGTGCAGCCTTCTCGCGCCTACCACCATAACTTTGCGTCCTTTACCCAAATTGATTTGCCACAAAGGGCTGGTGGCGCCTTTGTTAGGGGCTCTGAATTCTAATGAGATAGGGAGACTTACTAATTCAGTGGTCATTTTTGCTCGACATCTTGCTAGTGCTTTCCCTTAAATTAAATCATTTCCCTCATAAAAACAATAAATGACGTAAGGTAGTAATAAAACAGTAACAACAAGTCTCACAATGGAGATGTGACTGGTGCCTGTGCAAACAAATCCATGAACAATGGGAGGACAGTGCTACAGTGCTTACTTTCACAGATTGAAAGACAAGAGAGTTGCCCACGGTCACACCAGAACTGGGGTCCACAGGCTTTTAACCCAGATGCCTGTTCAGAGTCTTCACCTTCTGAAAGGGTTCAGAATCTTAAATGCTCTCTGAAGAAAAGTCTCGGAAAGTGGAATTCTAGACTCTATGAGGTAATGGTAGTACAGGAGAATTCTTTTTAAAATTTTTTTAAATTTGGGGGGCTGGAGTGATAGCACAGCGGGGAGGGATTTTGCCTTGCACGCGGCCGACCCGGGTTCTATTCCCAGCATCCCATAGGGTCCCCTGAGCTAGCGCCAGGAGTAATTCCAGAGTGCATGAGCCAGGAGTAACCCCTGAGCATCGCTGGGTGTGACCCCCCAAAAAAAAGCAAAAAAAAAAAGAAAAAGAAATTTTAAGTTTTTATTTTATCAAAGACACATGATTTACAAAGTTTATTCATAGTTCGGCTTGAGTTGGGTTTTATACTAAGTTCCATCAACTGTCCCTCCACCAGCGTCTTCTTCCCTCTACCGGGGTTCCCGGGTTCTTCCCGTCCCCAAGCCCTATCTCCAGCCTGACACCTTGACAAAGTTTGGTTGTTAAACTTTGCGTCTTTTGTTTTCAGGGTTGTTGACTCTGTGGTTTCAATAGAGGGATACTGGGACCATTGGTGGAGGTGAATGGGCACTGGCGGAGGGATGGGTCAACGATCACTGTATGAGGGAAATGCAAACACAAAAGCTCATAAGTTTGTAACTACATCACAGTGATTCTCTGATAAAAAATTTAAAAAAATAGTTATCTGTTCCACTGCATTCCCCCCCGCCCCAAGTACTCAGACCCCCCCCCCATGGCCCCTGTTCCCCAGTGCTTCCTGCCTGTCTCTTCTTTCCCCATCAATTATTTCTTTCCCTTCTTCTCCTTATAATCTGGGGCCAAGGGTGGTCCAGGTCCCCCCTTCAAACACTGTGTTCCCTGTACAGTCTCTGTACACCACACAGTGCAGGGGGTTCTGAGCCACATTTCTACAGCGCCGGGGCCTGTCGGACCAGGTGTCTCACGGGGTTCATAAACCAAAGTGGCAAGGACGTTGTTGAGGTTGCAGAAGAGGGTAGAAGGAAAGAGGAAGATCCGACTTCTGAGAGGAGCAAGTCTCGTCAGGAGCTGGAGGAAGGAGCCAAAAGGTAGAACATTAGGTCAGCCACGGCTACACCCAGACACACCCAACTCCAGCTGGCATGGGCTCACGCCAACGTGGGGGTGTGCTAAAGGCTACGGGGGGCACCCCGGGACGGGCAGGACTCCCGGTGAAGGGGGCTTCTTCTGAGTGCACGTGCCCCCCCCCTGACTGGTGCCATCCAGCTTCCTGCCTGTCAAAGGCAAAGGCTCAGGACCCCCGAAGGTGGGCTGGGGGAGTGGGCAGGAGGACGCAAACAGTCTTTTTCAGAGGCTGAAGGGGGTCTGCTTTATTCAACTTTTCGCCTTTATTTGTATGTTTGTTTTCTTCATGTGCCTCTAACTTACGACTTCATTACAGCAGAAAATGAGGCACGAAGCTTCCTAGCCTGCCTAGTCACCATCCTGAGCATGGCCCCGACAGCTGTGGCCATGTAATATGTTAAAAATAATAAACTGCACAAGTACAGTGTGCGAGGTTCAAACCATGCAGCTCACCAACTGCAGCCAAGCAGCACAATGCTTTTTAAAGACACTGGTTCAGGGGCCGGAGCAGCAGTCCAGCGGGGGGGGGGGGACCCACAGGCTTTAACCCAGATGCCTGTTCAGAGTCTTCACCTTCTGAAAGGGCTCAGAGTCTGAAATGCCATCTGAATAGAGAAGTCTTGGAGAGTGGAATTCTAGACTCTGTGAGGTAATGGTAGTACAGGAGAATTCTTTTTAAAAATTTTTTTAAATTTTTGGGGCTGAGTGATAGCCCAGCGGGGAGGGCGTTTGCCTTGCACGCGGCCGACCCGGGTTCGATTCCCATCATCCCATAGGGTCCCCTGAGTGCCTCCAGGAGTAATTCCTGAGTGCAGAGCCAGGAGTAACCCCTGAGCATCGCTGGGTGTGACCCAAAAAGCGAAAGAAAAAAAGTTCATATCTTATTATGGCTTCATTAACTCTTTCCATTCCAAATCCTTAGGGCCTTTTACTAGGTCAGTTAGGGCTATCAGGATACCCAGGTCCCTTCGTTCTTTCTGGTTAAGCTGTGACCAGCTCTTTCCCCATCAAAGTTTCCAGGCTTTAATCTGCCTTATAAGACTATTTATATTTATGTCAAACAAACACCACAATGGCCTACTGTGCCTTGTTTCTTGCCTAAGGTTCAATATGTCATATTTTATATGATTTCCATTTATTTCAACAGACCTGTCCTCCCCCGGCCCCCCCAGCCTGGGCCATCTGCCCAGGTTAAGGGTAGAGGCTCCTCAGGGGCTGCTTATACTTTTCCTCTGTGTGGCTACCATATTTTGTTATTAATCATATAATCAGGGTCATTTTTAGTCCTCACGGTGGGTACAGCACTTCTCCTAACCGGGGCTATGTGAGGCTTTTCCTGTTTCTATTTTGTCTTTTGCGTTCATATTGCTTAATATATTTAGGGATTTCTGTGTATCTGTTAGCTCAAATTTCATTCGTAAATTTCCTTACTGACCCACCTGGTTACCCCCTGCTGCATATTTAACCAGGGCTGAGCCTCCGTTCATCATGCTCCTTAGAACTCCCGGGACGAAGCATTCAGACCCAGCACAACACACATGTATTGAGTATACTGATTCCGAGAATTGGGGGGAGGGCGAGAGGTCACTGTCCAGTTCCAGGAAGAAGTATTCTTTGAATGTCCTTTCACCATGAGCAGACCTTGTCACACTGCAGGGCTGGTAGATGGGGCATGGGACGCAGCATTTAGGTTTCCTTGGCTGTTGCACAGGAATTTTATTCTCTTCTCTAAACCCCGCAGGCTTAGTTCTAAATCAACAACCCCATCCTCACTCACACATACACACGTCCATGTGTATATGGACTAAGCTAAGAGCACACGCTGCTACCCCACGTGCACACACGCAATAAGCTTGTATTCTGCGGGAACTGGAGCAATAGCACAGTAGGGACACGTTTGCCTTGCACGCGGCCAGCTTGCACTGGATCCCCACTATCCCCTGCGGTCCCCTGAGCGCTCCAGGAGGCAGAGAGCAGAGCCATGGTGAGCTCGAGCACAGCCGGGTGTGGCCAAATCCTCCACCCCAAAATGCAAACCTTCAGCCCTCATGGGTGTGTGAACACACACGTGCGTAGACAGCTACTCAGGCATAAACTGAGGGGTGTGTATGTCAAAGACAAAACCAGCTCACACATCACAGGGAGAGTTAGTGGATTCTGCATGTGATGGTACCTGATGCACAAACCCCAGTTTGCAGGTGCCTGCATGCAGGCAGAGTGCACGACCTGTCCTACCTGCTGGTTTGGGACCTGGGAGGGGAAGGAGAAAGAGCGAGGACAGACGTAGCACCTCACATAGACGTGGTCCACAACATAGGTGAGATGGTGAAGAAGCTGTGATCGAGAAGCTGTGGGACCACCTTGGATTCTCTTCTTGGCTAGGAGATCCCCACACAGGCAAACTCCCAGAGCTGCAGAAAGCTCCTGGCAGCTGTCCTGCCCCCAAACCTTGGACCCTGATGTCCCATCTCCCTTCTCCGCACCCACGTCAAGCCAGTCATGGGGATGCAAGGAGAGATGGAGAATAGTGGATTCTAATAATAAACTGAATTCTGGGGTAAAGAAATACTACAGGGTTTGCGGGACTGGAGTGATAGCACAGTGGGTAGGGCGTTTGCCTTGCACGCGGCCGACCCGGGTTCGATTCGCAGCATCCCATATCGTCCCCTGAGCACCGCCAGGAGTGATTCCTGAGTGCAGAGCCAGGAGTCAGCCCTGAGCATCACCGGGTGTGACCCAAAAAAGTAAAAAAAAATGGAAATACTACAGAGTTTAAGATACTTCCCTTGCATACAACTGACACAGATTTGATCCCCAGCACCAAATATGGTCCACAGAACACTGCACGGAGTGATCCCTGGGCACAAAGCCAGGAGAACTGAACACAGAGCCTGAGCATCACTGGGCACATCCCCAAACAAAACAAAAACAAAAACAAAATTTCTGGAAGTTCTGAAAACCCATAGAGACAGAAAATCATGCCTGAAGTAAGGAGAGGTTCTTTTGGGAGTGTTGAGAATTAAAGAGGAGGGATAGTTGCAGAGTTCTGTAGACAGACCAAAAGCTATTTACACACTTTATTGGGGGGTGGGGAAGGTGTCCCCAGCAGAGCTTCTTGTCCACCTCCCTTATCAATATTCACCCCAAGCTGCTAGCCTGATGTCTGACACACTGATGCCCAGCTAGAACTGTGAGACTCAGCTCCTAAGATGTGCTCCCCATTTTAGCTAGCTCCCCTCAGTTTAGGCACTTTTCAAAGGCAAAAAAGTGACTTCCATGTATGTGAATTATACCTTAGTAAAGCCAGTAATACATACTCACACACTCACCTATATACACACCATCATCATCATAATCATCATCATCATCATCCCATTGATCATCAAATTTCTCGAGCAGTCTCAGTAACATGTCCATTCATCCTAGCCCTGAGATGTTAGCTGCCTCTCTTTACTTGTCCTTCCCAATGATGCCACATTGGAGGCTCTTTCAGGGTCAGGGGAATGAGACCCAGCTTATTACTGGTTTTGGCATATGAATACACCATGGGGAGTTTGCAAGGCTCTCCCATGTGGGCAGGAAACTCTCGGTAGCTTGCCAGGTTCTCCCAGAGGGAGAAGTAGGCTATAAGATATTGCTATTGGGAGCTTTGTTTTAAGTCTCTGGATGTTGGCCATTGTTGGGATTACATAGTGCCAGGGGTAGTCCCTGGGTGTGACCACCTAGCTACTGGAAAATGGGAAATCTGGGCGGAAGAGGCCCAGTCCCGATCTGAGCAGGCTTGGAGGTCTCAGCCCCGGGTCCCACACACTTTGGTTCCTCTGCCGGTTACTTCATGTGTGAGGCTCTTCTGAACATGTGGAGAGGGGCCTTGAGCATGGCTGTGTCTAGGCTCCGGAGGTCTTTGGCTGTGGGAGCTCTGCTCGGGGCAGGGAGGGAAGCTGGAGCCCACCTGCTCCAAGAGGCCCCATGGAAGACAGACAGGCGCTGTGTACACACACAGACACAGACACACACACACACACACACACATATATGCATAGCTCCTTTAAAAGCTTCCCCATGTCTCTCTGTATCATTTGTGGTAGGAACTTACCAGAGTTGAGGGGTACAGGCAACCAACTACAAGAGTGTCCATTGCAAAATAGACTCAGCTAAGAAAATCCAAGATATATTGTGCTCAGAAGTACAAAAACCAAAGACAGGAACAGAATGCTGAAACTACAAGATCAAACAAGGAACTTATGTACAAAGGAACGCCCAGAAGATTCACAGCAGATCCATCAAATGGCTCTAAGAGCTGTAAAAGAATGGCAGAATCTAGTACAAGAGCTCAATGAAATGAACACATCACCAAGAATGCTCCATTCTGCTAGACTAGCGTTCAGGTTTGAAAGAACATTACATAGCTTCATGGACGCTTAGCGCTTAGGGCTAATCTATAGCTCTAAAACCAGTTCTGCAAGAAGCACTAGAGCTTCTTTAAAAGACAGGACAACCTTCTCAACCCTTGGCATTCAGCATGGCACTCACCCATGGCACTTAGAGTTGCCTTCCACTAGATTAAGAAAGTTTGTTTATGCCTAGCTTGCTAAGGGATTTTATATAATTTTAATAATGAATTGATATTTCATTAATGTTGACTGCCCTATGTTTTACCTGGTGTTCTCCCCCATCCATAGATATTTTTGATTAAATATTTTACTTACTGGGGCTGGAGTGATAGCACAGTGGGTAGGGCGTTTGCCTTGCACGCGGCCGACCCAGCTTCGAATCCCAGCATCCCATATGGTCCCCTGAGCAGCGCCAGGGATGATTCCTGAGTGGATGAGCCAGGAGTGACCCCTCTGCATTGCTGGGTGTGACCCAAAAAGCAAAAAAAATATTTTACTTACTAATGAAAGCACTTCTCCATTTATATTTTTAATATAAATCTAATATTAATTTTCTTAGATAAAATACACTTTTATACTACTATAGGCCCATTTCTATTTTCCCCTTAAATTTCTTTTCCTTCTTTCTTTCTTTCTTTCTTTCTTTCTTTCTTTCTTTCTTTCTTTCTTTCTTTCTTTCTTTCTTTCTTTCTTTCTTTCTTTCTTTCTTTCTTTCTTTCTTTCTGTTTTGGAGCCACACCTAGTGATGCTCAAGGCTTACTCCTGATTCTATGCTCAGGAATCACTTCTGGCAGGAGAACGAATGAGGTGTCAAAGATCAAACTTGCGTTGACCACATGCAAGACAAGTACCCCGCCCACTTTACTATCTTTCCAGCCCCACTAAAATTTTATTAATCTCTTCACTCTAAGTTTTACATTTGTAGGACTTCCTTATGTTATATACATTTTAAATTGTATTAGTACAGAATTACTCATATTATTTTAGATTTACGCTATTGGAGCTGGAATATATATACCTCTCAGAGAGCCCAGTAAGTTACCGAGAGTGTCCCTCCTGCACGGGCAGAGCCTGGCAAGCTACCGTGGTGTATTCGATGTGCCAAAAACAGTAACATAAGTCTCATTCCCCTGATCCTGAAAGAGCCTCCAGTTGTTGGGAAAGATGAGTAAGGAGAGGAGGAGAGAGTGCTAAAATCTCAGGGTTGGGAGGAATACAGATGTTACTGGCGCCTGCTCGAGTAAATCAATGAACAACGGGATGACAGTGATACAGTGATTTTAGATTTGCACACCTTTTAAAAATAAATATAGTTTTTGAAAAGATTTTACTTTATCAACTTACTGATTTAAAATTTTGTGGAATTTCAGTGGATTAGCTCTATTCATCTGTATCTATGTAGGTGTCACTACCTCCATAATAAAAAAATAATAAAATATCTCTAATCATCATCATCATCATCATCCCCTTGATCATTGATTTTCTCGAGCGGTCTTAGTACCATCTCCATTCATCCTAGCCCTCGGATTTTAAAAGCCTCTTTTAACTCGTCCTTCCCAATGGTGCCGCATTAGAGGCTCTTTCAGGGTCAGGGAATGAGACCCATCATTGTTACTGGTTTTGGCATATGAATATGCCATGGGGAACTTGCCAGGCTCTCCCATGCAGGAAGGAAACTCTTGGTAGCTTGCCAGATTCTCCAAAGGGGAGAATTAGGCTATAAGATGTCACGCGGCCACTTCGGGGGTGGGGTGGGGCTTGGTCTAATAGTCTCTGAATGTTTGCCGTTGGTGGGATTACATGGTGCCAGGGGCAGTTTCTGGGTGTGATTACCTAGCTACTGGAAAATGGAGGATCTGGGTGAAAGAGGCCCAGTCCTGATCCAAACAGCCTTGGAGATTTCGGCCCCGGGGTCCCACACACCTGGGTTCCTCTGCCATTTCCTTCATGCATGAGACTTGTCCGAAAGTATGAAGAGGGGCCTTGAACATGACTGTGGCTGGGTTCCAGAGGTCCTCGGCTGCGGGGGCTCTGCTCGGGACAGGAGGGAAACTCAACCCACCCCCCTCCGAGGGGCCCCGGTGAAGACAGCCAGGTGTGAGGGCAAGAGACTCTTTAATATGCAGAATAAAAGATCTCTAATATGTAGAATAAAAAAGAAACATAATGAGAAAATAACAAATGGCCTAAGTCATCAGACTGTGAAACGGGCTTATATGGGAAGGGTCTGGGAGGGGTCTTTGGGACACTGATGGAGGGGAAACAAGGTCTCTGGTGATGGGTCTGGTGATGGAAGAATGTATGCAGGAAAAGTATGATAACCAATATTTTTTTTTCTATAGGGGAGAGCATGAACACAGTCCTTCACTCTCACAAATTCAAGTTTGCCACAGGTAGGGAAATCTCAAGGGTCAGCACATCCGGAGTGCAATGGACAAGTCTCACCCTGGGAAAACCAGCTTCATGATCATGGTATCTCCCCTGTCAGGTAAATATGATGATTAACAGTATTGTCAATCCCAGGAACCTTACTAAGTATATTTTTAAAATATAATTTATCGTAATTTGAAATAAATAAGGAAACCTTGTTACCAAGCTGATGATAATCTGTGTAGCTTGAACTGATGGAATAACTCAACTCCTTCACCTGAAATTCCAGAGAAAAGAGGCTAATGTATATGTGCAGTAGCAGAAGAAGAAAAGGAGAGAAATGGGCAGAGTATTTAAGAGCTAAAAACAGGATTTCCCAAAGTCTGTGAGTGGTAGGAATCCTCAGAGTGAGGAAACAGTGAGTATGAAGCAGGGTAAAAAAGAAACTAATTTATAGGAACATCACAGGGTAACTGCACGAAACCAAAGCAAAGAAAACAGGGAGGAGACTGAATTCCTGCAGGGGTCCAAGTAACAGATTCCTTAACAGCTATAAGACACTACAATCAGTGGAGTAATAGCTATAACGTATAATGTACAAACTTAGAATTCCTCACCAGTGAAAATACTTTTAAAAATGAAAGTGAAATAAAGACATTGTCAAAAGCAAAGCCAGAAATTCTCCACCAGCAGTCACACACTATCCGAAATTCAGTAAGTACATTTTTAGTAGGGAGAAAATGATGCCAGATGGAAGTCACCGATGTGGAAAGGCACGAGGGGAGGAGAATGGGTTGTGTGTGCACTGGCTGAATGTGGACTGTACAAAACAATGACAAGACTGTCTGTGGCATTTCAGGCACAGGAAGAATTAACATGCATGCTGACAACAGCATATTGTTGGTGTGGTGAATGGAATCGAACATTCCTTGTGTTGCCTGGGAGGGGAGTAAAGTTACAAACTCACAGTACACTCCAATAATTCAAAACTGCACACTCCCGTGTTTAGGATAGCAGCTAATAGTCAAAGAAAGAGTATATAACAGAATTGCTACAAAGGCTGCATTTACCGTTCATAGCAGAGGTGTTCCTAATAAAAGACAAAAATGACCCAGACTATCAGCTCCCATTGACTCTTAGCTCCTGGCCTCGGACTTTATATTTTAAAGAATTTCTAATGAGACAGGTCTAAAACCTCACCATAGATGTGGAAAAGTTTGAAGCAAGGGGCTGAAGTGATAGCACAGCAGGTAGGGCGTTTGCCTGGCACGCGGCCGACCCGGGTTTGATCCCCAGCATCCCATATGGTCTCTTGAGCACCACCAGCAGTAATTCCCGAGTGCAGATCCAGGAGTAACCCCTGTGCATTGCCAGGTGTGATCCAAAAAGGAAAAAAAATGTTGTAAGGAAGAGAGGTGTGAGAGGACACATACAGCCTGTAGTCTCGCCTCAGCCCTCTTCTTTACTTTCCCTTTTGATTGTTGCTATTTGTTTGTTTGTTTTGAGCAGTGTTTTGGATTAACCCAGCTCTCCTGTCTGTAGGCATGCACCTTCCCGCTAGCACTCCCAACCCTCATCCTCAAGATTGGACCCGGACGAGCTTGAAGGCCCCTCCCATCCAGAGTGGGACCCAGCGTCTCTGGACTCTGCATCTTCAGAACCACAGGGAAAGACCAGCGGGCCGGACCCGAGCTCCTGTGTGAGCCTTGCCCTTTCCCGGGCAGCTGCCTGCTGGTGGTATCCTGTAGCTGTAACACTCTGTCAAGATGAGGCAGCTTTGCCCACACAGCTCCGCCTCTTGGCCCTCTGTGGCAGCCCCTCCCAGGACTGTCACTGTCACTGTCATCCCGTTGCTCATCGATTTGTTCGAGCGGGCACCAGTAACGTCTCTCATTGAGAGACTTATTGTTACTGTTTTTGGCATATCCAATACCCAGGACAGTCAGGAAAATTCTGGCTTTTGATCTGGGCTTGGGAAAATAGCCGTTATACGTGTCTCGGTGGCAAAGGACCTGGATACCGACAGGGGCTCCGAACAGAAATACAGGAGATGGTTCCCTGGGCGGGTCACTAGTCTCTACCTGCAAAGGTCCGGAACTTAGAGTACAGCAGGAGCTAAAGCAGGAGGTGGCTTTGTGTTGAGCCCACACCACTATTCCCGAGCCTGGCCAGGCCTGGGCACGTGGCACAGGGAAGGTGGCAGACACCAGCTAAAGCAGACTCAAGGGACCGGCTCTCGTGAGCATAGTTGACTGAGAGATTCCTGAGACCGGCCTGCCCTGGCCTACACGGGCAAAAAGAGGGTCCCAGGTCTGCCTTCAAAGCCTCTTTCAAAGTCTGTGAGTGAGGACAGGCTAGGAGTGACCCCCCAACTCCCACGCCTCACCTGCCTGGCTTATGCATCCACTCAACTGTTGCCAAGCTGTGCGGCAACCTGGTGCCCCTGAAACCGTAAGCAAACGCACTTGATAATCATGGCCGGAGTCCCTCTCGCCCTCTCTCCCTCTGCCCAGAGACCCCAGCACACTCACAGAGCAGAGGGCCCAGGATGGGAAAACAGGAGGCTCTTACCCAGGGATGGGGGTCAACAGGCAAAGCCCAGAGAGAGAAACTCGGAGCTCCCCCTGGACGCCAGCCCTCCATAGCAGGAAAGGAAGGAGACCTGCACCTCCACAGAGAGGCTCAGTTTCTCCCAGAGCAGTCACACAAGGCGCTCTGGGCCAGAGGCTCAGCTTGAGTTTCTCAGAAGCCGTTGCAACCGTCGGCTCTTGTATCAGACATGTGCAGCACAGGGAGGCAGCCCCTCACTACCCGGGGAGTTCAAAGCCCTTCTCCCGGGACCAATGTCCACAGTACCTAGGGACTTAGGAAAACACCATTGAACAAGATGAAACACAGTAACAGTGTGGCTATATCGTAGAGAATTTGTGCCTCAATTCATGATTTTCATTCTGCAGTGGACTTGTAAAGATGATGATGATGATGATGATGATGATGATGATGGTGATGATTGCTTTTTGGGTCACACCCAGTGATGCACAGGGCTTACTCCTGGCTCTGAACTCAGGAATCACCCCTGGCGATGCTCAGGGGACCATATGAGATGCTGGGATTTGAACCCGGGTCGGCCGCATGCAAGGCAAATGCCCTCCCCGCTGTGCTATCGCTCCAGCCCCAAGACTATTATTATTAACCCCATTTCACAGGTAGGGGAACAGAAGCACGTAGAGACTTACCCACTGGCTTTATGGACAGCTCTGTGTCAGAGCTGACAGCCTCACTGCTGTCACTCAAGTTCTTACTAGCCAAATGAAATGCAGTAGATGCAGATGGACTCGGTGCCTGGCTCTGAAGGCCCTCACCGCTGAAACAGGAGGGAAGAGCCATACTTGTGAAAAGTGACTCACACCAGCCGAAGTCTGAATTGGACGTGGGTCCTTGACCACAGCCCAGAATGAGGAGGCTCTGCCTACACAACACTCCTCTTGACCCTCTGCTGCAATCCCGCCCAAGGACAGTCAGGAAGATTCCGTGGCATTTGGACTGGGCTTGGGGAAATGACCGCATCGGTGTTATTCAGTGCCTGCGGATTTCAGTACATAAACGTCTCTGTGCCGGAAAGGCAGTGGAGATGAGTCCTGACGCACTAGAGATCCTACCAGGGTTAAAAGAAGGCCCCAAGCCTCTGTCTGAATTTTCTCTGCGATGGAGGTGCAGCTTGGAAACAATGCTACTAGTGTGTCATTCCACCCAGGGTGGGGAGACCCTGAAAAGTCAGTATCATTTGTTCCCAAGATTCTCGGAAGGGTTTTTTGGTCTTTGTTTTGTTTTGGGTCACACCGGAAGATGCTCAGGGGTTACTGCTGGCTCTGCACTCAGGGCTCACTCTGGCGGTGCTCAAGGGACCCTATGGGATGCCAGGGATCTAACCAGGTCTATTGCATGCAAGGCAAGTGCCCCACCTGCTGTCCTATCACTCTGGCCTCATTCCCAAGGCACTCGGGCCTGTCGTGGAGGTCACAGACCAAATACGTTGGCTTATTTCTGGGTCTCATTCCCCTGACCCTGAGAGAGCCTCCACTGCAGCACCATTGGGAAGGATGTGTAGAGCGAGGCTTCTGAAATCTTAGGGCTGGGACGCAGGGAGATGTCACTGAGACCACCCGAGAAATTCAACCATCAACGGGCTGAGGATGAAGATGATATTTGGGGTTGGCCGAGGGTCTGGGCAGGATGGTCGGGAGGGCTGGGTGGGTGGTCAGTGTTCACTGGGCATGGGCCACCTGCTCTGCTCACAACCCTGTCCGCATAGCCTGGAGGAGCATGGGAGCGGCGGAGCCCCACCTTTGCAGAGGTGGAGCTTGAGCTTCAGGTGCATGGAGGCCGCTGAAGCCCTGTGCACCCTGGGGTGGGGGGGGGGGTGTAGTGAGGTGCGGGCTGAGCCCACTCGCAGGTGGACACTATCCTAGCAGAGCCAGCAGAGCAAGTCACTTGTGGTGACGCTCACTCACCAGGGCTTTATTTTAGGGCATCGATGCTACGTGGTTGTGAGACTGGCACCCCGTGAGAACACTGGGCCCAGCATCAGCACCAGACAAGGAGCTGGCGCGGTGGCACACCCAGGACGGGGCCCCCTGGTGCTGCCTGGGAGCTGGCCTGGCACAGGGCACCCCTGGCCTATTTCTGCTGTCCGTGTCAGGAGCAGGGGCAGCCCGAGTCTGAAGGGCCCCGGGGACAAACCCTGACGTCCCCGAGGAGGCCCACACACTGCATGATGTCGCCCGCCGCAAGGGCTCCACTGGGCACACAGTGGAGGGTGGGCCCTGAGGGATGGGCCAGTCCGTTTCTGCAGCAGGTCAGTTGAGTCTGAGCTGGAGAAGTCCAGAGACCACAGTCGGGGCTGGAGGTGGGCACACACAGGCTGCCCAAACCCAGGGGCTGCTTGCACCCACGTGGCCAAGCATGTGCCATGCCCAGGGACACGTGCCACCAACATCTCCCGTCTTGAGGTATGTACCCGGCTCTCTCTGCCTTTGGAGGAGTCCTCGGTCTCTGGAGAGCGAGTGACTCTCTGACTCTTCTCTTCCTCCCTCCCTTTCCTCAAAAAGCCTCCAACTCAAAATTTGTTTTGTTTTGTTTTGTTTTTTTGCTTTTGGGTCACACCTGGGGATGCTCAGGGGTTACTCCTGGCTCTGTACTCAGGAATTACCCTTGGTGCTCAGGGGACCATATGGGATGCTGGGATTCGAACTCGGGTTGGCCACGTGCAAGGCAAATGCCCTCCCCGCTGTGCTATCGCTCCAGCCCCTCAAAATCTGTTTTCACTTGAAAAAAAAAAAGAGGGAGGGAGAGAGAGATGAGGTTCAAGAAGGGGTGGGGCTTAGGAGAAGGGGCCGAGGAGGGTGGGAGGAGGGAGAGTAGGGGTGGAGAGTAGGGGGTGGGAGGAGGGGGAGCAAGGGGTAGAGGTGGGAGACGAGGTGGGGGAGGGGCGGTCTCCTGGCCCCCCATGACACTTCTGCCGGGATGTCTCAACCATCGCCCCACCGTGCAGTGCGCGGGGCTGGGAACGTGGCTGAAACTCCACAGCGAAGCCCCTTCAGGCTTCTCCCAGGGGCAGTCTCCGCAGTGGACTGCGCCCGGCCTGGGTCTTCCTGCGGTACGGACCCTCACGGTGTTTCCTGGAACACTTCAGCCGATGCTGCGGCCTTTCCGGAGCTGGGGCGGAGAGGTGTGACCCGGGCCTGTCCCCTGGCAGCTCAGCCCACCTTCTCTCCCGCGCCTGCGCACAGCCGAAGCTCTTGGCTGAGTCCCGAGGGCCCACCCTCCAGGGCAAGCGGGGGCTGGTGCCCAGCCAGGCCGGGGACCTGATAGTTTTCTCGTTTTATGGGCTCCATCCCGCAGTGCTCAGGGCTTATTCCTGGCTCTGCGCTCAGGGATCACTCCCGGGGGGCTCAGCAGAGCGTATAGGATGCCCGGGATAGAGCCCAGCTTGGTCAGGTGGGAGGCACATGCCCCACCCGCTGGACTGTCTTTCAGGAGGCAGGGACCGGGTCTTGATTCTGCACCTTCCACTCTGGAGAGAAAGGCAGAGAAACCAGACGGTATATCCCGGTATATCCCACACCCACACAGACAGGAAACGCGAGCCCAGCCCAGCATGGCTGCCTGAAATCTAAAGACCCCAGTGATGCCGCCCCCAGCCCCAGAGGAGATTGTGGCAACTTTCTGTGCAGGCAGAGAGTCTCTTGCCCACATGCCTGGCTGTCTTCCCTGGGGCCCCTCGGAGGGGATGGGCTCCAGCTTCCCTCCCCACCCCGAGCACAGCTCCCGGTGGCCGAAGACCACCAGAACCTAGCCACAGCCATGCTCGAGGCCCCTCTCCACACGTTCGGACAGGCCTCATGCATGAAGGTACCAGCAGAAGAACCCAGGTGTGTGTAATCCCATCAAGGGCCAACATCCAGAGACTTAAAAGCAAGCTCCCAGAAGCGATATCTTACAATCTACTTCTCCCTCTGGGAGAAACTGGCAAGCTACTGAGAGCTTCCTGCCCACAGGGGACAGCCGTGCAAGCTTCCCATGGTGTACTCATATGCCGAAGCCAGTAACAAGCTGGATCTCATTCCCCTGACCTGAAGCCTTTAGAGGCTTCTAAATCTTAGGGATAGGACGAACGTAGAGGTTACTGAGACTGCTTGAGCCACTCAACGATCAGTGGGATTTCCTGATTCGTGGTTCGTGATTCTGTGCAGGAGAATCGGTTCACAAATGCCCTGTGTTTGCAGCTCCAAAGCTCCCGGAGGAGTCAGAACTCAGAGGTCCGGATGGAGAGTATGGGTGACAGGCTCACATTTCTG
The DNA here is from genome assembly GCF_027595985.1 of Sorex araneus. Lineage (NCBI taxonomy): Eukaryota > Metazoa > Chordata > Mammalia > Eulipotyphla > Soricidae > Sorex > Sorex araneus. Next base: position 207,302,998 of record NC_073303.1, read on the forward strand.
CTTTTCGTTTTGCAGGAATGCTGCTGGCTCTGTGCAAACAGCACACACACACACACACACACACACACACACACACACAGTCCCTTTATAAAGGCAGCTTACACAGGCACACAATCACGGTGGCCAGCGGCCAGATGCGGCTTGAATTATGAGCAGATTTCTCCCCGCGGGTCCTGTTGCTGAGGGCAGCCTGGCCAGGATCCCGGACACACAGCCGGCCACGCACCCACGCCGCCCTGGGATGCCCCAGCATGGGGTGTGTGAGGTGCCCTGTGCAGTGGGGACAGACAGGGAAGGTGAGTGGTCAGTGCAGTCCCATTCCAGGTCCGGAAGTTTGGGGCCGAGAGGGAGAGCCCCCTCTGGTGGGGAAGCGGAGAGCTTGCGGCCAGCTCTGAACTTAGCAGGGAGCGGAGATTGCACACAGCCACACAGCACAGCCGGTCTACAGGTGAGTCTAGGGGGTCCCCTAAGGACTCCCTGACCCCCCATCCTTGGCTCATCAGCCTCTCATTTCAGAAGTCGGTCCATGAGACACAGGCCTAGTACCAGGGACTTTCCCCAGCTGCACAGTCCTTCTCAAAGGGTGACTCGCACAGCCACCTGTACGCGGGGCCTCCCCCTCGTCCAGACCTGGTGAGGCCAGGGCCAGCCGCAGAGGGCTGTGTCCAGGGCTGCCCCCAGGAAACCAGGGCCCTGCACCTTCCAGAGACCTAGCTCGGGGACAGCTCACAGGCTGAGAGGGGAGCTGGGGGCTGTGGAGACTGTGGAGACGGGGCCCTTCTGGGAACTCAGGCTTCTGTCTTTCCCCGGTCTCCCTCCCTCCCACCGGCCCGGGCGTCCATGGAGGACAGAGCGGGGCCGGCCGTGGGAACAACGCCCTGCTCTCCGAGAGCCCCGTGCAGATGGGCTCCGGCGGAGACCTCCTGCCCTGAACGGGGGGCTCCTTTAAGGCCACCGAGTCCCTCTCTGGGCCCCATTCAGAACATGCAGCCCTCTGGCCTCTGGGCCCGGGATAAAAGCTGCTTGTTGCCTAGTGAGCAGGCGAGGTGGGCATCTGGGTGTTTTATGGGTCCTTTCTTCCCTGACGTCGTCTCCCTCCCCACACCCGTGGCTCAGCCAGGCCTGGGAACGTAACCCCATCCACAGAGCACAAAAGCCTTTTCTGGCCTGTCTTTGAAAGCAGGCGGCAACGGCGTCACCCTGGAGACCGGCTCCTTCCGGACCAAGCCCTCCCCTCCTCTGGCCACCCCAGCCCCAGCCCTAGCACAGCACCCCACAAAGTGCCCAGCTTCCAGACAACTGTGGACCCTCTCCTCTAACGGTGTCACTGAGGTCCCTGTTCCCTGGGCCCTGACTGGAGCTGGGTAGACGCTCCTTCCTTCCCTGTCCCCATACTGCACCTGATGGGACTCTATCCCTCCCTCCAGCCCTTTCTGCCTTAGGAGCCCAGCTCAGGGGCCCCTGATGCTACCAGGAGCAGCTGCCAGCTCAGAGCTGCCCTTGCTATGCCACAGCCAGCGCTGGGTGCTAAGGTGCGTGGGTCACTGTTTTTCTCAAACATGACCCGTGCATCGTTGGTCGTTTCCAGTTCTGGAATAGAAGCTGAAGTGTAGCTGGGGCCGGCTCTGACGGGAGGACCAGGTATACCAGATGCCTGATGCTTCTCTGCTTTGCACGTTGACTGTGACTACGTGTCTACAACAGGAGGTGGTGACCCGTCCCCGAATCTGGAGACGGGTGTGAGATTTTCCTGTTACCATTCACAGTTCTTAAGCAAGACTCAGCTAGGGGAATTCTCTGTAAGCTGGAAGAAGTAGAGGAGTGCGGAAGGGAAATGAAACCTTCCTGGCTGGGGAGTGTCTGCTTAGCACATGCAAGACCCCTCTTCCCCTTACTGGTGTCAATTATCAATAAAGCAATAAAACAAGAAGATAAGATGGAACAGGCCAAGATAGTTCAAGTGCAAAGCCCAGTCACCAGGTGAGAGTCACTAAGAGTGAGGGTCACCAACAGTTTCTTAGTTTATCAGTACCTGCATCCTGGTCAGGCACAAGAAAGAGGAGCCCAGGAACTGCCTTCCTCCTGGGACCTGGTGATGACACTCCACAGTGCTTAGTCCAATGGCCCACAGTGCTCCTGAGAGGCTAGTGCAATGGTGCCCATTTTACAGATGACGAAAAGAAGACACCGAGGAATCAAGCCACAGACCTCAATACGCACACACTCAGCTGCTCTCTGCACACCCCCAGGTGACTCTGATGCAGCACCCGTGTGGTCTGTGCATTCTGAGAGACCCCACTCCCAGGAGCCCTGCTTGGCACACCCTGCGGAGGCCCATCTGAGAATCCCAAAGTCGCCAACCCTTGGCTCACAGGTTCCCAGAAACACCTCCCTGAGGTCCTCCCCCTCTGCACCTCTCCCTGCCCAACCTCACACTGGTCCTTCTTCTGATTTCAAACCAGCATGTCCTGGAGGGAGAGAACTGGTGCCCGGGACGTCACCCAGGAGACGGTGACCCAGAAGTGTCACAAGGGAGGCGCTGCCCTGCCTGTCCCGAGAGGTTGGCAGGGCCCCAGAACCAGCTCCTCAGAACGAGGGTGGCCAGGATGCAGGGCACAGAGACCGGGAGGCCCAGGGGGAGATCGGTGGGAAGAAGGTGATGGAGGTGGGGGAAGGGGCACTCAGGAACTACCCATCTCCCTCACACCTGCCTTTCCTGAGGTCCTAGGAAGGAACAATAAGGAACACCTCAAACTTCTCATCCGAGCTTTGCCCCTGGAAGGAGCTTGCTGGAGATACGAGGGACCCAAGGGAGTCGAGTGTGGGGCAGAGGAATTCTATGTGCAGAGAAAAACACGGCCAAATACAAGGCATTCACAGGAAGAGTGTCATGAGGAGGAGAGCAGGCCAAGAACAGGTCACAGGGGACTGTCAAGGCAGGACACAAGCACCTCCAAGATGAGGTTGATTCAACACCAAGTAAAGGGTGCTAGGAGGGCCCACTAGGGAGGGGAGATGCATGCTGAAAGTAGACTATAGACCGAACATGATGGCCACTCAATGCCTATATTGCATACCACAACACCCAAAAGGAGAGAGAGAATAAAAGGGAATGCCCTGCCACAGAAGTGGGGTGGGGGCTGGATGGGGTGGGGGTGGTGGGAGGGATGCTGGGATCATTGGTGGTGGAGAATGGGCGCTGGTGGAGAGATGGGTATTTGAGCCTTGTATGACTGAAATACAAGTACGAGTATATGTAAATCTAAAACTGTACCTCGCGGTGATTCACTAATTAAAAAAAAGCTGAGGTTGACTTATTCCGTTTCTCTTTCCGGTGCTGCATTGTGGACACAGGTGAGAGCTCAGACGATAACCCCCACTCAGGACCCTAAGCCACGGCCCCAACCAAGGAAGCTTATTTGCTTAGTTATTTGACTTTTGACCACATCCACAGTGCTTAGGGATTGATCTCACCAGTGCTCGGGGGACTATGCAGTGCCAGGGATCGAACCTGGAACACCCACATGCAAAGTTTGTGTGTGTTAGTCCTTTGAGCCATCTCTGCCTACCCCACTCAGCCCGTTTAACTTTAGTATGTGACAGACTCAAAGTTAAGGTGATGTATTTTAGACACAGTGAGCCTGGATGATATGGAATCTTGTTGAGTCAGAGCAACCTGCCTTTTAGTTTGTTGAATATTTTAAGAGAAGTTTTAGGTTCACAACAAATTTGAGAAGAAGGCACAGAGATTTCCCCGATGCTGCCTGCCCCAGCTCCCCGGCATTGCAAACATTCCCCATGACAGAGGCAGATGAGTAAATTGATGAACCAACGTTATCATTTCATTACCACCTGAAGTCCGCATTTTATACCAACACGCTCACTCTAAGTGGTACGCAGCATATGGGCTTTGACGGATGTGTATTCACACCACCCCCCATGAGAGTAACAAACAAACACAGCCCTAGAAATTCTTAGTGCTCTGCTCAATTTATTTCCCCCTTGTCTAGAGACCTTGGAAGTCTTTGTCTTCTTAAAGTGAAAAATAGAGCATGCCTTTACCTTTGCATTGCAGCCAAGTCCTCCTCCAATCATACTTCCGGAAGGAAACTGCAAGCACTTAGAGTACATTTGGTGCTTTTCCCTGGAACTTCCAATGCTATAATTTTACTGGAGCTTGGTGAGAGATTAAATGGCATAAAGCTAGTTGTCCTTGGAGAGCAAAATTGTCATGCTAGCTGATATGCATGATATATTAACCGGGATCTATCACTCTCCTGAAGTAGTAGGCTGGCCCAGCCCCCAATTTCTTGACCAGAAATTTCTCTGAATGTGATCACTGGGGCACCAGCAGCATCCATTAAGAGCTTGTTAAGATGCAAATTTTCAGGCTCTGCTTTGGACCAGTTGTGTTAGGTTCCCACACTAACCTCCAGTGGGAGGGAGTGGAGCAATGCTCAGCCTCCCAGAGGGTGTCCAAAGATTCAAGTCTGTGCTGACACTCTCTGTGGGGACTTTCTGATTCTGCAAGGTAAGTGCTGAGTCTCCCAAGACCTCCCTTCACTTATGACACCATCAGAAACCACGATAAGGTCGTCATTTGCACTTGTGAGCAAAGCACTCATTAGATCGTAGTTTCACACCAACCCTTCCCCCAGTTTGAGTCAAGTCACAAAACTCATTTACTCAGAAGATCACCAATACTTTACCTGCCAGTGGGGTGAGCAGGGAAGGTGGGCAGTGTGGGAAGAGCAGAGGTGGCCATCACAAAAAGTACTTCTACCCCCTGCTTGGACCAGTTTGTCCTTGCCAGTGAAATGCCCGAGGAAGCCACAATTAGTAAGTCTGCACAAGATCCTGCACCAGCACAGATGTTGAGTTCTGCCAGCCCTACTATGACAGTCATCAGGTTAGACCTGAGGCCCACTTGATCTGCATGGTGTGGGAGTGTTTCTGCGCCTCAAGTTTGTTTTTAAATTTTATTTTCGTAAGGTTGTTCACCGGCAGAGCCTGGCATATTGGATATGTCAAAAACAGTAACAATAAGTCTCTCAATGAGAGACATTACTGGTGCCCACTCGAACAAATCGATGAGCAACAGAGTGACAGTGACAGGTTAAGGTTGTTCACATTGATTGATTACATTCAATATTTCAACACCAATCCCACCACCATTACACCTTCCCACATTATTTCAAATTTTCGCACCACCATTCAAGCCTGCCTGCCTGGGGCAGATGCTAGGTAATTTATTTTCTATTGGTTATTATAAATATTATGAGAGGTTACATGACCGCTTTTGTGGCTGCATGCTTCTGGAATTCTAAAATTGCAAACGGTTTGGGTCCAGAGACATCTCCGTAGGGAGCAAAACCATTTTGAGATTCATTTGTGAGTCTCTGAATCAAGGCTGTTGATGTGCTGAGATGAAGCCCAGAGGCAGGTCATGGGTGTGGCAGGACCCCAGGACCCCAAGAGGGCAGGGAGACGGGAAGGGCCGCCTATCTCCACTGACTCCATGTGGCCTGTGTGTATTTACTAAAGGGCCACGGTTGTTTATCTCTCTCTGCTGCCCGTGTTTGGTGGTCTCTGCTGCTTCCCCTACCCTGGGGAAGCCGATGGTGGTGGGCAGGCAAAGGAAGGAAAGAGGGTCAGGCTGGTTGGTCTCAGTTGCTGTTTACTCCAATCTCCTCTCCATTCTCCTCTGATTCTCCTCCTGCTTCTCCCTCCCCCAAGCTACTTCATTCTCCTTCCGTCTCCCCCAGCCCACTCTTACAGCCTAGTTAAATCCCAAAGCATGAGGGGTTGGGGGAATAATTACACGTAGGTGTGGTTATACAATCAACAGCGGTGGTAAAGTCCTTCCCTCAGGGGAAGCTTCTTCTAGGACTGATTCTCATTCAGCAGAAGACCCACCCAAGGGTGGAATCCCATGGGTGTGTTTCTCCTCTTCTTGTCCAACAAACATACATTCATAATATTAGTCACTTTGTAAAGACACAGTAAGAAATATGTTAAGGTTATAGAATTGCTCTCCTGGGGCCATCTCAATCTCAGACAACAGTGCTTAGGCCAGATTAGTCTTTCTGAACCCTAGCAGGGTCCTAATCTTTTCCTTACTTTTTGGATCATGACAGCATTTGTTCATGACCATGCTCTTAACTTATAGTTGAGTATTGTGGCACTTTGGCCTGGCCCATTTTGATGCCATTTGGTAGCTCACAGCTTTCCCTGCGTCCATTCAGTCCCTCATTGGGACCCTGCTTTTGGAGTGCTAGGAACTAAGGGCAACTGAGGCTGAAGTCAAGGAAGCAGATGTCTTGGAGTGCGTATTCTTTGGAATCAATTAACTCTCAAGTTACAAAAGCTAATACTGTCTTCCTGTGTCCATACAAAAAGGACATTGCTTTAAAGTAAACTATTTAAAAGACATAAGGAGAGGAGAAAGGCAATACGTGAATACGTCAAGTGTCCTTAGAAGGATCTGACATTACAAGTTAACAGAATCCGATTGGGGGAAAAGGTGATAGACCGGTTGGGGAGGAGAGCACAGAGAAGTTACAGATAAGCACAGAGGAATGGGAGTGACTTGGGAGCACTGTGATGGGTGTAACCCGATAAACCTAAGCTCCCTGTGGCAAGGGAGAAAGGATAAACCAATGTTATCCTACAGCCTGGAGTCTTAGTCCCTGAACCTGCATACCTGAGTTTTTCTTCTAGAAGCTCGTGGCCACTGAGATTTCATCTTAGTGGGCGGTACCCCTCAAGGTTTAGGGAGTCATGGTTCTCAGGCTGAAGTGAGGAAGAGGAAAAGTCATCTCCAATCTTTAAACTATTTTAAGAATATCCATCCCCCTCCCCTCCCCCCAAAAAATTAAGAGTTGATTTAGTATTAAAACCCAGAAATCTGGGAGGGGATGCTTGAAACATTGAGAATGTCTCCTTATCTGTCCTAAAGGATAAATGTGTAGAAGAACTTAACCACAAACTCTCATCTGCAGGCACAGTGTAACTGTGCCTCAGTGGACCATCCCACAAGGGAATTTATCTTTTTTTTAAAAAAAAATTAACAAATTATTCTATTTAGGCACCATATTTTACAAAGCTGTAATAACAGAATTTGGGGCAGTTCATGTTCCAACTTGAAACCCACCACCAGTGTCAGAATCCCTCCACTAATGACCTAAGGATCCCTGTCTCCCCTTCTTACCTCCTCAGAAAGTTCATTTACTCTGTCAGAAGAGAGCATAAAACGACACTGCCATAGCCATGCCGCCCAACCCCGCACCAGGCTGTTTCACTCAGGGCACCCATAACGGGGCTGGTGAGGCCCCTCCTCCTCCCAAGGGACACAGCCCGGGCAGCTGAAAACCTTCAGAACTCAACCACCGCCATGCTCACGGCTGCTCTCCACACACCTGGGCTGAGCCTCACCCACGAGTGAACTTTCTCTTGGACCATGTGGCTGCATTCATGGCCACGGGATCATGTCAAGCCCCACACCACTAATATTCCAAGAGTAGCACACCATATTTCGTGGGTTTTAAAGTAGAAGGCAACCAATATTAGAGAAAAATATATATTTACAGATATGTATATATACATTTATATATAAACATGCAAAACTCAACCTTCAACAACATGTTAGTAACCTCTTAGAGAAGGGCTTAATGTCCTCTGGGTGAAATACAACAATCATTTTTTTTTCAGGTATAAGTCTCAGTCATATAATGATTGAACCGCCATCCCTTCACCTGTGCACATGTTCCACCACCAAGAACCCCAATATACCCCCTCCCTCCCAGCCCCCACCTAACTAGCTAATGATCTTCATTTTATTCTCTATACTTTGAATACATTCAATATTTCAATGGAGAACTCACTATTATTGTTTGGAATTTCCCCCCAACAATCAGGCCTGCTGAAAAGGCATCATTTAATAATTTCTTTTCATTGCTGAGAATGAAGATTCTATGAGCTCTTTTTGGATTTCTGATATTTGAGTTCAGTTCACAGTCTAGATGCATTTCTGCAAGAAGCCACTCTGGGTGCCAAAATGGGTTAAAAGACCTCTTGGATCATAGTCTTTAGGAGCAGAGGGTCTGTTTCGAGAGCAGCAGCTCCGGATCTTATCTGGGCTGAGGGCGTGCCGGTACCGCCCCCTTCCCATGATCGCCTATGAGCCACAACATTGCAAAGTTCCTACCTCTGGGTGGAAGTCTTGGGGGGTGGCTCTCGCCATGTGGATGATGCCGCCACCACCATTTTCCACGCAGAAAAACAGGGTGGAGAGGGAAAATCCCTCCCCGGGCAGCACATAGTCGTAGTACAGCTCACAGTCTAGATGCATAAAATACAACAATCTTTACAAACTTTCCTCCAAGGAAACTTTCTTGGATCACTTTCAGTGGTTTATTCATAACAAACAATACGAAATGAATTATTTCAGTTCTGCTTTGGGGCAAGGGTTGGGATTCAGGATGGGAACATCCCAAATATGGTGGTGGGAAGTTGTCATGGGGGTGGGACTGGTGTTCAAATATTAAATATAGTAAATTATTGTGAACTAGTTTATAAAAATAATATTCAAAAAAATTCATTTAAAAAACAAACTACCTATTTTATCTTAAGCCACATGCTTACATGAATGTTGAGTCTTACTGTTTTAATGTATAGTTATTTCACTTCTACAAAATATCCAAAATCCCTGACAATGCCTTTATGCCTATATACACAATCCTTCTCCCATGACAGAATTTATTGGTCACCCCAGAACCAACCCTTCCTACAAATGTGCTTCCCTAATTTTTTTCTCGATGAAAACGACTTCTAGTAGTGAAAATTTAAAAATGGGATTACATAAAACTAAGAAGCTTCTGCACAGTGAAAGAAATGATGGCTACAACAATTAAACACCACACTGAATGGAAAAAAATATTCACCAAACACTGGACAAAGGGTTACTATTAATGATTTATAAAGTACTCACAAAACCCATTTTTTTTCAAAACTACAATCATATTTATTCAATTTTCAGTTACAAACATATGCAAATAGAAGAGAAACACTGAAAGGAAAGAAATCAAACGAGAAATCTGGGTGTGCTTCACAATTTCTGACAAAGGATGCTATCCCACCACCTGACTTGGCACTCAGGAGAATTTTTTCCTACATTTTATAGATTCACGTGAGATATAGTTACAAGCTTTCATATTTGAGTTACAATCACACAATGATCAAACACTCATCCCTCCACCAGTGCACATTCCCCACCACCAATGTCCCTTTCCCACCCTCCCCCTGCCTCCATGGCAGACAGTATTCCCCATACTCTCTCTCTACTTTTGGGCATGATGGTTTGCAACACAGATACTGAGAGGTCATCATGTTTGGTCCTTTATCTACTTTCGGCATGCATCTCCCATCCCTATCGATTCCTCCAACCATTTTCTGAGCGATCCCTCCTCTATTCCAGCTGCCTTCCCCCAACCTGCTCATGAGTCAGGCTTCCAGCTATGGAGCAATCTTCCTGACCCTTCTCTCTACTGTCCTTGGGTGTCCGTCTCATTTTATGTTATTTTATATTCCACAAAGGGCGCTCAGGACACTTTGTTCAATCTCATCTTCAGCTGAAAGTCATAGAAATTTAAGGATCCCCATAATGGAAACTGGACCAATAATAAAGGGAGTTCTCCCGGTGTTGCGGCAGATCTGCAATTTAGTCCTGACTTCAGAGTCCCGTGGACAGAATGGCTTCAGTGTTACAGCTCTTTGCTTACAGTGCACATTGCTGCACCTCTGCCAAATGACTCTTCAGTGGAATCAGCAGCACTTGGTAATGGATACAACGGGAATCCAAGAGTAGCGATCTCTAAGGCTGGGGCGGCAATGCCAGCTACTCACCACTGTAGAGAACGGAACTGTGGTTACTCTGTATCACCGCACCTGAGGTGTTTCTGCTACCTGATTGGTCACATGCTATGTAAATGGTGGTTTGTGAAACGGTCTGATCAGATTGCTTATGTCCTGTGCAGATGAGGTTTTACAGGATGACCAGTTGGATCACGAATGTAAGTGAGGAACCAATCAACTGAAGGTCTTGATCATCTTGCCCCTCTCATCTCACTTTCTCCAGAACACGTATCAGACGTCAGAGAACATTTTAAAGGCTCTTTAAAAGCAGATCCTTAGCCCTGAGCTTCACTAATTCAGAAGGAGTGCAGACAAGGCAGCCAAGCAACTCTCCAGGAGAGGCAGCCAACATGTTTTATAAACATCAAATATGAAGATTAATCCGTGTACAAAGAACATATCACAAATTCATAGACGATAAGAAGAAAAAGGCAGAAGCATTAGGAAAGTATTCAACAGCAGCAGAAATAATGCATGCATATATCCCACAAAATCTCCCAGTCTTCTTAAATCTGGTGAGTCTGAAGATTGATTTTAACAGTAGCTAGGGAATATAATCAGCAACAACACCTGCTACTCCACCAGCCATCAATGACGTAGCCAATCCAGGCCAATCACTAGCCCAGAAGATTCTGTCTAGGCTATGATTCTAAGGGGCGAAAATGGATCACAGCACCATGCACTGAGCACCACCATTTTGGAGCAGGGTTTCATATTCACAAAATTAACTACACCATAAGCAAACAGCTCCATCCAAAAAAATGAGGAGAGTTGTTTAACATATCTCAAAGACAACATGCAGATGGACCATATGTGTTTAAAAAGTGCTCTTCGTCAATTTATCAACAGGGAAATGCAAAACATAACAACAATGAGATCCTCACACCAGTGAGAATGGCACACATCAAAAAGAGAGTTGTTGCCAAACCAGTACTGGCAGAGAGATGGGGGAAATGAAACCCTTATCCAACGTTGGCGGGTATGTTGTCTGGTTCTGCTTCTGTGGAAAGGAGTCTGGAGTCTTCCCAGAAAAGTTAAAATTGAGTTCTCATATGGCCCAACAATATTCTTTGGTACATTCCCAAGGGCCAAAAAATTTAATTTGAGAAGCTGTATGTACAACTGTGTTCATTGCAGTGACAATCCTTCTTCACTAGACAATTGATTGTCCAGACGTGACAGTCAAGGTCTGGAAACAACTCAAGTACCCAAGAACAGATGAGTAGATAAAGAAACTGTGGTAAATAGACACAATGAAATACTTCCCAATTTTAAGAAAAGATGAAATCCTGCTGTTAGCAGCTGCAGGGACGGAACTGGTGGTTATCATGCCCAGTGGAGTTAATCAAAGCGAAGACAAATGATCACGAAATGATCTATCTCATATGTAGAGTATCAATAAATACAGTGAGGGTATAAAAAGGGTCAATTATAATAGACCCTGACAATTGGCCTATAGAACTAAATTTGTGGAGTGGAGAGAGGGGTCTTAAAGCAATGGGAGGTTGCTGACAACCCTGCAGTTGGTGCAGTGTAACCGTACTGGAAGCCTGAAACACAGCTGCATTGAAATCGTGGTGCCTACATAAAAATATTAAGCAAATAATTAAAAAGTTCTTTTAAAAAATTTTTTTATTGAATCACCATGTGGAAAGTTACAAAGTTTTCAGGCTTAAGTCTCAGTTACATAATGCTCGAACACCCATCCCTTCACCAGTGCACATATTCCATCACCAAGAACCACAGTAAACCTCCCTCCCACCCCACTCCTGCCCCCCCAACCCCCCACCCCGCCTGTGTAGCTGATAAATTTCGCTTTTTACTTTCTCTTTAAAAAGTTCTTATTGTGACTATGCAGACAAGAAGTTTGCTGAGGACATAAGTCCCATATCTCACAACCTGCTGACTTGCCCATAAAGCTCTTTCCTTTTCTTTCTTTTCTCTTTCTCTCTTTCTTTTTCTCTTTCTTTCTTTCTTTCTTTCTTTCTTTCTTTCTTTCTTTCTTTCTTTCTTTCTTTCTTTCTTTCTTTCTTTCTTTCTTTCTCTTTTTTTTTTAATTTTTTACTCCTGACTCCATGCTTGGGGCTGCTCTGGGCTGGAGACCAAATCTCAGCTCCCACACACAAAGGGAATGCTCCCACCCTTGGAATTATCTCTCTGGTCCATAAAGCTTGGTTATGTCTCTAACTGACCTCCAAGTCATGGAGAAGCTGAACCTTCCTCATTACAGATTCATTCCTAGGTTTTTTGTCCAGTGTAGCAGGAAGAAACTTGTCTCCCCTCCCTCTCTATCCCTTGCCTCTACTTTCTCTCTTTGTCTTTATGGAGGACTCATTACATAGGCGTGACATTATTCACGGGACACTGAAGATTAGAGGGGGTCTAGAGGGGCATCCCTTTACCTGTTTGGTTTCCCTGGCAACCAGCCCCCATCCTCATCACCCTTAAGACTTCTCAAAAGAGGAAGCCTTAAGCCCTAAGAGTGGATGAAACGAAATAGATACGGAAACTCATTACTCTGCAACAAGTATCCAGGAATTCTGGGCTGAGTCCAGCAGCCTGTGTTTCTGAATACCCTCTTGGTCTGGTGACCCTCAGGTCTGAGCACTGGGGATCCAGGGTCCCCTTCATGGGTCAGATTGTCAAGTCCAGTAAAGTCCAGGAACCCAGTAGTCTGTGAACAAGACTTGTGAAGTTCAACAGACTCCCCAAGACCTTAGAATTTGCTTTCAAATAAAAGGGAATCAACATCTGAGAGAGAGAGCGAGAGCAAAAGGGAATGCCCTGCCACAGAGGCAGGTGGGGTAGAGGGGACGGACGGGGTGGGGGTGGTGGGAGGGATGATGGGACCATTGGTGGTGGAGAATGGGCACTGGTGGAGGGATGGGCACTCGACCATTGTATGACTGAAACACAAGCATGAAAGTTTGTAAGTCTGTAACTGTACCTCATGGTGATTCACTAATAAAAAATTTCTAAAAAGGGAGGGAGAATCAACATTTGCTGAGCAGCTGAGAAGTTTAACTTCTTTACTCCCCACAGCAACACCGTTAGGCAGATCTTCTTACCCTTGTTGAGGAAAGAGGTTCAGAGAGGAGAGTGACACTTAGCAAGCAACACAGATGTCCCATGCAACGTCCACTCCTTTTCCCCACTAGCAGAGGCCTGGGAGATGTGGTCCCAAGAAGATCCATGGAAGACCGGGCTAATCCTCCCTCTCCTCCTCCCCCCCATTCTAGTGCTGATAGCAGTAGAATGTACCCTCACCAGCAGACAGTAGGACCCTTACCCACCCTTGGTGACTTATGTGACATGGGGAAGAGAGAGGCAGCGGTCTCAAGAAGGCTGCCTACTGCCTCCCTCGCCTCCTCTGTAACCCAAGAAGTGCCTGGGAATTTGGACTGATGCGTCATCAAGGAGTCGCCCTCAGCCTCACACGGGAGCGATGTCCGGCTGCGTCCGACCTCCACGTGTTCTGAGCTCCATGGGAGATGATGCCCGAGGCCTGAGTTCTCAGGGAGCTGTGCGCTCGGGCGGGGGGTGAGGAATTGTGCTTTGCAAGAAAGGAAAGTCAGTCCTTACCCGGGCTTTTGGGGACCATCTCTTTTGCTCACAGAAGAGAATTTCAGAAGATGAAGAGTAGAGGAGAGCAAGCTTATTGGGGGAGTAGAGAGAGGAAGGGGAGTAGCAGATTAAGACACATGCTCGACTCATTTGTGGAGTATAGAATAACATCACATGAGGCTGACACCCAAGGACGGTAGATACAAGAGCCAGGGGGATTGCCCCATAGCTGGAAGCCTGCTTCATGAGCGGAGGGGAGAAGGCAGATGGAATAGAGAAGGGATCACTAAGAAAATGATGGCTGGAGGAACCAGTTGGAATGGGAGATGCATGCCGAAAGTAGATAATGGACCAAACATGATGACCTCTCAGTGTCTGTGTTGCAAGCCATAATGCCCCAAAGTAGAGAGAGAGAGTATGGGGAATATTGTCTTTAATGGAGGCAGGGGAAGGGTGGGAAAGGGGTATATCCCAGGGTATACCTGGGATATCGGTGGTGGGGAATGTGCACTGGTGGAGGGATGGGTGTTTGATCATTGTGAGATTGTGACCCAAACATGAAAGCTTGTAACTATCTCACAGTGATTCAATAAAATTTTAAAAATTGAAAAAAAAGACATGTGTTGGAGAGAGAGGGCTTCTCCAGAATGGGGAGGGCTGAGCACACACCCCAGGTGGAGAGAGACAGGCCACCCTCCCCAAATGTGTGCTTGTCTGCGGACTTAGCTTATATGTCGTTCCAACTGCCACCCCCTAGTAGCTGCCAGGGGAGAGAGCTTGGAGCCGTTGGTGGTCTGATACTCTCTGCCTGGCCTTCGTCCCAGAGCGGGGCCTTTCCTGCCAGGCATCCACCCTCTCTCCTCTCAGGGACCAGTCTGCATCTTCGTGGTTTTCCTGGCTCCCGAGTCAAAGGCCTGCATGCCTCTGGGCTGGTTCAAGTTTCAGACACTTTTCCTACATCACCAGCCCTCCACACCCCTATCTTCTTGCCACCAGGAACTGGCATGGACTTTCTAGGCTTCCTACCTGGTCTGGCTGTTCTGAGGGCCCAGGGAGAAGCAGAGAGTCGAGGTGTCAGTGGAGAAATTAATCTGCCTGGCCATGCTGTGCCTCTGACCAGAAGTGAACAAGGGTGTGCAAAGTCCACCCAGACAGATGCCAAACCCCAAGGGACTCCTAATCCCAGAACCAAGAATGTGGAGTGGCTGCAGGATGACCCCACAGGTGCCAGTGTGGGCCTCTCTCAGCCCTCAGGGTGCTTCAGGGACTAAAAAGCTCTGCCTGGGGGCTGGAGCGATAGCACAGCGGGTAGGGCGTTTGCCTTGCACGCGGCCGACCTGGGTTCGAATCCCAGCATCCCATATGGTCCCCTGAGCACCGCCAGGGGTGATTCCTGAGTGCATGAGCCAGGAGTGACCCCTGTGCATCGCCGGGTGTGACCCAAAAAGCAAAAAAAAAAAATAAATAAATAAATAAAAATAAAAATAAAAAGCTCTGCCTGGCTTGGAGTACCCCTCCCCCTACCCCTCCAGCCCCCAGCGTCCTACCACAGTGACAAAGGGACCTAAAGGATGACAGACAGGCTTGTTATTATCATTTCCTCGTTGTAGATATGCTCATTTCCTTTTGATTTGAAAAGAATGCTTAAGTGATGTATTTATTTATTTTATTGAATCACTGTGAGATGCACAGTTATATTGGGTCTCAGTCATACAGTGTTTCATTAACCACCACTTAATGATATATTTCCCACCACTGGTGCCCCCAGTTTCCCTCCTTTTCCCCCTCCCGTATTCCACCTCTCTATGGCAGGTACTTTTCTTCTCCCTCCCTCCCCCCCCCCCCTCTCTCTCTCTCTCTCTCTCTCTCTCTCTCTCTCTCTCTCTCTCTCTCTCGCATTATGGTTTGCAACACAGGTACCGAAAGGTTATCAGTCTGTCCTTTTACCTGCTTTCAGCACTCAGCTCTTGTCCAGAGCGATCATTTCCAACTCTCTTTGGCATAGTGGTCCCTCCTCGAAAAGTTTCAATTATTTAAAAGGGCAGTTGGGACGGGGGACGTAGCTTGCAGAGAGATAGCACAGTGGGTAGGTCTGTACTATTGCATGTGCTCCACCTGGCTTGGACCCCCGGCTCTCCATATGGTCCCCAGAGCCGTCCCCGGAGCCAGGATGAAACCTTGAGCAAGGTCGGGCGTGGCCCAAACTCCTCCCTCCAGATTAATGAAAGGGAGCGCGTCTCCTGAGCAGGCCTCACTTCCGTAAGCCCCAGACGAAAAACTGGGCACTGCGGCACCCCTGGGAAACAACATACGTGCTCACCCCCGACCTGCCTGCCAGAATGTACTGAGCACGTCGGGCGGGAGCAGAACGAGCACCCCCAGCACGCTTACTTTCATGCCTGAGCGCAAACGGGTGTCCCAGGGGTGGGGGGACCCATCTGGGACTCAGTTTCCCTCCCCAGAGCACGGGGGTGCTTGGCGACTGGTGCTGAGAATCTTCCTGGTGTGGAAAGCGGGGTGCTCGCGCCGAGAGCCGCCCGGGTCGGGCCGCGCGGGTGTTTCCCCGGAACATTCCTGAGCGCGCAGCTCAGTGCGCCGGGCGCGGGGCCGGGCGCGGGGCCAGCGCGGGGAAGCGGGGGCACCCCCGGGGGCCCGGCTCCAGGGCGCGTCGGTGCTCGCGCGTGCGGAGTCGGGGAGCCCGGGACCCCGCGGGGCGCGTCCCCGGAGCCCCTCACGTGCCGGGGAGGCGGGGACGGGGCGGGCGCTCCCCGGGCCCCTCGCGGGCCGTCTAGCCGGGGAGGCGGGACGGGGCGGGCGCTCCCCGGGCCCAGCCGCCGCCGCCTCGCGCCCCGGGAGCCGCGCCCGCTCCCCGGACCCCGCACGGCGCCAGCATGCTCAGCCTCCTGCACCTCCTGCGGAGCTTCTTCAAGGTGAGCCGCGCGGGCGGGGAGGGGGCCGGGGGACAGGGGCTGCTGTCCTGCTCCTCGGGCCGTCACCTGCGCCCCCCAACTTCGCACGGGCCGCCGCCGGCGCTCCCCCACCTGGCAGGACGCGGGCCGGGACGCGGAGCTCGCGGTTCCTAGCCCGGCCCGAGCGCGCCCGAGCGAGTGACCGCGGGGGCTAGTGGACGGAGGCGCGCGGGTCCCCTGGGGGTGGTAGGCGTCCAGCGGGGGCTCTCCTGGCCCGACTTGAACCCGCAGAATAATGTCCTTCGTGACCCGCCCCTCCGGGTCCCACCCAGAGGTATCTCCGCTCCCCAGCCCCCGCGGGGACCTCAAAGCGAGTATAGACACAGCCTCCTGAAAGGAGGCAGAAGAGAGGGCGCGGAGGGAGGGACAGCGGGGACCTCAAAGCGAGTATAGACACAGACTCCTGAAAGGAGGCAGAAGAGAGGGCGCGGAGGGAGGGACAGCGGGGACCTCAAAGCGAGTATAGACACAGCCCCCTGAAAGGAGGCAGAAGAGAGGGCGCGGAGGGAGGGACAGCGGGGACCTCAAAGCGAGTATAGACACAGACTCCTGAAAGGAGGCAGAAGAGAGGGCGCGGAGGGAGGGACAGCGGGGTCCTCAAAGCGAGTATAGACACAGCCCCCTGAAAGGAGGCAGAAGAGAGGGCGCGGAGGGAGGGACAGCGGGGACCTCAAAGCGAGTATAGACACAGCCCCCTGAAAGGAGGCAGAAGAGAGGGTGCGGAGGGAGGGACAGCGGGCCGGGCGCTCTCCGTACACGCGGCGGGCTCGGGTTTGATCCCCAGAACTCCAGATGGTCCCTGGAGGTACCAGGTGGGATTCGTGCTCTAGAGATGGGCCGGAGAGGGGGGCGGGAAGAGGGCAGCGGATTGCAGCCTGGTCAGCGGGGCCTGTGCCCGGTGGAGGACTGCGCTTCACGCGTTAGGGGTGCAGCGCCAAGCGCGGGGTATCCCCGACTTGGTCACTTAGCGCCGGCCTGCAGGACGCCCCTTCCTCCAGCGGGCGCCTCAGCCAGCTTAGGAACTGCCTGTGCGTGGGGTCACCACCGGTTAATTCGCTTCATTGGAGCGCACCGGCCTCGGGAGGCAGAAGGACTCTCAGAAAGCCACACGGGGGGTGCAAAGAGGCGGCCGAGGAGCAGGGCCGGCGGGCCGCGTGTGACTGGGGCTACTGTTCTGGCAACACAGACACACCTCCTCCTCCTCCCGCGGCTGAGTCCTGATCCTGTTATAACAAGCTGCACAATCCCGGGGCCATCAATGAACCACTCTTTGTTTTGCCATTTGAAAGATATGGGCAATTCCGCCGCTCTCAGGACAAATAGGAGTGTAGATTTCATTTGCTTGTTTGGGGGCCACACCTGGCAGGGTTTAGGGCTTACTCCTGGCTCTGTGCTCAGGGCCCAGGGGGACCTTCCGGGGTGTGGGAAATGGAATCCAGGTTGGCAAGGCAAGCCCCTTGCTCCAGCCCCAAGGATGGGTCTCTGTATAAAAAGTATTTGTGGGTAAAATTTTGAGCCGCGGTCTGTGGGCTTTACCTGCATCAGTGCTGGCATCAGCGGGCACCACCAGAGGATCATGAGCTGGGCAGAATCTGAAGTGACCAGTCCACTGGCCTCCCAAATCAGCCCCGGGTCTCCCGCTGACAGGCAGGGCAGGGCTTTGGGGAGTTATTCTTAGGGGAGACATTGTTCTTTCTAGCTTGCTCCCAGTGGCCTCCTTCCACCCCTCGTCATACCCTCGGGGGTGCTGAGGTCTACCCCACAGCCGGATGGTCCCCAGAAGAGCTCTGTCCACGCTGTCCCTCATTAACCCCCGGGGAGCAGCTTAAGTGCCACAGCAGCGCGCGGCTGGCCGTGCAGGTAGAGCTGGCAGAGTGACCTACTACCACGGCTCTCACCTAGTCTCCCTGCAGCCCAGTCATGAGGAAGGACCCGGGGGTGTGGGCGGCCGGGAAGCTGCTGTTCCAGTCACCTGCAGGTGTCCCCGGGCCGGTACTGCCCACTTGACTTGGTGGTTTGTGAATCAGGAGCGGCCCGTCTTGAGGAAACAGACTGCTGGGACAGTGCCACCAGAGTCTGTGAGCACAGAGGCAGTGTCCACACCACAGCTTAGGAGAGGAGCAGCCCACGCTCCAGGGAGCTACCTCTCAGGGAGACTTCTCTCAGGGAGATTTCTCCTGGGACATTTCTCACCAGAATCTGCACAGAATCTGACTTTGCTGTGGGCTCTCTTGGCTAGGATGGTTGTGTGTCCCAGGCTCTGGCCACACACAAGGGCCAGAGAGCATTGCTCCTATGGGTCCCTCACAGAGACAACTGTAGCACTGTCATGCCGTTGTTCATCAATTTGCTCGAGCAGGCATCAGTAACGTCTTCATTGTGAGACTTGTTGTTACTGTTTTTGGCATATTGAATACACCACGGGGAGCTTTCCAGGCTCTGCCATGTGGGCAGGATACTCTCGGTAGCTTGTGGGGCTCTCTGAGAGGGACAGAGGAATCTAACCTGGGTTGGCTGCATGTAAGGCAAACGCCCTACCACTGTGCTATCGCCTGCACAAAGACAAATGAGTCAGAAAAACTAACCCAGGGTTGGGGGTAAGGAGAATCCGTGGGTTTAATCACCCAGAGGCCTACCCCGTATCTTTTGGTGGTAGGGAGTTCAATCCAAAAGTTTTTGTTTAACTGTCAAGGGGATCCCCCCAGACGGTGAAACACCTATTTTTGTTCCTGGAGCCTTTACAGAAGTGGAAATTCCCTTTCTTGCTGTGGGATTCCTATCCCACACCCTGGCACGTATTCTGGGCACCTGGCTACTTGCTGTTCGCCCAGTGCTGTCCGTGTTCTGTGGTAGATCAACACAGCAGCCTCTGCAGTGGCACAGTCTCTGCTCACAACATCATCACACAGAATTCATGAGTCCGCGAAGACCCGAAATGGGCTGAGGACATTTTCCAGTGCTGTACCTGTCAGGGGGAAGCAACCTGCTTGATGTTTGGAGGAGGAATGAGGGACAC
Source organism: Sorex araneus (assembly GCF_027595985.1). Taxonomy (NCBI): domain Eukaryota; kingdom Metazoa; phylum Chordata; class Mammalia; order Eulipotyphla; family Soricidae; genus Sorex; species Sorex araneus. Next base: position 207,322,459 of record NC_073303.1, read on the forward strand.
ACCCAGGAACACGGACTGCAGGCACAACTTCCCCATACCTGTAGGCAAAGACCAGAAGGGATTTCTTCCGGTAAGCATGTCACCTGGGGAACGGTGCAGGAGACTCCCCAGGACTGAGCTTAAAGGGTCCACACGGTTGTCTCCTTGTCTTCTTGATGAGCCAGTGAGGGCGTTAAAGAGAGCGGCAGTAGACACGCTTGCTTAGTCACCAGAGAGATGTATGACTCCTTGTTTTGGAGGACAAAGGGTGTGCCTGCATCTTCCAGGTAACCTTTCCTATGGCAAAGACTCTGCATCATGAGTGAATGAGCAGGGTGGAGTTTCTGCTAGGAACTGTGCCTGTCTTTGCTGGAGAAGCAGCAGAGGCTGGATCTGGGCTCCAGTGAGCTACCACAGGGGGATGCCTAGCATGACTCCCTTAAGGACAACAGACGTACTGGCCACCGGGAAGTCATGTGAATTCAGAACCATGTTTGGTAACTTCAGGAGAGACTCATTGTTACCACATAGCTTTCTTCAAAGAAGGTTCACAACATGTGACTAATAAGCTTCCCTTCCCTTCCTTCAAGGAACTACAGACTCAAGTCTATGAATTAGGGAAAGGGCAGTGGTGAGGTTTAGCCAGTGCATAGTTGTTAAACTCTCCCAGAAACCACGACAAGCACTCATGGACCCTTCTACCAGATCTTTTAAAAAAAAAACAAACATTTTCAGAGACCAGGGAGATAGCTCAAAGGACTGACAGATGTCCTTTTGCATGCACTTGATCGCAAATAACTCTTAACCCCAGCACACTGGGTGCAGCCCTGACTCTACCCACTCCACCAAGCCGAGTATTGAACTACCCAGCCCACTGGCCCAAGAATCACCAGTGGTGGCCCCACACCCTCTGGGTGTTTCTCACAAGGCCTCCAAAGATGTTTTAAACACTCTTCAAGTTAGAAGATCCCACTAGTATTGTCTATTTTATCTTGCATTTGTTTTTGAGCCATATATGGCAGTGCTCAGGGCTTACTCCTGGCTCTGAGCACAGAAATGACTCCTGATGGGCTCAGGGATTGAACCGGGGTTGGTTGTGTGCAAGGCAAACACCTTCACTGCTGTAATGTCACTCTGTCCCCTGCCTCCTCATTTGGGTATTAGTACTCAATACCAAAGAGATCCTGGAATCAGAATATTGTGACTCCACTCTAGTGCCTGGTACATAAATGCTGCTTCTGTCTTTTTCATGTTAGTTCCCATTGGTAAAATTCTCATCAAATTTTAACATCTCTCATGAGCATCAGCAGTTTATAGAGAATAGTGCTTATGACACTGTAGCACTGTCATCCCGTTGTTCATTGATTTGCTCCAGTGGGCACCAGAAACGTCTCCATGGTGAGACTTGTTACTGTATTTGGCATATCGAATACACCACGGGGAGCTTGCCAGGCTCTGCTGTGCAGGCGGGATACTCTCGGTAGCTTGCCAGGCTCTCCGAGAAGGGCGGAGGAATACGTTCACTCCTACGTGAGGCTCGGCCCAACCTTGAGCGTGGCGGTGGTTGGGTTCTGGAGGTTTTCGTCTGCGGGCCTGGGTCCCTTGGGGTGGGGAGGGCTCTCACCTAACCCCCTCTGGGGCGCCCCGAGTGAAACAGCCTGACACGGAGTCCGGTGGCATGGCTATGGCGGGCGTCACGTGCAAGGACCCCATTCTTACGTAGCTGGTCCCCTAACCTTCTCCCACAGACTAGGAAACAATCCTCCTGGCTGACTTGATGACTTGTCCATCCACAGATTAATGGAACTGTTGATCCTGCATTGGATTCTGGGATCTCTGGCCTATAAGAGAAGAGACATGTATTACCTTAGAAACCCTGGGAGTTTGGAGATTTGAATTTGTTTTTCTCTCTCATGTAAGCTGACCAGAGCAGTAGCACTGTAGCACTGTCGTCCCATTGTTCATCAATCTGCTCGAGCAGGCACCAGTAACGTCTCCATTGTGAGACTTGTTGTTACTATTTTTGGCATATCGAATACGCCACAGGGAGCTTGCCAGGCTCTGCCATGCGGGCAGGATACTTTTGGTAGCTTGCCAGGCTCTTCAAGAGGGACGGGGGGATCGAACCCAGGTTGGCAGCATGAAAGGCAAATGCCCTACCCACTGTGCTATCGCTCCAGTCCCAACCAGGGCAGTTAGAAGCAAAAAGTTTATCCATTAGTACTTAGTGTTTTTGTGCCTTTCTTTTGTTTTTGTCTTTTGGTTTTGGAACTTTTTTGGCCACACTTGGAGGTTCTTGGGATATTGAAGATATCAATATCCGGGGAGCTTGCTAGGCTCTGCTGTGCAGGCAGGGTACTCTTGGGAGTTACTCCTGGCTCTGTGCTCAGGGATCACTCATGGTGGTGCCTAGGGTACCTATATGGGGTGCTGGGGATCAATCCTGGGCCAGCTGTGTGCAAGCCAAATTCTTTAACGCCTGTACTATCTTTCCAGCCCACCTTCATGCCTTTCGATCACGTTTTTTTTTTTTTGAGTCACACCCAGCGATGCATAGGGGTTACTCCTGGCTCATGCACTCAGGAATTACTCCTGGTGGTGCTTGGGGGACCATATGGTATGCTGGGGATCAAACCCAGGTCAGCCACGTGCAAGGCAAATGCCCTACCCGCTGTGCTATTGCTCCAGCCACTCAATCACGTTTTATAACAAGGATCATTTGTTTTTCCCAGAGCTCCTAAAGTCAATGTGTCCAGCGTCAATTTGGGGTTCACCTCACGTGCAGTGAGAGACCAGAATTCCATAATATAATCCCAGTGTATTTTCACACCACTGACCTCAACCAGGTGGAAACTAATCTCACGCACCCCTCTCGTTCTGAACAGTCTGCTTTCTGCCCTCATTCTGGTACCGCTGTCTTTACCGGTGAGATCTGTGGGCTGCAGACAGTAGGAATGTCATTTCAAGCTAAACAGGGGAACGTAAGTTCCTTGACAGCGTCTGGGGTAGCTCCCAGAGCCGATCTAAAGCAGAGGATCACAGGCTGTGGGTGCAGCTGCAAAGGCCAGTGGCTTAGGATTTAGATGCCCCGTGGGGAATGAGGGTTGCACGCATCCTTAGTGAGCACCTGCTCCCACCCTCTTGAGCAGACGCTTGGATCCACGCTCACGAGTCATGATTTCTGCTGGAGCTCTTGGAGCTGTCCTCCAGGGTGGGGAAGATGCCTTGCCAGGGCCGGTCCAAGAGGGCAGGCCCGGTGTTGTTGCTCAGCTATTGGGGTGACCAGATGGCTCTGCCCACTGGCCAGGCCTGCAGAGACCGTGCAGGAAAGTGACACGCCCCTTCCCAGGAAACAGGCGAGGAAAAGCCCCAGCAGGTCTCGCTGGCTTCTGAGCTTTGTGGAGAGGGGACCCTGCCCAGGGCATGAGGGAATTTTCTACAGGTCTAGAGGTGGGGTGGGTGGGGAGGAGGGAAGAGGAGATGTTAAAGGACTGGCCTAAGGACCCTGTGAGAGATCACGAAGAGCGGCACTCTTGAGCCCTGCTGAGACCGGCACCCGGCAAGTTGGCAGGAGACACGAGGGACTTAGCAGACGGGGACGAGACCTGCGGTGTCTCTCCCAGGGGTGTCCTCCTGCAGTATCCTTCTGGGCTGTGTGCCCCTGCAGTACCTCTCTGGGCTGTGTTCTCCTGCAGTACCTCCCTGGGCTGAGCCCTCCTGCAGTACCTCCCTAAGCTGTGTCCTCCTGTAGTATCTCCCCGGGCTGTGCACCAACGACTCTCTCACTCATTTGGAGATGAGAAGGGACCATCTTGAGAGCCCTGAGAACTGCCCCTGAGCACACGGTGAGGCCCCTCCAGGCCTCGGTACCCAGAGTGCCTGGGGGCCCCCAACAAGTACTGTGAGGAAAACCCCAGGGCGCTTCCAGGCTAAGAGGTGGGGGGGCGGGGCTGGAGCGATAGCACAGCGGGGAGGGCGTTTGTCTTGCACGCTGCTGGCCGACCCGGGTTCGATTCCCAGCATCCCATATGGTCCCCTGAGCACCACCAGGAGTAATTCCTGAGTGCAGAGCCAGGAGTAACCCCTGAGCACTGCCGGGTGTGAACCCAAAAAGAAAAATAAAGAGGTGTGTGTGTGTGTGTGTGTGTGTGAGTGCATGTGAGTTGTGAGCATGCATATGAGTGTGTGTATGTGTTACTGTGTGTATGAGTCCGTCCATGGGAGTTGAGTGTATGAGTGTGTAAATGTGTATATGAGTGTGCATGTTTGTGAATGTGGATGAGTATGTGAGTGTGTGTTTGATTGTGTGGGTGTGAGTGCGTGCATGTGTGGATGTGAGAGAGTGTATGTGAATGTGTGTGTGTGAGTATGTGTGGGCATTAGTACTGACCTGGATACTGCCATGTCTTCTGCATCCCTTGAGAAAGTGAGGGCGTCCACCAGAAGCACGGGCGACAGGAGGGACCCAAGAAAGCAAGGCTCAGAGCGGGGCCGCCCAGCTGCAGGCTGATGAGTAAGGCCTCGAGCCCACACCCGGGACAGTGGCTCTGAGATGACGGCTTCAGTGGCCTCACCCTCCGCTCCCTGCCAGGCCTCTGTCCCTGCTCCCTGTGGCCACACCTGCTTGAGTGGCTGGTTCTCAGCCCCCCGCAGGCCTCCCAAGCCCCCAGGAGAGCTGAGCCTGGGGCTCAGAATGGGACAGAAGGTTTCGGAGCAAACGTGTGTGTGTGTGTGTGTGTGTGTGTGTGTGTGCACGCGTGCGTGCGGCAGGAAAGCCCTCAGCAGAGCTGAACCCGGGTGGGCCAGCCACACAACAAGCACCCCAACACGAATGGGCAGGGGAGCAGGCCTTGGGGCAGTGGGCTGGAGCACTGGGGGCTCCCACCTCTCACATTGGAGCCAAGTTGGCTGCACTTGGGGGTGGGGCACTCCAGGGCATCCTCCCAGGACACCCTTCAGGGCCGTGTGTCCGGAGCACCCGAAGCGGGACAGGCTCCAGCCAGAAGCACCGTCCTCTGGCCAGGGATGCTGGTGTGGCCTCGGGGGAGCACACACCGCCCGTCTAGCACCCAGAACTGCCCGAGCCCTGCATGGTTCCAGAGATGGCGCCAGAGCCGTGTGCTTGGCGCTGCGGAGACGCCACAGCGGGGACGGTGCTTGCCTTGCACGTGGCTGAGCCCTGCATGCAGAGCCAGGAGGAAGCCCTGTTACAACTCCCTGTTGTGGCCCCCAAGCCAAAAGAAGATAAAACAAAAAGACAAGGGGCCCGGGTGTCCCAGGTGGTGGTTCCGAACCCTCCTGTGTGCTGTAATGAGGATATTTCAGTAGCGAGGAGCCCTCGCGCTGAGGACACACCCTGCTTTTGTGTGCACAACTTCCTCCAGCTTCGCTGACTCCCAAAGCCTCTTGCTCTGGGTTCAGGCCAAGGCCAGGCCATCGGTCATCTCAGCAGCTCTGCACATGGCTACTGAGGGGTTGGGTAAAGTGACCTTTGGTGCTGGCTGTGGAGCACTTAGCACTGGGTGACAAAGGAGCCAAACACGAATCACAAAGGGCACACTGAAGCGAGGTCCTGTGAGCTGGAGTTCTCTGCCAAGGGCAGTGGGTCCCAAAGGGAGGTCGTCCACCAGGTACTAGCTGAAAACAGGACGAGAACGCTATTCGGGTATCCCAAAGAGCTAGGCTCGGAGTATCACGTTTCACTCAAGTGAGAGAAGGAATCCGGAGTTCGGACCTCCATCGACGATCAAGAATCAGGGACGCTGTCTCGTTTGCCAAGGCATCGAAAATCAGATGGTTTTTGTTTTTGTTTTGCTTTTTTTGGGGGGGTCACAACTGGCGATGCTCAGGGGTTACTCTTGGCTTTGCACTCAGTAATGTCTCCTGGCAGTGCTCAAGGGACCATATGGGATGCTGGGACTCGAACCTGGGTTGGCTGCGTGCAAGGCAAACGCCCTCCCCACTGTGCTATTGCTCCAGTCCCTCGAAAATCAGATGGGCCGGACATGCAATGCGATTCAGAGATGACCACTGGACTAGAGCTGTTACTGACTGGATCCCACGGGATGTCAAAAGACCGAGTGGCCACCCACCTACGAGATGGTCAGATTTCTTCATCAAGACCCTGAATGAATAATTTGAGGCTCTTCGTGTTCCTGGAGTGAGCAGATACCACTGGGCTATACTAGCATGTGACAGGGACGAGTGAAGACGTTACTGCCGCCCGCTCGAGCAACTCGAAGATCAACGGGATGACAAGTGATACAAGTGATACTAGCTGACAGTCTTGGTGCCCAAGGAGCAGCAGGTCCAGGGGGGCTTCCCTGGAGCGGCCAGGGCGGCCTGAACAGCTCCGCTCCTGCATCCTGGCCACACCAGGACAAAGGGAAGGGCTGAGATGAGAGGGGGAAGCCACTCGCCGGCCTAGGCTCACAGCTCGCCCACACGCGGCCCCGCCGCCCCTCCACATCCTAGAGAGGAGAGAGCGGCAGTGGGGTCTCCTCTGCCGCCCACCCCCCAGTACGGCCCGCCCACTCGGGCTCAAGCAGGGTCATTTCCCCGTGCTGGGCCCTGACTGTGGACTCCCTGAAGAGCAGCCGGAGGGTCCTGGGTCCTGGGGGACTCGGGTGCTTCCCAAGGGCTCGGGGAAACAGAGTCCGGCTGTGTGTGTTCAGCTTCACGGCAGAGCAGAGAGACCTGGGGGCGGGTAGAGACACCGCAGAGCACCCTGTCCTGTCTGGGAGGTGCCCGTGACCTGGCTCTCAGGTGGGCCCACAGCCACCTTGCTCCCCGCCCTGCTGCCGTACCCAGGCAGGCTTGAGGGAGGTGTGCAGGTCACCCTCTGAGCCCCAGATACACATCTTCAAAACGAACCTCAAACTTCCTAAACCAATCTGTGTTTTTCACTGGTGTATACATTTAAAAGTCATGGTTCTGGGGCTGGAGCGAGAGCACAGCGGGGAGGGCGTTTGCCTTGCACACGGCCGACCCGGGTTCGATTCCCAGCATCCCATACAGTCCCTCGAGCACCGCCAGAAGTAATTCCTGAGTGCAGAGACAGGAGTAACCCCTGAGCATCTCCGGGTGTGACCCATAAAGCAAAAAAAAAATCTCATGGTGCTGAGCCACATAGGAAATGTTGGGACAACATGCACCATCTAAACCCCTGCGTCCCCACCCTACTAAACACTGCCTGGTGCTCCAGGCTCCCCAGCGGATCATTTCTGATGACACTCTGGGTCTCTGGAGGGAGATGCCTCCATCCCTAAGCGAGGCCCAGTTTACCCCATGAAGCCACCTCAGGACGAACACAGCCCACACAGGCTGGGACATGCATCGCCTTCGTCCATCTCTCTCTCCGAGTGGTGTTTATTCTGCGGCCAGAGTGGGTGACTCCCCTGCTGTGCCAGCGCTGCGGGAAGGGCAGGTGGGCACAGGGGCCTCCTGCTTTGTGCAGTGCGTGCATGGCACTCACTCAACACCGAGACTCAGGCAGCTGGTGAGGGGAGCGTGTGTTTGCATCTGGGGAAGATGGAGATAGATTCAGTGACACTGGGATGGTACAGTTTCTCCAGGACCAGAGACAGGCACGTGCCAAGCCCCTGTCTGACGGCTGGAATGACTTAGTAAGTGCAGGCGGAGAGGACACGACCCAGGGTGTGTCCTAGAGCACGGCATCAGAGCTCACCAGGTATGTGGCTGCTTCTCTGGGTAGCCGGAGGAGACCCTGCTCTCTTCTTGACCACCTCCGGCTTGCACACGTGAGTTGTGCAGGGCTGCTTTTCAGATCACGTAGTCTACCCAGGAAAGGGGTCGTGTTCTCTGTGATCTTGCAGATGTGGGTGTAAATGTGCCTGTTTTCAAGAACCTGGAAGCAGCAGCTTGAGTGGGGTGATGCCTCTTGTTGCCCCTAAGAATAGCCTGACTGACCACACTCTCAGGACTGAGGCTGTCTCCAGGGCTCAGTGGGTGACACACTCTGTCTCTGGCCTCAGAAAACATAAGGGAACAGGCTGTGAGTTCAGCACAGAGCAGGTCACCCACCGATGCCCATGGTCATCGTGATCCCCCAGCCAGTGAACTGGCTTCATAAATGCCTCAGTCACCTACGGCAGGTTCTTAGTCCTCCCAGGCCTCTGTGGAGGCAGCTGGAAGGAAGTGTGGAGGTTGTCCACCTGATGCCAGTCACCTAGACGTCTGTATGGCTCAGACAAGGCATCATGTGTGTCAACCCAGAGCTGAGTCCGTCTGGCTCACATGGGAACAGCACCACTTAGGAGCCCCGGCATGAAGCTGTCCTGGGTCTGGTGAGGGGACCTCAAGGTAAAGGCAGAACTTCCTGCTCATTTTAGAGTCGACTGACATGTCAATCAAAGGCACGGGGCAGGAGGCAATCATTTTATATAGCACTATTTGGGTATTACAAATGTATTTTTTTTGGCTTTTTGGGTCACACCCAGCGATTCACAGGGGTTACTCCTGGCTCTGCACTCAGGAATTATCCCTGGTGGTGCTCAGGGGACCATATGGGATGCTGGGAATAGAACCCGGGTCGGCCGCATGCAAGGCAAATGCCCTCCCCGCTGTGCTATTGCTCCAGCCCTACAAATGTATTTTTATAGCGAGTTAGTGGTACCTCTAACAACACCATATTCACCCATTCAAGATTTTGCCACGTAGCGGGTTTTGGTCGCCCCTAGAGGGGCTGACACGTGCCAACCCATCAGAAAGGCCTGCATGTCTAGTGGTAGAGACCGGGCAGCCAGTACCATCAACAATGGCATCACCAATAACAACAACAACAACAACAGCACCAGCAACATCACCTCTGACAACTGCAGCAACTGTAGCAATAACAGCAGCAAGAACAAGCACCTGTGCGGTGAGGACGAAACTCAAAAGTGGTCCATGTGCAGGAGCCCAAGAGAGGAAACGCAGCTTCCCTGGAAGAAAAGGAAGACCCCGGGGGAGCTGGGGTAATGGCAGGGAAGCAGGTCCCTGTGCAGGGTTCTGTGGAGCAGGAGTGTCAGAGCATCATGCTGCTCACAGCACTTCCACAAAGGCTGTGTGGGTAAAGTGATGCCCCAGGGAGACTCTAAGTCGTGAGCAAGAGGAAAACCCTTGTGCAGGTGGGAGCCATGTGCACGAGGACGAAGAATCAGGGGGAATGTGTGCTCGAAGCAAGAGACTCTCGGGAGAGACACAAGGGGGGGTCAAGACCTGGGGAGATGTGGAGTAGAGAAGAGGTAGACCGTAGCCTGAATGACTCCTGAGAGCGGAGAGCCAGCACGCCCCCAGAGCACAGGTGGCCTTAGGCCCTGGATCCACAGCCTGCTTAGAGCCCAGAACCAGGAGAGAAAAGGACTCACCTAAGATATATGGTCTCTTGCTCTCAGGGCTTACAGCAAGCAGTTCTTATCCAGCACTGCTGGGCCTACCACCAAGAAGCTTCTGAGATGTCAGAGAAACACCTGCATTCTAATCACTTGGCACGGCCAGGCCGGGGAATTCCCACCGCACTTCACTGGGCACATGCCCTGCGTCTGGTTCTTGGAGCTCCCTGGGGCCCTTTGCAGTCTTCACCCTGAAGAGACACGTGCCCCGAGGGACCTCCATGGACACCTTTCATGGATCCTGAAGCTTAGTCTGGAATCTGCTGAGGGGAATCACACAGAAGGCGCAGGCTGGTGCTAGTATTCGTCACAGATGAACCTGGGATGATACAAAATTTAATGTAACAGGGGCTGGAGCGATAGCACAGTGGGGAGGGCATTTGCCTTGCATGCGGCTGATCCGGGTTTGATTCCCAGCATCCCATATGGTCCCCTGAGCACCGCCAGGAGTGATTCCTGAGTGTATGAGCCAGGAGTAACCCCTGAGCATCGCCGGGTGTGACCCAAAAAGATAAAAAATTAAGGTAACAGTGGAAGAGGGAAACAGAGTTTAACAGAGAGAGCTCCCTGATGTAAATAAATGGGTGGTACTGGACATGTCCCTTACCACGATAGCATTCAGCCTAGCTGGTAGCCTTGCTGCTGTGATTTCACTGTTGTGACCTAGCAGGGGAGGTTAGTGAAGGCACCCAGCTCAGTCCCTCTTCCTTCCATCCTTCCCCCTCTGCTATAATATGTCAGTACCAGACTGGACAGAAAAACAAGTGTCCCCTTGTGTTACCCATGGACCAGCTATTAATATTGACCTAAACTGTGTGTGTCCTGGACTCCATGAGCATCATTATTGGAATCACACATTCCTTTATTTGTCTTGGGTGACCCCGGGTTTCTGGACACATCCCGCCTTTTCTGAGCATCTCAGGAGCGGTGGGACTGTAGCTGGATCAGACGGTAAACTAAAATATAAAAACAATCAAAGTCTCCATGTGTATGGAAAGTTTAGCCTAGAAGGATGGGAAGAGCAGCCTAGGTGCCTGAGTTCCTACAGTCTAATCAAATGATTAAGGATTTAAGAACATAAAGAATTTCCATTTAATCCTGCTATTTTCCACCCCTGGGCATATATCCCAAGAACACAAAAACTTTAATCCCAAAGGATGTATGCATGCCTTTCTGTGGTAGTGAATAAATTTCTCTACTGTATTGTCTACAATAGAAACAAGCCAAATGCCCAGCAGTAGAGGATTGTAAATTACACACACAAATTCACACACACACACACACACACACACTCACATACACATACCAGAATACTACTCAGCTGTGAGAGTAGGTGAAAATTTGTTGTTTGCTGAAACTCGATTGGAATTAGAGCAAGTCAAGTACGGTGAGTCAGAAAGAAAAAAAGACAAATGCCAGATGATCTTACTTATATGCAGAGTACAAAGAAACAAAACAAGGAATTAGACAATCCCCAACAGGAACAATTATGGTCTAAAAATAGTCAAGGGAGAGGGAGGGACCTTGGGGCAAGGGAAGGATCTGCCAGTCGGGGAGTGGGAATGATGTGGCAGTACTTCAAGGATGAAACAATATTGGTACTATTATTTTAAAAAATAAGTAGCCTCCCAGGGGCTGGAGCGATAGCATAGTGGGTAGGGTGTTTGCCTTGCACATGGTCGACCCAGGTTCGATTTCCAGCATCCCATATGGTCCCCTGAGCACCGCCAGGAGTAATTCCTGAGTGCATGAACCAGGAGTGACCCCTGTGCGTTGCTGGGTGTGAACCCCCCCACCAAAAAAAGCAAAAAAAAGTAGCCTCCCAAAAGACCCAAATAAAGCAGGTTTTCAGAGAGAGGACAATATGGTTAAAATGTTCAAGCAGAATCAATTTTTAAAATCTTTTTATTTTTTTATTTTTTATTTTTTTATTCTTTTTGCTTTTTTTGTCACACCCAGTGATGCACAGGGGTTACTCCTGGCTCTGTACTCAGAATTACCCCTAGAAGTGCTCAGGGGACCATATGGGATGCTGGGAATCGAACCCGGGTTGGCCGCGTGCAAGGCAAATTCCCTACCCACTGTGCTATCACTCCAGCTCCAAAATCTTACTTTTTAATTGCTATCTACAGTCTGATTTCAGATTTCATATGGAAGGGCAAAAATGAGTAGAATATGCAAAACAATGTTCAAAGAGAGGAACTACGGTCAGATTTCAATATTTGCTATGAAACTACAGCAATCAAAACAATTCAGTGCTGGCAAAAGAATAGGTAGTAAATCAGTGGAGCAAAGTCAAGTGTAGAAATACATGTAAATGCTCTTTTTGCACACACAGAAGGTGCTGATTTTCAACAAAGAGGCGAAGTCAACTTACTGTAGAAAGTAAACTTACAATACAACCTAGTCGTTTTACTCCTATGCCTTTATCAAAAAGAGATAAAAGCATATACCTACACAGAGTTGTATAGGGATCCTCCAAAAAACTTTATGTTGGCCCAAAGTTGTTACAGTTCATGTCCATAAGCAAGTGGAAGGATAACCAGTTATGACATAGTCATACAATAAAATATTTTTTAAATAAAAATTTTATTTTATTTTATTGAATCACCATGTGGAAAATTACAATGCTTTCAGGCTTAAGTCTCAGTTATACAATGCTGAAACAACCATCCTTTCACCAGTGCCCATATTCCACCACCAAAAATAAACCAACAAAAAAAACCAGTATACCTCCCATCCCGCCCTCCCCCATTACTGATAAATTTCACTTTACTTTCTTTTTACTTTGGTTACATTCAATATTTCAACAAAAACCTCACTATTATTGTTAGGAGTTCCCCACTAGAGTCAGACCTGTTGTGAAGAGATATGAGGTTTTGGATTTCTGTATTTTAGAAACTAAGTCCAGGGAAATTTCTTCCGGATATTGGGTCATTGCAAGCTTGTAACTCTCATCTGTGGTCCTCATAATATGGCGGTCGCAACGCCCTTCACCCCCGGCAAAGAAAAAGGCGAGAGAGAGAAATACCTTTCCCCTCCTGGGCAGGCATGGGGCCAAGGCTTAGTTCTCAGTCTGGAGACATTCTGCAAGGAGCTGCCCATACCAAAAGTAGTTTAGCTGGCCTCTGGAGTCATGCTCGTGCAGCTGCGGAGAGGCCGCACACATGCAGCCCCCGGGATCACATCTCGGCTAATAAAATATTTCTTAACAATAAAAGAATGAGTCATTGCCACACATACATATAATCTGAAAATAAATATGTCCAGTGACAGGGCCTGGTTCACAAAAGAAAACATAATGTATCAGAGTTTTAGGAAATACCCAACATCAACACATCTGTAGAGATAGCACAATGCAGTGGGGAGAGAGTACAAGGTATGGGATTTCTCTGGAGGAAAAGCTTTCTTTTTGATGTTATATTGAATTTTTAGAGACTTGAGTCTGGCGCCTTAGACCACTCGGCCATCCTGACATGCTGGAGTGATAGCACAGCGGGTAGGGCATTTGCTTGTATGTGACCAACCCGGGTTTGATTCTTCCATACCTCTCAGAGAGTCAGGCAGGCTACCAAGAGTATCCCGCCCACATGGCAGAGCCTGGCAAGCTACCCGTGGCGTATTCGATATGCCCTAAACAGTAACAAGTCTCACAATGGAGACAATACTGGTGCCTGCTGGAGCAAATCGATGAGCAATGGGATGACAGTGATACAGTGATTGAATTTTTTTAATTTTTTAAGAAAAAAGACACAACTGTTGATACAATTGCAGAATTAAAATAATTAGATAGTAAAACTCCAATATTAAATCGATCTGTATAAAAATTAATATATATGAAAACTTATATTTAATTATAGGTTGTTAAGTTCTTGTCTAAGAATTAATTAAGCTCCTTGTTGCTAGTTGTTTATTGGTTTTGTTTGTTGAATTTCGTTGGCTTCTGTGTTACTTTCCGTCTACTTTGGGGTGCTCCTACTGGGATTTCAATATTAAGGGTTTAGGAGGTGTCCAGAGACTTCAGGATCTATGGTCTGAGCTAATAAGCCGGTTGCTGTGGGGAGGTGGGCGTGGCTGCTGAATATTCCTGGAAGTAGGCAGAGGCGAAGAAGGGGCAGTGGGACAGGGGAGGCAGGGAGGAAGGAGGTAGCTCATCTTGACTCCAGAAAACACTAGAGTTCTTAGCCTGGGCACTCGGTCACTGTCATCCCGTTGCTCATCAATTTGCTCGAGCGGGCACCAGTAACGTCTCTCATCGAGAGACTTCTTGTTACTGTTTTTGGCATATCCAATACGCATGGGGAGCTTGCTGGGCTCTGCCGTGCGGGCGAGATACTCTCGGTAGCTTGCGGGCTCTCCGAGAGGGGCGGAGGAATCGAACTCGGGTCGGCCGCGTGAAAGGTGAACACCCAACCGCTGTGCTATCGCTCCAAATAATTCACAGTTTGGCATTTCTGCGGAGAATATTTGTGAAGTGTTAGAGTTGAGCCCTCGGCGTGACTGCAGTGGTGGGGAATGGGTGGGCTGCAGAGGCTTTAGCAGGGCCTGTCCCCCTCTTGAGGGCACCCCAAAGTGGAAAACCACTCTAAAGGGGAGTCTCGTGATGGCCGCACCACTGTCATTTACCGAGGAGGGTTCCTTTCACTGTCAACTTTAAATGGGTAGCTTGAAAGGTACGTGAATTTTATTTGTTTATTTGGAGTTTGGGGGCATGACTGATGATGCTCAGTGCTTATTCCTGGCTCTGCACTTAGAAATTACTCCTGGCGGGGCTTGGGGGACCACATGGAATTGGACCCAATCCCATACGCAAGTCAAGTGTCTTACCTGCTGTGCTATCACTAACTCTGGCCCCAAGTGATATTTAAACACTCTTAAGGGGAGGGAGAGTGAGTGATAGCAGTTGAATGAAACAGCTTCCTTTTCATGGCAGAGATATCAGGTAGCTTTCTGCGGCTGTTCCGGGGGATGCAATCAGTCAACTAGCCTGTGTTTCCCCAACACCGCTGTCATGGCAAAGCCCACACAAGACAATAGACAGCAAGTATGTTCTTTGTCCTCACAGGAGGAGCTTGGTTCTGTTGCTGTTGTTTAGTAGAAAAGAGAGGCCTTATTGGCAGTGAGAATAACACAGTTAGGAAGGATGTTGGCACTGCCCGAGAGCAATTTCAGGAAGAGGGAGCAGGGTCTGGTTTTGCCCAGCAGTGACAGAGTGGCAAAACACCTCATACAGATTCTGGTAGTTTTTTAGTAAACATCTGCATTTATCATGGGAAGCAACAGCACGCACAAGTGAGGAACATACATGTTTCATGTAAAGAAAAATGTCAGTGGCATCACTGGGGATATGTTTTTGGTATGGTAAGGAGGAACAAGGAGTTCAAAAGAGCAAACTTTCGATTATGCAAAAGTATCCTCAATGTTCCACAAAGAGCTTGTGTTTTAAGCTAGCATCTTGTTTTGAAATTCGCAACTATTTAAAATTTTGCAGAATTCAGGCAGAATTAGGTCAATCTAAACAGGCACATCAGAGGAGTAGATCATTTGCATAGGACCTTTTCTTTTAAATTTTTTTAAATTTTATTTTTAAATAAATCACTGGGAGGTACAGTTACAGATTTAACAAACTTTTGTGCTTGCGTTTCAGTCATACCCATCCCTCCACCAGTGCCCATTCTCCACCACCAATGATCCCAGTATACCTCCCACCACCCCCACCCCACCCCTCCCACCCCACCCAGCCTCTGTGGCAGGGCATTCCATTTTGCTCTCTCTCTCCTTTTGGGTGTTGTGGTTTGCAATACAGCTATTAAGTGGTCATCATGTTCCGTCTATAGTCTACTTTCAGCTCACCTCTCTTATCCCGAGCAGGCCTTCCAGGCACCCTTTTCTTAATATGGTAAGGAGGAACAAGGAGTTCAAAAGAGCAAGCTTTCTATTATGCAAAAGTATTCTCAATGTTCCACAAAGAGCTTGTGTTTTAAGCTAGGATTTTGTTTTGAAATTCGCAACTATTTAAAATTTTGCAGAATTCAGGGAGAATTTGGTCAATCTAAATAGGCACATCAGGAGAGTAGATCATTTGCATAGGACCTTTAAGATCGGTAGGCTTTATAAAAGGTTCTGAGTAAGATGGTGGGAATTCAGGAACCAGTGTACACATGGAGGATAGCTGTGTTTCAATACTTCTTCCCTAGACAACCTTGTAAATGCCTTCTGTAGAAGCTGTGAGCTATTGGGCACTTTTTTTCTTTTTTTTTTAATTGAATCAATGTGAGATATAGTTACAAACTTCCATGTTTGAGTTAGAATCATACAATGATCAAACACCCATCCCTCCACCAGTGCACATTCCCCACCACCAATATCCCCAGTATACCCCCCTCTTCCCACCCTCCCCCTGCCTCCATGGCAGACAATTTCCCCCATATCCCCATACTCTCTCTCTACTTTGGGGCATTACGGTTTGCAAGACAGATACTGAGAGGCCATCATGTTTGGTATTTTATCTGCTTTCAGCACACATCTCCCATCCTGACCAATCACTCCAACCATCCGTTTTTTAATTTTTCCCTCTGAATGAGAATTTTAATGTTTACAATGACATATATAATATTCAAATAATGGCAAGCCACAACCACATGAGGACAATTACAACCCCAAAAGGCAAATTTAAACTGAGTATCACTAGAGGTCACTGCTAGATAATGAGGGCTTGTTATTTTTTATATTCTTTTAATATTTTAATTTTTTATGAGTGAATCACCGTGAGGTACAGTTACAGACTTACAAACTTTCGTGCGTGCGTTTCAGTCATACAATGATCGAGTGCCCATCCCTCCACCAGTGCCCATTTAATTACCTGAAGTTACTCCTGGTAGCAAATAAAAATCTTTCCCACTGATAACAGTATGTTACCATGTGTAATACTTTTTGGTTGCTAGCTCTGTGCTGAATCTTAGAAATATCATCTCAAATAATTCTTCCCACATGCACTGGGTAGTGTGATTAAACTCATCCTTATTATCATTATTTCCCAGATGAAAAAACTCGACCTTAGGGTCTAAGTGATTTGCTCACATAATAGTCCCGAAGTCCAAACTCAAAATTAGTTGCAATTTCTGTTATATGTTCATCTTTCTCTCCTCTAACCCACACAGAGTATGTCTCATTTCCTTTGAACAAAGCCAAAGAGTTTTATTATTTGTTCTGTCTTAAGTGTTCTTCTCTTGTCATTCCATCCCCTTTATCAGGGCTTAGCTAACTCACTTGCTGGAGGCTCTTTCAGGGTCAGGGGAATGAGACCCATCCTTGTTACTGTTTTTGGCATGTTGAATACACCACGGGGAGCTTGCCAGGATCTGCCATGCAGGCAGGATACTCTCAGTAGCTTGCCAGGTTCTCTGAGAGGGGGAACCAGACAAAAAGAGGTCATGTGGCCAACCAAGATACAATCTGCTGAAAATTTGAGTAAACGGATTTTGTGGCTGAAACTCCAGGCTTTCTCAGGGGTTGGGATGGGCTACCTCCCCTCACCTCCCTGTACTTCTGGAAGCCTCGGCAGTCACATCCACACCCCTAAGTGGCCACCCTATTAAAAAGCTACTCCAGCCTTACTGTCCTGATAAAAATACTGAATGCCCTGAACAAACACCATGACCTCTTGACACCTATATTGTGAACCATAATTCACAAAAGGAAAAGGAGAGAGAGAGCAAGAAGGAAAGTGCCTCCTATAGAGGGAGGCTGGGGGTGGGGGGTGGGGTTGCGGAGGATGGTGGGAGGGAAACAGGGGACACTGGTTTTTGGGAGATGTGCACTGATAGAGGGATGAGTGCTGGATCATTGTATGACTGAAACCAAATACTGAAACCCAATTATGAACAGCTTTGTAATGGTCTATCTCATGGATGCTCAATTAAAATTTTTTTTTAATTTTGAAAAAAGTAATGTGGAGTTCATGCTGGATTCAATCAGCTTAATCAATGGCTGAATAATTAGCAGTACTCCTATATTGGTAGGGAGTTTTCCTTGCATGCGGCTGACAGCTGACCCTGGTTTGATTCCTACATCCCTCTCGGAGAGCCTGGCAAGCTACTGAGAGTATTGCACCCACATGACAGCCTGGCAAGCTCCCCATGGCATATTCGATATGCTGAAAACAGTAATAAGTCTCACAATGGAGACGTTACTGGTGCCCGCTCGAGCAAATCTATGAACAATGGGACGACAGTGCGACAGTGCTTTAAATTTGTGATCTAGTTTTAGCTTATTTTTGTGCGGATTTGGAATGTGGGTCAAATTTGTTGTGTCTTGTCATTATTGTTTTACATTAGACACCTAATTCAATTCTACTTGCATTGTCAAGATTATTCTTTCTGCATTAAGTTGCCATTTCTACTTTGCCAAGTAACTTGCCATATTTACGGGATCTATTTGGGGACCCCGTCATGTTATCACATCACCTCAGTTCCTGTTGCTGTAAAGAAAGGCTCTTAGTCTGGGGTGTTATTCCTTTCTTGTTGTTCTCTTCCCATATTGCTTTATACATGATCATTTCTTTACCTTCCCGTACAGATTCTAGAATCTGCTTGTCTACACTAGGTTCTGCTGGAACAGTGATCACTACTGTGTAAAATTTCTAGATCTCTTCTGGAGATTTTCTGTCTTTACTGTGTTGCATCTCCCACTGCAAAGACATGACATGTTTCTCACTCAACCACCTCCTGTCATTCCTCTCCTCAGTAAATTTATCACTGACTGAGCATTTGAGTCACTACAGCGGTGGAGCTCTTTCTTTGCACGTGTGAGGCCCTACAATTTAAAAATAAAAAAGAATAAAAATTTTAAATTTAAATCCATTCAAATTTTGAGTTTATATCTAAGTATGACAGTGACAGTGGCAGTGATCTAAGTACTTAACTTTTTAGCCCTCACAGATAGCATTTTAAAAGTTGTTGGATTCCAATTACTTATTGCTATAATAGTTTTTTATTTTATTGCCGTGAAAAATATGTAGAACAAAGAACTTTCAATTTTAATCCTTTTAACCATATACTTCAATGGCATTAAGTACATTAAATACATTAATATAATTATTACCATTATTTATCTACAAAACTATATTATCTCAATCAGAATTATGCATTCAATAAGGAATAACTACTCCTTTCACTCTCTTCCCCTTATATCACTATACTATTTCTGTCTATGAATTTATCTCTCTAGGAGTAGACATGCAGCATTTTCCATTGCCATTTCTGTCTGGCTTATTTCACTTCCCTTGAGTTTTATCTGTGTTGTAACATGTTTCAGGGTTGAAAGGTTGAATTCTTATGCGGTTATGATATATCATTCTTGTTACTATGTTGTTCAATTCAGTGTGCTAAAATTTTGCTGACAAGTTTTTATCTTTTAAAACTTAAATTTATCCAAAAACAAAACAAAACAAAAAAAGGGGGCTGGAGCGATAGCACAGCGGGTAGGGCATTTGCCTTGCACACGGCCTACCCGGGTTCTAATCCCAGCATCCCATATGGTCCCCTGAGCTCGGCCAGGGGTAATTCCTGCGTGAAGAGCCAGGAGTAACCCCTGTGCATCGCCGGGTGTGACCCAAAAACAAACAAAAAAACCCCTTAAATTTATGAGTGCTATTTGTTCCTTTTAATTTATCTATAAAATATAAACTTATAAAATATATCATTTTATAAATACATTTGTTATATAAAAAATTGTTGCTTTATTTCTTGGACTGGAGCAATAGCACAGCGGGTAGGGTGATTGCCTTGCACGTGGCCGACCCGGGTTCAATTCTTCTGTCCCTTTTGGAGAGCCCGGCAAGCTACCAAGAGTATCCTGCCCGCACAGCAGAGCCTGGCAAACTCCCCATGGTGATTTCGATATGCCAAAAACAGTAACAAGTCTCAGAGTGAAGAAGTGACTGGTGCCCACTAATCGATGAACAAGGGGATGGGGGACGACAGTGCTACAGTGCTTTCTTGTTAATATTTAAATTAATGTTAATACTTATGCTTTTGGTGTTCATAGTTACTGCATTTCCGCCACCACCAAAGTGACAGAGACCCTCAGCACGCTCCTTCTGCCTCTCCTAACGTGTCTCTTTCCACCCCATCCCCAGCTCCCTCTTATCCCAACACTTGGTCATCTCTGTTTTGTTATCAAAAGATTTGGTTTCAAGTCTTTTTTTATTTTTGCTTTCCAGTCTTTATATTTGTTTATAGATGGGGGAGATAATCCTGCATTTATCCTCCCACTGATTTGTTTCACTTAATTGTGATCTCCCCTAGCACCACCCAAGATGAAGCAAAGTGCAATATTTCACTTTCTTTATACTATGCATATATACTGCATTTTTTAACTCTACTCATCTGTCACTGGCTTGTTTTCCAAATCTTGGTAATCTCAGGTTTGCAAGAAAAGGTCAACAGACCCCATGGCTTCGAGGCTGGCCTCACGTTCCGGGGAAAGGGCAGCTCAGAGAAGCGATCACCAACTACATTGTAGTCGAAGGCCATGTGGGGGAAGGGAGTTGCGGGCTGAATGAGGGCTAGAGACTGAGCACAGCGGCCACTCAACACCTTTATTGCAAACCACAACAGCTAATTAGAGAGAGAGAACAGAAGGGAATGCCCTGCCACAGTGGCAGGGTGGGGTGGGGGGGAGATGGGATTGGGGAGGGTGGGAGGGACGCTGGGTTTACGGGTGGTGGAGAATGGGCACTGGTGAAGGGATGGGTTCCCGAACTTTGTATGAGGGAAGTATAAGCACAAAAGTGTATAAATATGTAACTGTACCCTCACAGTGATTCTCTAATTAAAAATAAATAAATTATAAAAAAATAAAGATAATTAAATCAAAAAAAAATAAAGATGCCTCTAGCTTCAGTGTTAAAAAAAAAAAAAAAGGTCAACAGAGGGCTTGAGCAATAGCACAGCGGGTAGGGCATTTGCCTTGTACGCAACTGACCCGGGTTCGATTCCCAGCATCCCATATAGTCCCCCGAGCACTGCCAGGAGTAATTCCTGAGTGCAGAGCCAGGAATAACCCCTGTGCATCTCCGGGTGTGACCCAAAAAGCAAAAAATTAAAAAAAGGTCAACAGATTTTTTCTATTTTATATTGCCCATCCCTTTTTTGTTCCTCTGTATATCACAGATAAGTGAGATCATCTAGTATCTGTTCTCTGTCTGATTTATTTCACTTAACATGATGTCCTCCAATCCCAGCCGAGTTATAGGAAACGGCAGGATTTCATATTTTCACAGTACATTATACTCCACTGTGTATATATATATACCACTTCTTTAACCATTCATCTGTCATTGATCATTTGGGTTGATTTCATAGCATGGCAATTGTGCTTAGCACTACAATGAACATAAGTAGGCATGTATCTTTCAAATAAATGTTTTTGTGTTCTTGGAATAGATGCAAAAAGTGGAATCATGGGGTCACATGGAAGCTTTGTTCTTAATTTGTTGAGGAGTATCCTTGTTATTCCAAGAAGATATTTTATATACATGAGTGAGCTGTGACATAAAGTCGGGAAAGAACCTGGCATCTTTAAGGAACAAAAGGAAAAAGGAGTTTATATACTTGGAGTATATGTGAATAGAACAGTAGAACAGTGAAGGAAAGGCAAGAAAAACAGTGGACTTCATATTATTTCCAGCTCTTGGAGACTGCTAAGAGTTTTATGGATAGTATACTCGCTTTATTGTGCCATTTAGCAAATTACTGCATCCTATAACCGCAGGTCTGTGAAAAGGACTGTGGGCCACGCAGCACCGAGTACTTGACGCATTATACCCAGCAGGCACCCAAATTGCTGGATTTCCTCCTCGACGGAGAATAGGCTTAGCTTCCTAAAAGGTGTTTCGAGCCTCTTTTACATTGTTGATATTGTTGGTAAAAGGAGGCAGCTCAGGGGCTGGAGCAATAGCACAGCGGGTAGGGCGCTTGCCTTGCACGCGGCCAACCCAGGCTGACCCAGGTTCGAATCCCAGCATCCCATATGGTCCCCTGAGCACCGCCAGGGGTAATTCCTGAGTGTAGAACCAGGAGTAACCCCTGTGCATTGCTGGGTGTGACCCAAAAAGCAAAAAAAAAAAAAAAAAAAGGAGGCAGCTCAGCTGGTGGGAAAAGCCAGGGAGGGGTGTGTGGAGAGGTTCCAGCCCTGCTTTCGGAAATGTTTGATCTAGAACCTGCCCCCAAAGATTTTTCTGTACCGAACCAAAGAACGAGTGGTTGTCAATAGATGGATTTCAAAATAGATGGGCTTTGAAATGGGGACTGTCTTGGAAACCCCAGCCCTGCCCCGACCAGGCTCTAAGGAGCAGAGTTCTTGGACGGCTCGTGTCCGGGGCTCTGATTAGCCAACTGGCCTGTTTCCTCCTGTATCCCAGCTTCCCTCTGAGCCTCCTTTTCCAAAGCTGAGTCATGCTAATTGTGTGTTTCTTCCCTCTGAACACTGGGACAGAGGCGAATCTTACTGTTCACAATGCTTTTCACCAACTTCTGCACGCGTCTTAGTATTTCTAATGGAATTCCTCCGAAAGGAGATGGCTTTCTCCCCGGGTCCTCTTGGGCTGGAAGGGTTTCCCTGTTGTTTGTGGTTTAGGGATCCCAGGGGAATAGTAAGGCGTAGAGAGAAAGAAGTAACCAGGATACCGATACCTTGTATGGGAAGTGGAGAGCCAGGCCTCCCTGGTAGAATGAGGTCAGGCTCCTTGGCAGCTGGGGATGAATGAGGTGGCTGTGCGGCTCGGGGCAGCTCACAGCCTAAAAAAAAAAAGCCAGCATTTGTTTCCTATCGACATGCTCAGCTACACGTCTCCAAGCCAGGTTCCTGACACAGGGCTGGCTGGGAACAGTGACATTTCTTAGCTCCACGGGAAGGGGCATGCACAGGATTCCAGCTGATCTGCCGAGTTTAAATTCCAGCCCACCCACTTCCCAGATCGTGTGCCGATCACCGAGTTACTTGACTTCTCCATGACCTACTTTTATTATGTTTTAATACCGTGCCTACCTTAGGTGCTTAGCATTCCATAAGGGTCATCATAATTAGGGTTTTGCATGGGAAAGCAGGAGAAAAGAAGACATATCAAATCGGAGCAATCTGCGCCAGGCTACCCGTAGCAGAAACCACTAGGATGTAGGTCTAGTCCCAGCTCTGTTCCTTTAGTTAGTATCCCAGTTGCCTTTGGGGATCAATAAAAATAAGTCCCCAGGTGGGACAGTCAGGAGCCTCAGGGAGGAATACTGGGGAAGTGGGTTTTGCGGCCATGGAAGTGGAGTTTGACTCCAATTTCACTGCCTGGGTGTTTTCAAGGTCCCTGAATAATCTGGCTTGGTCGCATCTGCGTGACATGGCCATTTTGAAGTTCGTGGTCCTCCTCGTTCTAACAGGTTTTACCCAGATTTGCATGAGATATGAAGTCAAGAGACTATTTTGAAGATGACTCACCAGGTTAACGAAGGATATGGAACTTGGGGGGCGGGAGGCGGGAGTGGGTGCTCACCAATGGTGCTCTGGAGGCCTGGGGGTTCCTAGACAGGAGCATGTGTTCTGGGGCTCCGACCCAGGTCAGTTCAGCATGCCTCGCGTGCAACACAGCTTCTGCATGAGCTCCTAGGCGGGACGCTGAGCCTTTCACTTGCTTGCGTCTAACCTAACTGGCACTTCTGACCCAGCAACACGCGTAAGTCCCAGGCTTTCTCCTGTTATGAATGAGTGAATAGTTTCCCAGCTGCTTCATCCCTGCCAGCCCCCGTCCTCTCGACACTGTCTGAACTTGCCAGACCTGCAGCTCCTACCCGGGTATTCTGGAATCTGCCCCAGTAAGTTCTTTCTCTCGTTGGCCTCAAACCACAAGGTCGCAGTGCGCGCGTCGATGCTCTCAGAGTGCAGTGTGGTTCTGAACACTGAGCTGGACCTGCCGCCCTTCTAGCACCAGTCCGACTGGAGACTCAGCATGATCTCACCTGTGTCTCTGGGTGCCTTTCTTCTTCTTCTTCTTTTGTAACTTTGTGGAGAGCCTCTAATGTGGCACCATTGGGAAGGATGAGTAAAGAGAGGCTGCTGAAATCTCAGGGCTAGGACGAATGGAGACGTTACCGGGCCTGCTCGAGCAAATCGACGACTTTATTTTATTTTTAAAAACAATTTTTATTGAGTCACCATGAGATACAGAGTTACATGGTGAGGTTTCAGTCATATAGTGTTCCAACACCCATCCCTACAAGCCTCTCTATGGCAGGCACTTTCTTTTCCATCTCTCTCCCTCCTTCTCTCCCTCTCTCTCTCTCTCTCTCTCTCTCTCTCTCTCTCTCTCTCTCTCTCTCTCTCTCCACCACCCCCACCCCTCTGAGGCATTATGGTTTGCAATACAGGTACTTAGAGGTTATAATATTTGTTCCTTTACCTGTTTCTGGCATGCAATTTTTATCCAAAGTGGTCATTTCCAACTCTCTTTGTTATGGTGGTCCCTTCTCTATCCCCGCTGCCTTCTCCCTCCCGCATTTGAGGTAGACTTACAACTGTGGACCAGTCCTTCTGGCCCTTGTTTCTACTGTCCTTGGGAATTGGTCTCATATTATGGGCATTTTTTATATCCCATAAATGAGTCTAATCATTCTGTGTCTATCCTCCTTCCAACTCATTTCACTCAACATGGTATTCTCCATGTCCATCCATTTATAAGCAATTTTTATGACTTCATTTTTCCTAACAGTTGCATGGTATTACATTGTGTAGATGTACCATAGTTTCTTTAACCAGTCATCAGTTATTGGGCACTCAGCTCTTGTGAATAGTGCTGCAATGAACGTAGAAGTGCCCACTAGGTAAGGGGTTAATATCCAAGATATATAATGCACTGATAGAACTTTACAAAAAAAACCAACCCTACTCATCAAAAAATGGGGAGAAGAAATGAACAGAAACTTTCTCAAAGAAGAAATACAAATGGCCAAAGACACATGAAAAAATGCTCTACATCACTAATCACCAGGGAGGTGCAAATCAAAACAACAATAAGATATCATCTCATACCACAGAGACTGGCACACATCAAAAAGAACAAGAGCAGCCAATGCTAGCATGAATTCAGGGACATAGGGACTTTTCTTTGTTGGTGGTGGAAATGCCGACTGGTCCAGCCTTTTTAGAAACCAATATGGCATTCCTCAAGAAGCAAGAAATTGAGCTTTCATATGACCTAACCATACCACCTCTGGAAATATACCCCGGGGATCCCAAAACACAGAGCCTTTTTTTTTTAACATGGAACATGGAAAGACATTTCTTAAAGGGTTCTCTGGGGATTTAGATTAACTAGTGAGAGAAATATAGTTTTCTTTTATTAGTATATAGGCACATGCAATTATAAGAAATAATACAGAGTCCAGAGAAATATTATAGCGGATAGGATGCTTGCATTGCAGGCAACTGACCTGGGCTTGATCTCTGATACTCCATATGGTCCCCTGAGTCTGCCCGGAATAATCTCTGAGCACAGGGATGGGAGTAAACCCTTAGAATAACTGGCCCAAAACCCTCACAAGACAAGAAAGGGAAAGGAAAGAAAGAAAGAGGAGAGGAGAGGTGGGGAGGGGAGGGAAAAACTGTAGGGTATGGCCAAGATAGCCAGATAGGGTGACTGTGAAGAATTTTCTAAGATCATGCAGAATACACCCAAGCTTGGATTCAATTCAGAAACCCACTTGAGGCCTTGATGAGAAGAACATAGGGAGGCAGTCTGTGTCGGGGAGAGATGTCTAAGGCAATAAGGCAGGCAGAACTTTGCCCAGGAAAGAGGGGCCGCAAACTAAAACTCCAGCACCCCAGCTCCCAGTCCTGTATTTTAACCTTGCAAGGGCAGCCAGAGAGGCAAGAGCCCATCCAGGCAAGATTTACACCAGCCTTGTCTCCGGGGCCTCTTGCTGCCTTGCCGGAACAAGCCGTCTTTGGAAGAGGAACATCCTGAGGGCAAATGCCAAAGGTTTGGCTTCTTTCGAAGCCAAGGGGTCAGCTTCAAACCGAGGAGGCCAAGCGACACACGTCCTTCTGCCTCGCTAGACAAATCAACTCTTCCTAGTCTACGTCTGACTAGTGTCAGGCAGCCCAAACATCTAGCATCAGAAAGCACCCTTTCAAAACACCCTTTCAAAACACCCTTTCAAAACACCCTAACAAAACACCCCAACAAAACACCCTAACAAAACACCCTAACAAAACACCCTAACAAAGCTTAGCCAGTCACTGGGGAATCCCATGGCCTGCTATGCCCTGTTTTCCTAGGGACACCGGGTGTGACTCAGACCCAACACTCTCTTCCTAGCCAGACCCCACACCTGGTAGGACCAGGAGCCAGCTGGGGGCCTGTGTGATCGGACCAGAGTCATTTGAGAGTTTCCACGCAAGAGCAATTTTGGGGGTTTTATTTTGGTGTCATACCCAATAGGACTCAGGGCTTATTCCTGACTCTGCACTCAGGGATCACTCTGGGAGGTGCTCAGGGGGACCCTAAGGGATGCTGGGAATCAAACCCTGACTTGGCCGCATGCAAGGCAGGTGTCCCACCCACTGTATCACTGCTCCAGCCCCCCAGGCAGGAACAATTTTTTTTTAAACTTAAAAGGGATTTATTTGTGATTTCCTATATATATTTAGCTTGTAAATACAAGACTGTAAATGTATTAAGAGACAATTTCTGTTAAAGTTTTCATTGTGTTTCACTTCAAGTACTGCACAAGTTAAAATCTGATAAAGGATTTACATTTGGTTATCTGAAACTTCCCATCTCAGACTCGTATTTAATGTGGTGGGTGACTCCATCATCTCCATAGACACCACCAGCAGGAAAGTCTCTCCTTTATGGCTTCTGGGACTCTTGTTAGTTAGTGTGCATACAGTTTTCGTCTTCTATGTCATTGTCATTATCATTGCTATCTTCGTCACTTTCTAACGGGATGCCCGTGGCAGCGGAAGCACCTTTAGTTTCTTGGTCAAGAGGGAAAAAGCCAGTTCCACTGAAAGTGTCTCCAGGCAGGAACAATTTTATATCCACACCCATGCATTTGGTTGCAGCCCAGGTCTGCTCTACTTTAGTGTCACAGGCTCCAGCAAACACCACCCCTTGGCACTACCGGACCTTTCCACGCTCTGCTTGACCCAACATTACAGTTGCTGCCAGCAACCGGCAAAAGCACCTGGTAGGTATGTGGGTGTTCTTGGTATTGCAGTTGCTGTTGGACGCTCACAATTATGAAGCTCTAGTCACGGCTCAAACCTGATGGACACAGTCAGGCATCAGCAGCTGTAAATCCTGGGTCACAGCCCAAGTCTGCTAAGTGCCAGTGTCATTGCTGCTACAGGATATCTGTCGTCACTAATTCCCCAGGGTTCTTCAGATCCACACGGACCCAGAGCTACAGTCTTTGTCTGAAATTAGTGAACGATCTTGAAGCCCATATCCCTGCCCAGGCCTTTGAAATCTCAGACCCTCACCCATGACCCTCACGTAGCACCGGGCACCATGAAGAAGTGGAATTTATCTGTGTTGACTAATAGAAATAAAAGCCTGGGAAGGACCCCAAGTGAGTCAGAGCTTTCTAAACTCCCTGGTAAAGACAGAAAAGCAAGAATCCTAGCAATGCTCACTGAATCGAGGAAAATCAATGAAAGAGAACTTAAAAGAGGACAAAGTATGGGTGAAATGCAATCAGAAATCAGTGAGGTAAAGAATGCAGTTGTTTTTTTTAAAAATGCTCAGCAGCGAAATGATACAGGAAATCATCAAAAAAGAACAGAATAAGGAGAGGAATTATGAAGAAAACATTGGAGGTTTATGGGGCAATATCAGAGAAACGATATTCACATCAGAGGGGATTCACAAGAGATAAGTGAGAAAGGGGAAGACGTGTTGGATAAGGAAATAATAGCCAAGTACCTCCCCACACTGAGAAAGGAGACACAGACTCAGATCCAGGAAGCTTAAACAGAAGCTTCAAAACAAAATAAACCCAAATGGAGGAAGACCAAGTCACATGGTAATTAAAATGGCAAAGGCCAAAGAGTTATAATCCTGAAAGCAATAATAGCAGAGTAAAGACTCACATATAAGGGATCCCCTTAAACTCAGAGCATTTTATTTATTTATTTATTTATTGTTTTGTTTGTTTTGAAACCATGCCTGGTGGTGCTCAGGCTGACTCCCGGCTCTGTGCTCAATCCTGGTGGGACTCAGGAAGCATACGGGATGCCAGGGATCAAACACAGGTCGGCAACACACGAGGCAAGTACCCTCCCCGCTGCTAGCGTCTCTGCAGTTCCTTACAGCACTGTATAAGCAAAAATCATCAGTCAGAATGTTCTAAGTAAAAAGTGACTTACTGTTAAGAATATTCTCTTCACTTACGTTATCACTGAAGTTCAGGAGGGTGTTACAAAAGCTTTTCAGATAAAAGCAGTTCAAGAAAGTCTGGTCACACCTTACATCTGACAAAGGACTAATAACCAAGATATATAAAGTATTCCGAGTTCAACAGCACAAAAACAGTGCCACTAAAAAGGGGGGAGAACATGTTCAGTTAGATTGATTATTTTTTTATTGTTAAATTTTAAGAGTTCTTTTTATATTGTGGATAAATGTTCTGTGAATAGTTTCTCCCAGTCTGTAACTTGTTTTCTCATTCTTTTGACAGTGCCCTTCAAATAAATGCTTATTTTTCATCATTTTCTTTCAAATCTTAAATCTTGAATATATCAAAACCCATTGCCATACCCAAGGTTATGTACAATTCCTTCTATGTTATCATCTAGGAGATCTTTAATATTGAAAGATATAACACATGTCTCTATTTTTTGTATGTGGATGTTCTGTTGTTTCAACATCATTTCTTTTTTTTTTGGGGGGGGGGCTCACCCGGTGATGCACAGGGGTTACTGCTGGCTCTGCACTCAGGAATTACCCCTAGCGTGATCAGGGAACCATACGAGATGCTGGGAATTGAACCCAGGTTGGCCATGTGCAAAGCAAACGCCCTACACGCTGTGCGTTTAGTTGCTCAAGCCACTCCATAATCATTTATTGAAGATACTACAATTTATTTATTGAGCTAAATTTTTGTTGCATTAAAGGTCACTTGTTTGGAAAAAAGTAGGGGAGAGAAGAGCTGAACAGGCTACCTCAATAAAGACATGGAGATGACCAATAGGCATATGAAAAGACGCTCAAATTTTTCTTATTATAAAGGAAATACCAATCAAAGTGACTGTGGGACATCACCTTCCACCACTGAGAATGGCTATATGTAAAAGACTGGAAAAAATAGTACTAACATAGATGTGGTAAAAAATAACTCTCATTCGCTGTTGGTAGAATGCTGTCTGATTCAGCCTCTATGAAAAACAATATGGAGATTTTTTTCAAAGATGAAAAATAGATCTGTCATCTGACCTGGCAATTCCCTGCCTTAGCATCTATCTCAGGAACACAAAAACACTAATTTAAAATAAAACATGAAACCATATTCATAGCAGTGCTTTCTGGAAACAACCCAATGTGTCCAAAAATGAATGAGTAGATAAAGAAATTGTGATATATGTAAGCAATGGAGTACTACTCAGAAGTAGGAAAAAATAAAGTCTTGTAGGGCATTTGCCTTGCATGCGGCCGACCTGGGTTTGATTCCTCTGTCCCTCTGAGAGATCTCGGCAAGCTACTGAGAGTATCCGCCCGCACGGCAGAGCCTGGCAAGCTCCCCGTGGCATATTCGATATGCCAAAAACAGTAACAAGTCTCACAATGGAGATGTTACTGGTGCCCGCTCGAGCAAATCAATGAACAACGGGAGGACAGCGACAGTGACATTGACGGTGCCTTTTGCTACAACTTGGGTGAATCTAGAAAGGTGCCTTTTGCTACAACTTGGGTGAATCTAGAAAAAATATAATGTTAAAGTAAATAACCACAGGGTTAGATGATCATATTCATATGTGGATAAAAAGAAACAATGAAAGAGAATTAACAATATGCAGTGAAAACAAGGGGAACTAAGGTCAGAATTGAAGTCACAAGTAGGGGAGAGAGAAAGGAGGGGACTTGGAGAGAGGGAGTGGGCAGACTAGAGATATATGAGGATAGTGATGGGCAGTCTGGGCACTTTGGTGGTAGTGGAGGTGCAGGAACTTTGCATACCCAAAGCATGGATGTTCACACTATATAACATGTTACCTCAATCGTAGCACTGTTGTCCTGTTGTTCATCGATTTGCTCAAGCGGGCACCAGTAACGTCCCGTGAGACTTATTGTTACTGTTCTTGGCATATCAAATACACCATGGGGAGCTTGCCAGGCTCTGCTGTAAAATATTTTTAGAAGAAAGAAATTAATCCATAACCACTAAACTAGCTCTGCAAAAAAACACTTGATGGTCTTGGGATCATTGGTGGAAGTGAATGGGCACTGGTGGAGGGATGGGTGGGTGATTGCTGTATGAGTGAAATGCAAACACAAGGGTTGGTGGGTTTGTGGCTGTACATCACAGCGATTCTCTATTTAAAAAATTTTTTAAAAAGAGGTTAAAAAAATTAATGGTCTTCTATAAAAGCAAATAAATCCACTTGGAAGTATTAGCACTGTAGCACTGTCATCCCATTGTTCAGCAATTTGCTTAAGCGGGCACCAGTAATGTCTCCATTGTAATATACTTAAAGTATATCCGATGTGGGGAGCTAGAGCAATAGCCCAATAGACGGAGTAGATGCTCATTCACCGAGTATACACACAGCTGCTCTCCTGCAGAACCCCGAATTCAATCCCCAGCACTGCGTGATTCTTTGAGCACAGAGCCAGGAGTAGGCCCTGAGCACTACCAGCACTTCATTTTACAAATGAAAACATAAAATTGCATAAAGAAAAGTAATAATGAGGTCCCTTAAAGTGAATTTGAGACTGGCTAACTGTAAATCTAATAAGGCATATAAGCTAAGAGCTCTAGATTTAAATTTCAAGAAAAGTTTTATCTTTTGCGTACAAGAAACAATAAACACTGGGGGCTGGAGCGATAGCACAGCGGGTAGGGCGTTTGCCTTGCACGCGGCCGACCCAGGTTCGAATCCCAGCATCCCATATGGTCCCCTGAGCACCGCCAGGGGTGATTCCTGAGTGCATGAGCCAGGAGTGACTCCTGTGCATCGCCGGGTGTGACCCAAAAAGCAAAAAAAAAAAAAAAAAAAAGAAACAATAAACACTGAGTTAGGACAATCATGTGCTAAGAAGTGCTTTGAATTTCACTTCCCCAGAATAACAGGTTTCTATACTCACAGATCACAGGCAGGCATCATCCTACTTCACCAAGAGACCCTCTCGGGGGCACTTTTCCTAAATATATTACATAAAATAACATCTAGTCGTCTCACAGCTAAACCTTGGAAACTCCTCACTTACTTTACTTTTATTTATTTATTTTTCCATTTCATTTACCACTAATTGACCAATTTTTTTGGAGGGTCACACCCAATGATGCACAGGAGTTACTCCTGGTTCTGTGCTCAGGAATTACTCCTGGCGGAGCTCGGGGGACCATATGGGATACTGGGAATCGAACCCGGTTGGCCGTGAGCAAGGCAAATGCCCTACCCGCTATGCTATCATTCCAGCCCCTGATAAGTGATTTTTTTTTCTTTTTGGGTCACACCCGGTGACGCACAGGGGTTACTCCTGGTTCTACACTCAGGAATTATTCCTGGCAGTGCTCAGGGGACCATATGGGATGCTGGGATTCAAACCCGGGTCGGCCACGTGCAAGGCAAAGGCTCTAACCGCTGTGCTATCGCTCCAGCCCCCTGATCAGTGATTTTTAAATATCACTTTCTCCCGCTGGAAATTCAGCTCTGTGGGGTAAGGAATTTTGGTGGTTTTTTTGTTTGTTTGGGATTTTGGTTTTTGGGCCACGGCAGAGGTGCTCGGGTGCTACTCCAGGCTCTGTGACTGGGGTGTTGCTCCAAGAGATGGTGTGGTGTCAAAGGTTGAACTGGGTCTCCAGCATGCAAACCTTGCAGTCCAGCCCTGTCAACTCTCTTTGTGACCTGAGCTCAGGGGTTTTAATGGTTTTATTTATGTTGGTATCCCCAGACCTTGTTAAATGAATGAGGGGCAGTGTGGTTTGGATTGCATCTCACATGCATGCCAGCCTCATGCAAGATGAGGATGCCTAGAGGAAAAGATAGCTTTACCACTAAACATTTAATTGAAAAATTGGAACTGGTCAAACACTTAGATTCAATTTACCTTCCTTCTGACATCATAAAGATTTAGCAAAAGAGAAATACAGATGGCCAAAGACACATGAAAAAGATGCTCTCCATTGCTAATCATCAGGGAGATGCAAGTCAAAACAAGAATGAGGTATCACCTTATACCACAGAGACTGGCACGATCAAAAAGTACAAGAACAACTGCTGCTGGCACTGATTCGGGGAGAAAGGGACTCTCATTGGTTGTTGGTGGGAATGCCACCTGGTCCAGCCTTTTAAGAAAACAATATGGACATTTCTCAAAAAAACTAGAAACGGAGCTTCCATATGACCCAGAAATACCACTCTGGGAATACATCCGGG
The DNA here is from genome assembly GCF_027595985.1 of Sorex araneus. Lineage (NCBI taxonomy): Eukaryota > Metazoa > Chordata > Mammalia > Eulipotyphla > Soricidae > Sorex > Sorex araneus. Next base: position 207,354,477 of record NC_073303.1, read on the forward strand.
GGATGCAAAAAAGCACACTAGAAATGACATCTGCACCTGTATGTTCATTGCAGCACTGTTCACAATAGCCAGAGTCTGGAAACAGTCCGAGTGCCCTAGAACAGACGACTGGTCAAAGAAACTTTGGTACATCTACACAGCGGAATGCTATGCAGCTGTTAGAAACGATGAATTCATGAAATTTGCTTATAAGTGGATGGACCTGGAGAGTCTCATGCTAAGTGAAATGAGTCAGAAAGAGAATGACTGCACTCATTTGTGGAATATGAAATAACATAATATGAGACTAACACCCAAAGACAGTAGAAACAAGGGCCAGGAGGATTGTTCCAAGGTTTGGAATCCTGCCTCATGAGCTGGGGGAGAAGGCAGATGGGATAGAGAAGGAACCATTAAGCCAATGATGGAGGGATCCCTTGGGATGGAAGATGTGTGCTGAAAATAGACCAAGGACCAAACACGATGGTCTCTCAATATCTGTATTGCAAACCATGATGCCCCAAAGTAGAGAAAGTAAGAAGGAAGATGTCTGCAACAAAGGCAGGGGATGGGATGGGTTTGGGGTGGTGATAGGGATACTGGGGACATTGGTGGTGGAAAAGGCATACTGGTGAAGGGATGGGTGTTCGATCACTGCATGACTGAAACTCAATCATGAAAACTTTGTAGTTGTATCTTACAGTGATTCAGTTAAAAAGATAAATAAATAAAACTAAAAAAAGAGAGAGAAATTTACATTTTTAACGGAGTAGCCAAAGGGACTGGGGACTGGAGGAACTTTGGGGAGGAGTTGCCCAGATATTTCAGCAGCTCTCTGGACAGTCCTTCTTGGAACACGTTACTGCATCATTGCAAATGAGGGATTGGGGGTTGGTTGATAAGGGGAGGGTGATTTATAGAGCTAGAGAGCCTGCCTAGGAATTTTGTTTTTCTGAATTTTAGCTTCTGTTTGATTTTTTGGCCTGCTTTAAAAGACTTGCGTTTCTCCTCTCAGCTCAAGTTTCATTGGGAGACTGACCCTTGCTTCAAGTCGGTGGTGAAGCTTCAACACCACCACTTAGTTCTTTTCTAATCCAGTCCTTGGAAAATGGGATCTTTCCAGAATATTCTCCCTGGTGGCAACCTGTGTTGAACCTTCAGAGGTTCCTGTGGCATAGCTGTCTCCTTTACAGGATTCGAGCGAGATTTTAGAAAACCGATTTCATTTTGTATTTTCAGTGCCTAGATGATAGATATCCAACAAATGTCTGTTGAACTGACATGAGGCAGATACTATATCATCTGCTCACTCGAGGCTTACTAAAGGGGATGTGTGGAGCTGTTCTCTGCTGTTAAGTGCACCTTCTCTGATGCTGACACGGAGTATGTTCAGGGATGTACACACCTGCGTGCAGAAGGCACCTTGTATTCGTGACCACCAAATCTCTGGCTCTTTTCTTTGGAATGTTGGGCTAGAATGGCAAGTGCTCATTGAAATAAGACAAAAACAACAATAAATCTTTTCATAAAAAGTGACCTGGATTTTCCAAATCCAGATTTAAAATTCCTTCTCTCTTCTCTTGTAAATACTCGTTGCTCATCGATTTACTCGAGCAGGTGCCAGTAACGTCTCCGTGGTGAGACTTGTTGTTACTGTTTTTGACATATTGAATATGCCATGGGGAGCTTGCCAGGCTCTGCCATGTGGGCGGGATACTCTCAGTAGCTTGCCGGGCTCTCTGAGAGGGACAGAGGAATTGAACCCGCATCAGCCGCATGCAAGGCAAACGCCCTACCCGCTGTGCTATCGCTCCAACCCTAATATTATAAATACCATATTATTTTATTTATACTTTTCTAAATGTTCCATGTTAGTATTGCTTCAGTTGCTCAGACATAAAGGAAAAACAAAGGCAAGTTCAGATTTCCTTGGCCCTGATCCCATTAGGAAGCTGTGGACAGGTGGAGGCTGCTGTAGAATGGCTCAATATTTGGGGTCACCCTCTGGTATCTAAGAGCCCTGGAGAGATGGGAGAAGGTCACCATTCTGGTCCCCTGAAATCAGAGGCCTGAGGTGAAGATTTGGTTCTGTCACTCACTATGTGAATTGCTTTGCTTTCTGAGCTCTAATCTTCCCATCTGTTAAATGTGGAATTGTAGGATATGGAATAATCTGTAATAACAAGGCATGTTTCTACTATATTGTGCGGATTAAATGAGTTGATTCAGATACAGTTCTTAGGGTGAGGACACACATTAGCACTGTAGCACAGTCATTCTGTTGTTCATCGATTTGCTTGAGCGGGCACCAGTAACGTCTCCATGGTGAGACTTGTTGTTACTGTTTTTGGCATATTGAATATGCCACGGGGAACTTGCCAGGCTCTGCTGTGCAGGCGGGATACTCTTAGTAGCTTGCCGGGCTCTCTGAGAGGAACAAAGGAATCAAACCGAGGTCTGCTGCGTGCAAGGCAAATTTACGATAGCGTTGTGCTATTATAAATACTAACAAGTGTCAATTATTCTTACCATCATTGTCATTATTTTCCTCATACAATGTGGTTTTATGTTGTGAAGGCAAAAATTAGTATGGGAATTTTTACACCAAATAGCTCAGAAACACTTTTTAATGGGTCCAGGACATGACTGAGTCTGAAGAATATAAGTAATGGGTATGAATGGGCAGCAGAGTCTCAGAGAAACTCAATTTAATTTTGTTCAACGTGTGGGAATTCTAGAGTCTGGGACCAGATTGCAATCATTGTATCACTAATTTGGGCATTTGCTCGGTGTGTAATATTACCTAAGTTATTCAGCTTCTCCATGCTTCAGGTGTTCCTTTGTAAAGTGAGCATGGTTATCTACCCAAAGGTGTGGCAGCAATTACAAGCACTCACTTTTCAGACGTGGACTCTTAATGAAAATACTTTCACACGTTGATGAATGTATTAAGTACCCTTGCCTCATGCAACAACATAAAAGTAATATGTAAATTGATAAGACTCATATATTTATCCTTTTATGGATAATGAACTTTAACTTGATACCTTATTACTTATTTGATATCGTCCTGTATTTAACTGTGCTTTCCTAACTATACTTTTGCTGTCATTTGTATCATCTATGTGCACTTTTATTTGTCCTTTTACTTATAACTTAGCTTGCTCTTCATTCAGTTTTTGCTGTCTAGGTTAATCCCCTGTTTGCCTGAAATACATCTGCAGATTTCTCTTAATGATTTTCTGTGAAGGATAAATTTTCTCAGGCTCTTGTTTTCTTGAATCACACTCATCATTAAGAGGTGTTCTCGGGGCTGGAGCGATAGCACAGTGGGGAGGGCGTTTGCCTTGCACTCGGCTGACCCGGGTTCAATTCCCAGCATCCCATTGCCAGGAGTAATTCCTGAGTGCATGAGCCAGGAATAACCCCTGTGCATCACCTGGTGTGACCCAAATAGCAAAAAAAAAAAAAAAGAAAGAAAAAAAAGAGATGTTCTCACTGTGAACATGCTCTTCAGGTTTGGCAGCTTGGCTCTTTCCAGAAAATTATATTCTGGCTCCAATTGTGTCTCTTACCAACTATTTTGGAGATAGTTATTTTCCACTTCTGACTGCTTTTAAGGTACTCTTTTTTCACTTACTTAGAGTTTTTCCATTTAGTATTATTTATCTAAGGAAATAAAATGTTTAGATTTTTGTTTATTCTATTTGACAGATTCATCCTAAATTTATAGAGGGGTTTCCTTTAATCAGGTCTGCACAGTTGTCAGTCAATATTTTTTCTACTAGTACTTTTTTATCATCTTTTGTTCCTCTCCTTTTGGAATGCCAGTCTTAGCGTTTGTTAGATGTCCTTCAAGAATCTTACTCATTCATAATTTCCTCTGCAATATTTTATAAGTCTAGTTTGATTGCCCTCTGATTCACTAATTTTATCGTTAGCTGTATTTAAGTTATTGACAAAGCTATTAATTGCATTTTTATTATTTTATTCTGTCTAAATTTCAAAGAGTTTTAATTTCTGGGAGTTAATTCCTAGTTTCATATTCCCTATACTTAAACTTATCTGTTTCTTTTAACATTTTCATAAAACATAATTGGTTGGCTTTAGGCACTTTACATTTGTCATCCCTGGTTCTCAGGACCATCCTGTAAGGTGTCATTATGTCAGTCACTGAGATAATATAGTGAGATATATGTCTCAAGACTTGTTACCTCATTTTCAATCATCTGCCTTCAGCTAGATGATGAAGTTCAGAAAAATTAAGACGTATGAGTTAGTGAAGATTTTTTTTTAAAGAAATATTTTATTGAACCACCGTGAAAACAAGAAAAAAAATACAAAGCTTTCAGGTTTAAGTCACAGTCAAATACTGATTAAACCACCATCCCTTCACCAGTGCACCCGTTCCACCACCAAGAACCCCAATACACCCCCCTCCCACCCCACCCCCCATCTAAGTAGCTGATGATATTCCCATTATTCTCTCTATATATTGAGTACATTTCATATTTCCATACAGAACTCACTATTGTTGATTGGAAATTTTCCCCAACAATCAGGCCTGCTGAATAAGCATCATCTAATAATTTCTCTTCCTTGGTAAAAGTGAAGACTTTGAGTTTTGGGTTTCTAATATTTTAGCTCAGTTCACAGTCAAAATGCATGCTGCAAGAATCTGCTCTGGTGCCAAAATGGGTTAGGAGACCTCAGGATCACAGTCAGTAGGCGGGAGGCTCTGCTTCTCATGCCGCGGCTCTTGGTTCATCCTGAGTTAGTGAAGATTTTTTGACTTGAGCTCAGCTGGGGAATCTATAAAGAGGTAAATTAACTGGCATAGCCTCCTTTACCAGCTTTAGAAAAGAGGAAGCATTATTGAGCATGGAACAAGGATATTTTCTGAAGCTGAAAATTATGTCTCTGGGACTCACTCTATGGTTTTCAATGGTAGCACTGTCCGCCCATTGTTCGTCGATTTGCTCGAACGGGCACCAGTAACGTCTCCATTGTGAGACTTGTTGTTACTGTTTTTGGCATATCGAATACACCATGGGTATCTTGCCAGGCTCTGCCATGCAGGCGGGATACTCTCGGTAGCTTGCCAGGCTCTCTGAGAGGGGCGGAGGAATCGAACCTGGGTCAGCCACCCAGTGTGCTATCACTCCAGCCCTTGGTTTGCAATACTATGATTGAATTTGGGTTCACTTGATATTACACATTTCACAGATTTGCATAATATATATATCCATCATTCTAATATTATGCAGTTTCACTTCTTAAAAAATTAGTTGAGTTTTAAATTATGTTCTATTGAGAGAATTGAATTACAGCATTAGACATCTCAGATTTGCACCACTACATATAGTTCTGGTCTGTGTGTGATACATTATGAGCATCACCAGAAGTTTAGCTTCTGTCCTCTCCCGTAAATTGAGCCCCTGTGCCTAATTTAGAACACTTCCTACCAACTCTTCTTTCCCTGTAGTAACCTTCAGTTTGTCCAAGTAAGATTGTTTTTGTTTTGTTTGTTCACTTGTTGTCTTTATTATTTTTTTCTAGTCATTTCCAATGAGTATTCCAACTGGCCCAATTAGTTATATTTTCAAGCATATTTCCTTTTGCAAGTACATCTTCAACATCAACTATCCCTCTGTTGGGCCTTCCTCTCTCTGCCTGTTGGGTTCTACTTATCTTTAGCTAGTCTCATGCATTTCTTCTTCTGCAAAATCTTTGCTGTCTTTTTGCAATCCCCCACAACTCATACATTGAACTACCCTACTATTCATCGTGGTACAAAATACTTTTTTTTTTTTTTTTGCTTTTTGGGTCACACCCGGCGATGCACAGGGGTTTCTCCTGGCTTTGCACTCAGGAATTACTCCTGGTGGTGCTCAGGGGACTATACGGGATGCTGGGATTCGAACCCGGGTTGGCCACGTGCAAGGCAAATGCCCTACCCGCTGTGCTATCGCTCCAGCCCCTCAAAATACATTTTTAAAGTCAGTTTTCCCTTTGCCCTGACACTTAGGAGATCAGCATTTCTGTACCTTCATCACGTACTACTGAGTCTGGCCAGAGCGTGTGTTCTTTGATTTTAAAAACGAAGCAAGTATTGAACGATGGAGAATTACAAATTGTCCTGAGTGATTTTCTGAAAATTGCTTTGTGTCAGCTTGGGTTCTTCTTTGCTCTTACTGTCCGGGAGTCTGAGCAGAGCCCAGCCTTGGCGAGAAGTCTTGTGCAGAGGCGCTGAACAGCCACATTAGCTAGTGCAGCCCGAATAGAGTGAGAGACCGATAAATATTTTCACCTGCTCTGCCTCTAAATTCAGTTCCCCGATTCAAGGGGTGGGGCCCGGAAGTGGAGCCCAGCTTCTGTTTGGACCCAGTGGGCGTTGCAGCCCCACCTGGTGAATCAGCCCAACCGGGAAGGGGCTAAGGAAGCACGTGTCAGCCCTGCAAATACCTGCAGGATCCTTCCAGATCCCTCCCAGGCTCCCTCCCCGCCCGGCCCGGGCACGTTCTCCAGGTCTCTGAAGAAGGCGCTCGGCGGGAAGGCCACACTTCACGGTACCTGTCTTCCAGGACAGCTGGACCTGGCAGGTGGGAAGAGTCACACGTGCTTCTCGGAGTGAGGCCTCCACGGGCGTGGGGGAGACTTGTTGATAAAGTGTGGCTGGATTGGAATGGTCTTGCTGTGCAGGTTGGAACGCTGCCCGCCCTCCCTCTGCCCTGCCGGTTCATGGAGATGCAGAAATCCCAGAGAAGCAGAGCAGGGGAGGGCAGGGCAGGGCAGGGCAGGGCAGAGAACCGCTCTGTGGGCACAGCTCTTCTCTCTGTATTATTTCCGAATCTAGAACCAGGGTCCTAGCTGTCCATGGTTGCTAAGACTGCTCCTGTTTTCTGTAAAAAGTGTTTGTTGAGCCAAATTAAACTTTAATCTAGGTCAGCGGAAAGACATCAACTAGGGTAATACTGTTTAGCTATGTGCTTGTGCATTTCTGTATTTCTCCCATTGCCTACCCAGAACTGTTGCTGATTTTTATTTTTGTTGTTGTGTGTTTTTGTTTGTTTGTTTGTTGGTTGGTTGGTTGGTTGGTTGGTTGGTTGGTTGGTTTGGGGGCCAAACCCAGCGGTGCTCATGGCTTCCTCTTGGCTCTGCATTTAGGGATCACTCCTGGTGTTGCTCAGGAAACCTGTTCCTACTGCAAAGTGTTCGAGTTGAGATTTTATGGGAAGGATAAATGCCAGTCTGAACTCTGAACCCCCGGGTTGCTGGTGAAGTCAAGTAGAAGTTTCCAGTCCTTTCTCGAAAAAGAAATGCTGAAATGCCAGGGAAGGAGGCAGGAGAGTGATGGGGAGGGCCAGGACCTGTCCCCCGAGGACACTCACACCTGAGTGAACTGTGGCAGCAGAGTGGGGTGGAAAAGGCGTTTTATTTTCCCAATCCTTGTGCATTCTTTGATTTGTTTGTGTAATGAAGCATCTATTACATTCCTAATTTTAAAAAGAGCAATTTTTTTTCTGGAATTAAAGAATTGGTGATAATTATCAATAATATCAGTTGAATTTTGTTTCTCCCTGTTCTGCAGCTCCTAGCTGGCCTTCTTCTTCACTCTCTGTGGCCAGGGTATCGGCGTGGCTGTCTACACAGTGCACTCTCAGAAAGTCTGTGAGCCTTCAGTTCTTCACATGAGGTGTCCATGGTATACTCTCTAACTCTCCTATAAATTAGAAAACAAAACATTTGAGTTTTATTTAAATGTAATTTATATCCAACAGAAGTTCCTGTCTTTCAGTGTATAGGTCAGTTGAGTTTTGACAAGTGTACACAATTGTTTCACTATTGCCACAATTATCATAGAAAACCTGCTTATTATTTGAAATAGTTCCCTGCCTCTCCCTACAACTGTGTCTCTGATTCCAATCACCGAAGGTTCCCCTTTTAGAGATCAATGAATGGTGGAATGTGGTGTTTTCCTTTCCCTTAGAATAGTTTTAAGATTTGGACAAGTCATTCGGAGGCTGAGTCCATTCCTTGCCCATGGCTGAGTGGTGTACAAGTATGTCCTGTTTGTTTACCATGTGAACACTTGGATAATTGCAGGTTTACTATTTATGTACATTTTTATACACATGTGTACATTATATACATTTGCTTATAGACCTGTGTGTGGACGTGCATTCCTCTTTTTGTTTGTTTGTGGGGTTTTTATGGAGGAGCACAAACTGTTGTGCTCAGGACTTACTCCTGGTTTTGTGCTCTGGGATCACTCCTAGTGGACTCAGGGTGGCGCCAGGAATCGAACCCAGATCAGCCCTGTGCAAGGCAAGCACCTTACCTATAGTTCTGTCTCTTCAGCTCCAGGCATTCTACTTTTCAAAACATTTTTCAGTAAATCCCAAGGCATAGAACTTCTGATTCTTACGCTAAGTATATATTTAACTGTGAGAAATTGCCACGCTGTTTTCCCAGTGGCGAGGGCATCTTCAGTCCTGCCGGAGACAGACCCAACGCCTCCCAGCCTCACCTTCCTTGGCGTTATCACTCCTGGGTTTGGATTTTAGCCAGGCCAGTGGGTGTGAAGTGGCAGCTCATTATGAGTTTAGCTTACATTTGCCTGATGACTAATGATGCTGAATGATGAACTCATTTGCCATCTGTATAATCTTCTTCAGTGAAGTGTCTCTTGAAAACTTTGTGTTTTTTTTTAAAAAAATTGGGTTGTTTGGTTTATTACTGAGTTGTACAAGTTCAGAAAAATTCCTTATTCAACATGAATTTTTTTCAAATATTTTTTCTAAGTAGGTGGCTTACCTTTTCATTTACTTTAAGTGTCTTTTAAACAGGCTGTTTTTTGGCCATGGCTGTTAAACAGCAAAGATTTTAAATTTGGATGAAATCCAGTAGGTCACTTTTTTGTGATATTATCTTTTTATCCCTGGGTGAGTTTACCCATCATGGAGATGACTGTCATACGTTCTGACGATTCTGGTAATCTGGCAAACTCACCCGACTTGTTCTTGATTGACACAAAACTGGAATTCAGTTAACATAACTCGGTGTTTTGACTAAGCTCTGAGCAGTATACTGACCATGTGGTGGGCGTTTGTCCTTGGTGGAGTATAATTATCAAGACTCTTCTGGAACTTTGCAAACCTTAGAGGGTTAATACGCAATTGTTTTTTAATTGCTTCAAAATTTCTGCCTTTTCCTCTACTCGATTCTAAAATTTGTGAGGATAAAGCCGAAGGCTGAGTTATCTTGTACAGCTCACAGCTCCGTCCTAGTACGTGGTTGACACCTAATATATTTTTGCCGCAAACTTAAACATGAACTAGAGTTTTGTGAAATAACTTATGTAAGCAGCAGCATTCTGTTTCAGTGTTGTCTCCAGAAGAGCAGCCTTCAAGTATAAGCTAGGATATCACTTTTTAGAAATAGCTGCCAGAGTACTGTCTGTAGTAAATTACCTCATGCTTCTGCAACTGTTATTTTTTCTAGAAAATGATTCTCTATGTCTGAAATCCCCCCCTTTTTTTGGTAAACTGTGGTGTTTCCTTCACCCAAACTGTCTGTCATGAAAACTGCACTTTGCTTTCTTCACTTTGCTCCATTCTTTTCATCTCTCATGTGTCTATGGGCTGAAGCGATAGCACAGTGTTTTTCTTACATTAGGCTGACCCGAGTTCGATTCCTCCATCCCTCTCAGAGAGCCCGGCAAGCTACCGAGAGTATCCCGCCCACACGGCAGAGCCTGGCAAGCTCCCCGCGGCATATTCAATATGCCAAAAACAGTAACAACAAGTCTCACCATGTAGGCGTTACTGGTGCCCGCTCGAGCAAGTCGATGAACAACAGGAGAACAGTGCTACAGTATCTTTTTGTGTCTTATTTAATCCAAGATCATAATTTTTTTATTTTATATTTATTTCTAAGGGTTTCATGGTTTAGCTCTAATGCTCAGGTACTTAATCTATTTTGAGTTCATTTTATCTGCAGTGTGAGATAGGGTTTGAATTTTTCTTTATTTTTGCCTGTTTTAGTAGAATTTATTGAGATTACTAATGCTCTTTATATGGTTTTTTAGTTAGTTTTCAATCTAAAGCACTGTACAAACTGTGATACCTTGCACGAAGGTCAATAAGTGATCTTTGGTTTGTTCTTTCTTTTATAAGAATAGTTGTAGGGGCTTATTGTTGTGATCACTCGTGAGAAACTCTTTATATAGACAGGACAGCCTCCCGTCTGTTGGAATCTAAGCAGAAACCACACCCCAGCAACAATATATCAGGACTATTACAATATTTAACTACGTAGTACCACAGTAGTGACCACATGTATGCATCTCCTTGTGCATTGAGCATGTGCTATCTCTCAGGTTCTGATTTTGATCCCTCAAAATAACAGCGTGAGATGAATAAGGCGGCCTATTTTGCAGATGACAAATGTAAGGTTCATCGAGTTCATTGGCTTGCCTGCTGGTGAACATTCATCAGAGTTGGGATGCCAGTCCTCCTCCTTTCTATACACTGTCTCTACCAGTACTTGTTTTCACAATTGTTTCTATACAAATTGTATTCAGGTTCTCTAGAGGACATAGAACCAGTAAGATGTGAGGGTTTTTTTTTTTTTTTTAGAGAATTGGCTCATGGGGTCACAAGGCAAAGAAGTCTTACTACCTGGAGAAGCAGGCAAGTTGATGGCATTATTAAGTCCGGGTTTAAATACCTGAGAATCTGGAGTGTCAGTATCCAAGTGCAGGAGAAGATGGATGCTCTTCTGAGAAATTGAACGCTCTGTTGTTTCTCCACCTTTTCATTTTATTCAGACTCTCAGCTTATTTGATAATGCTTAGCCCCATGAGTGAAGCTAATGTTCCTCCATTGGTCCACCCCCTCAAATGCTATTCTCCAGAGAAACTCTCACAAACACTCCTGGAAGTAGTGTTTTAACCCCAACATGGGTAAGCCTGAGCACAGTCAAACTGATACATAAAATTAACCATCACATAAATATTTTAGAATTTTAATTTAAGAAATAAGGTTATATTGTGCAGAGATAATCTAGGCCTTGAGTTAGAAAGACTCTGGAGTAGGTTTCTAAAATCCAGTGTGCAGAACAGAAGAACATAACAAGTAGGTATCTGCATCTAGAAGCATCTAGAAACATCTAGAAGCATCCGGGATCAAAAGAATCCCCAGCTCTGTGGCTCCACACTGGCAAACACTCATTCCAGGTGTTGACTCTAGGTTGGCTCAGTGGAAGTTCGGCTTGTGTGTGAGTAGTGGCAGCCACCCCTGAGGAGTTGAGAACTCCATAAAATAGGGTAGGTACATAAACTAGTGTAGGGAAAGAGCTTGCCATGTTACTCTTATCAGCACTAAATTACTGTTAGTCTTTTGGTCATGATCAATAGATTAGAGATGGAAAGAGAGACAGTTCTGGTGGGATTTCAATGAAAGGATAAATAAAAAAAAATAAAACCACTGAGTACCCACAGTGAACTCCATAAATGCTAGCTGCCACCCCTTATTACTACCAGAATGGAAACACTTCAGTGGTAATATACTAGTTGTAATAAAAAAAAACTATAATATTCAGTTCATTCAGGCATTCATTCATGAAATTTTTGATTACCTGTTGGTCAGTCACAGATCAGTTAGAATTGAAAGAATAAATTGGAACTAAATCCATCTAGTGAGTAACTTATTGGGACAGAATATAGGTGATAAATGAAATTGCACTGTAGCACTGCACTGTCTTCCCATTGTTCATTGATTTGCTTGAGCGGGCACCAGTATCGTCTCCATTGTGAGACTCCATTGTTACTGTTTTGGGCATATTGAAGACACCACAGGTAGCTTGCCAGACTCTGCCGTGCAGGTGGGATACTCTCGGTAGCTTGCCTGACTCTTCAAGAGGGGTGGAGGAATCGAACCTGGGTCAGCTGTGTGCAAGGCAAATGCCCTACCCGCTGTGCTATTGCTCCAGTTGATAAATGAAATAACCATGGTAATTAACAATATAACCCAAACCAGATGCTTTGTTTGTTTGTTTGTTTGTTTGTGTTTTTCACTTTTTGGGTCACACCCGGCCATGCACAGGGATTACTTCTAGTTTTATGCTCAGGAATTACTCCTGGCGGTGCTCAGGGGACCATATGAGATGCTGAGAATTGAACCCAGGTCTGCTGCATGCAAGGCAAATGCCCTACCCACTATGCTATCATTCCAGCCCCAAAACCAGATGTCTTATGATGGATAAAATTGCATTGTGTGGTTGTCTAATTCTATTAATTCTAATTCTATGATGGTTCCTGACTTATAGTAGTTTGACTCACATGTTTTTTTAAAAACTGTATTTTAGTCAGCATGAGTTACAGCACTGTTAGTGCCAGGATTTTATGCATGCACTGTCCCAACCCCACACACCCCTACAGTATACCTACTTCTACCAACCGTTGCCTCAAGAGTCCCCTCCAGCACCTGAATATCCCTGTCCCTCCCTGCCATAGTAGTCTCTGTGTTGTAGACAGTTCACAGATCTTTGGGTCATTTGCTATTCCTTTATATTCCCACATGTGAGAGAATTCATTCTCTATCTGTCTCTCTTCTTCCTGCACTCAGCACCACATTCTCAATCCATGTAGCAACAAAATGCATGATTTCTTATGGGTGATTAGTATTCCATTACGTATATACATCATAGTTTCTCTGCCCGGTCATCTGTTTTTAGAAATCTGTCTTGTTTCCAGACTTTGGCTATTGTGAATATGCTGCAATGAACATAGCACTGTAGCACTGTCGTCCCGTTGTTCATCGATTTGCTCGAGTGGGCACCAGTAACGTCTCCATTGTGAGACTTGTTGTTACTGTTTTTGGCATATCGAATACACCACGGGGAGCTTGCCAGGCTCTGCCATGCGGGTGGGATACTCTCGGTAGCTTACCAGGCTCTCCAAGAGGGATGGAGGAATCTAACCTGGGTCAGCCACGTGCAAGGCAAACGCCCTCCCCACTATGCTATCACTCCAGCAATGAACATAGGAGCATAAATGTCTTCTCTGGATAAAGTTTTTGGGCCCTTGGGCTAGATGCCCAGAAGTGGAATTGCTGGACCATTTGGAAGTTTGATTATTTGCTTTTGAGAAGTGTGCATATTGTCTTCCAAAAAGGCTGAACTAGTCAACATTGCCACCAGCCATAGATAAGGATTCCTTTCCCCCCACATCCATGCCAGAACTTGTTTTTGTTCTTTGTGAAGTGTGCCAGTCTCATTGGTGTAAGGTGTTATCTTGTTTTTAGTTGCATTTCTCTGATGATAGGGATGCAGAGTTGTTTTTTATTTTTAATATTCACTAAGTATCTGTATGTTTCCCTTGAGAAATTTTCTGTTCATCTCCTCTTTTTGGATGGGTTAATTTTTTTCTTAAGTTTTAGAATTGCTTTATATGTTTAGGATATTTACCTTTTGTTGGATAAGTGGAGGGCAATTGTTTCTCCCAGACTGTGGTATTTTTTTTATTCTGTTCATCATTTCTTTTATAGTGCAGAAGCTTGTTAATTTTATGTGTAGTCACTTTTTATCTTTGTTTCAACTTTGAATTGTTGAAGATGTTTCTAGATTCAGTGTCATGAAGGGGTTCTACCTATGTTTTCCTCAATATAGTGTATGGATTTAGGTCTGATGTCAAGGTCTTTAATCTATTTTGAATTGAGTCCTTTGCATGGTGTGAGATGTAGCTTATATCCCTGATTACTATAGATGCAAACAAGATACTAGCAAACCCAATTTTAAAAGATCATACACTGGGGCTGGAGCGATAGCACAGCGGGTAGGGCATTTGCCTTGCACTCGGCCGACCCGGGTTCGATCCCCAGCATCCCATATGGTCTCCTGAGCACCGCCAGGAGTAATTCCTGAGTGCAGAGCCAGGAGTAACCTCTCTGTGCATCGCCAGGTGTGACCCAAAAAGCAAAAAAAAAAAAAGTAAAAGATCATACACTATGACAAAGTAGGATTTATCCCAGGGACGCAATAATGGCTAAATATATGCAAGCCCTCAATTTAATACCCCACATCAATACCATAAAAAACATATAATAATGTAAATATGCATATAAAGAAGTTCACAATATTCAACACCCATTCATGATTTTTTTAAAGAAAAACTATAATTGAAATGAGAACAGCAGGACCTTTCTTTTCTCCATGTACTTAAAACCACTTACTATGAACCAATAGCTAACATCTTAATGGTGAAAAAGTGAAAGACTTACATCTAAAATTAGACACAAGACAAGGTTGCTCATCCTTTCCATAATTATTCAATATAGAATTGGAAGTTCTGGTCATGACAATTAGGCAATAAAGATACATTAAGATCATGCAGACCAGAAAACAAGTAAACTGCCACTACTTGTAGGTGACATGATACAATACTTAGAAAACTCTTAAGACTATACAATAAAAAATCTCCTAGAAGCAATAAACATCACTGTAGCACTGTCATCTCGTTGCTCATTGATTTACTCAAGTGGGCACCAGTAACGTCTCTATTCCTCCCAGCCCTGAGATTTTAAAAAATTATTTATTTATCTATTTATTTATTTTATTGAATCACCATGTGGAAAGTTACAAAGCTTTCAGGCTTAAGTCTCAGTTACATAATGCTCTAACACCCATCCCTTCACCAGTGCACATATTCCACCACCAAGAACCACGGTAAACCTCCCCCCCCGCCCCCCACCCCACCTGTGTAGCTGATAAATTTCACTTTACTTTCTCTTTATTTTGATTACATACAAACAAAAAAACCTCACTATTATTGTTTGGAGTTTCCGCCCCAGAGTCAGACCTGCTGGAAAGGAAGCATTTGATAATTTGTTTTCCATTGCTGAGAATGAAGAGATATGAGGTCGTGTGGCCACAGTAGCGTCCGCAAGGTTCTATATTTCTGTATTTTAATATTTTAGTGACTAAGTCCACCCAGCCCTGAGATTTTAGCACCCTCTCCTTACACGTCTTTCTCAACAATTGGAGGTTTTCAGGGTCAGGGGAATGAGACCTATTGTTATTGTTTTTGGCACATTGAACACACTACAGGTAGCTTGCCAGGCTCTGACCATGTGGGCGGGATACTCTTGGTAGCTTGCTGGGCGCTCCTATATATATATATATATGCATATATATAGATTCACATATATACATATACATATGTTTATGTATATATTACTATAATTTGTTGCCTACTGTCTGAACCTACTGTCTGAACTCCATCAAATATGGTGTGGTAATTATGGAAAATGGGTAGGAAGTGTCTTATAATGAAAAGAGGTACAAATATGGAAATGGAGGAAAATAGGATAAGAAGTTATCAATGTGAGTTCAGAGTTTTCATATATAAAATAAATGTGTTTATGTATATGGAGTTGAATTATACACTTTAATTAAATAGAAAGAGAAATAAAAGATACAATCTCATTCACAATTGCACCTTAAAAAAATCAAGTACCTGGAAATCAGCTTAGCAAAGGAATTGAAAGACATATAAAGAAAATTAAAATTCACTGCTAAAAGAAATAAAAGAAGACATGCAGAAATCAAAACACATTCCCTGTTTATATATTGGAAGGATTATTATTGTCAAAATGACAGTCCTACCCAAAGCAATGCTATGAAAATATCAGTGACATTTTTAAAAGACACAGACCAAATGTTTCTGAGATTTAGATGGAATAATAAACCCCTTTGAACAACCAGATCAATGTTAGGGAAAAAGATGATGGTAGACTTTCTTTTCTCAAGTATAAATTTTAAAAAACTTTTTATGTTTTTGCTTTCCTTTTTGTTTTTGTTTTTATGCTTTGCTTTTTGTTTAGTGATGCTCAGGGGTTACTCCTGGCTCATGCATTCAGGAATTACTCCTGGAGGTGCTTGGGGCACCATATGGGATGCTGGGAATCGACATTGGGTCAGCCACGTTCAAGGCAAACACCCTACCTGATGTGCTATTGCTCCAGCCCTCTTTTCTCAACTTTAAATTACACTACAAAGCTACAGTAACCAAGGCAGTATGGTACTGAAATAAAGACAGACTCTCAGACCACTTGAATAGGACCAGTGGGATAGAATTGACAGTCCAGGCATATGAACAGCTAATATTCAGCAAAGATTAATATTATGATTATGATTATGAACTAGAGAGAGGAATACTTCCTCAGCAAATGGCATTGGGAAAACTGGTCAACACACGATCAACTTGTTTACTTTATGATTATGGAAAAACAACACGAATTCAGTAGGAAGTATAGTTTGAATTTGATCTCTTCTGGGCCAGGCACCTGCAGTAAGGTTCTCTGTGGGCAGCAGTGGTCCCAGACATTGTCAAGATGATTTCCCCAGCTGTAGCCTTTTACTATTCTGGGCGTGTTTAATGTAGACAAGCCTGATCTATGATGTTACATAGGTTATCTGAATTAAGTGAATTTTTCTCTATAGTATTTTCAAATTTAGCATAGATTCATTGTAGGCGGAAGTTGATCTTTAAAGGATGAAGGATCACGTGAATCTCCAAGTATTTATGCAAACTGCCTGAGTGTCATAGCACTGTAGCACTGTTGTCCCATTATTTGTGGATCTGCTCAAAAGGGCACCAGTAACGCCTCCATTGTGAGACTTGTTGCTACTGTTTTTGGCATATTGAATATACCACGGGTAGCTTGCCAGGCTCTGCTGTTTGGGTGAGATACTCATACTCTCGGTAGCTTACCGGGCTCTCTGAGAGGGACGGAGGAATTGAACCTGGGTCGGCCATGTGCATAGAAAAGATATAATTTGTAAAGACACTAGATGAAACCATGGTGAATTTTATAAATCTAAAACAAGTAAACCCAGGAGTGGGAGCAGACTTTCTGAAGGGTCTTCATTCTCACTCATCTCAGTTGTTTCTTCACATCTCCAGTGAGAACCTGGAATCCTGCCATTTACAGGAATTGGTGAATGACTCACGGCATTACTAATTCAGTGCTCTTTAGAAGCCATGCATCCCTGCTCTAGGGCTTCCAGGCATGGCCAAAATGTACAGACTCAAAGATTTACAGGCACACCATGTCTCTCCACTTATACAATCTCTCTAGTATCCGGTTCGTTCTAGAAAGTTGTTTTTACTGAACAAAATTTATAGTTGACAGCTTTTTCTTTTAGTTATTAAAAAAAGTCTGCTACCTCCTGGTCTCCATAGTTTTAGATGAGAAATATACTGCCATTTAAATTATAAAATATACATCAGGATTTTTTCTCTGTGTTTAGTTTTCCTATATTCAATTTTACACTGATTTAGTATGAAATGCTCCTTATTCTATGTTGATTTTTAAACAGATTTTTGTATACGTAGTTTTATGTCTTTTGATAAGTTTGGGATATTTTCATTCATTAATTTTCAAATAATCTTTCAGTTCCATGCTCTCTTTCCTCTCCTTGTAAGATTCTAATGATTCAGTTATTAGTTCTGTTATATGACCCCACAAACCCCCAAGACTATTCATATTATTACTACCTATATTCCATACTTTGCTGAGGAAGGGAAAGTCTTATTAAAGTCTTCAGGTTTTTTGTTGTTTTTTTTTTTTGTTTTTGGGTCACACCCGGCAATGCACAGGGGTTACTCCTGGCTCTTCACTCAGGAATTACCCCTAGCAGTGCTCAGGGGACCATATGGGATGCTGGGATTAGAACCAGGGTCGGCCGCGTGCAAGACAAACGCCCTACCCGCTGTGCTATCGCTCCAGCCCCAGTCTTCAGGTTTATTGATGATGGTGTCATCTCCATTTTCCTACTGAGCCTCTTCTGCATATTTCTCTTTCTTCTATTATATTTTTAGTTATTTAATTATCATTTGTTAGATTTTTCATCTGAAAATTTGTTTTTCTATTGGTAGATTTTGATTTGTTATTAATTTCAAGAATATTCAAAATTTCCAATTTTTAAATTCTTTAAATTCTTGCCCATAGGCAAACTGGATACAAGGGGGTTAATTATATGGAGAAGTACAGAATTGGAATTTTAGTAGTAAATTCAATGTGGTATATACAGACATTTATTTATAAGATGCACACCTGAGACCTGTATAATGTTACTTCAATTAAAAACTTTAAAACAAATGAAGAAACAAAGTTCTTGTCATATGATTCATCTCGGTATTGTTCTGATGTATGATTCATCTTGGTACTAGTGTCTTTGACTGTCTCCTCTCATTGTCTGTTGAGTCTTTTCTTATTCACATATTTTGTTTGTGGGCCACACCTCGTGGTTCTTGGGGACTGCCCTTGGCTCTGCCGAGAGGTCACGCCTGGTAGTGTTTGGTAGAACAAACAGTGACAGGGGTTGAACCGGGGTTCAGTTGCATGTGAGGCAAGCGACTTACCTTCTATACTATCTCTTTGCCACTTCACATGGTAGTTTTCCTGGTTCTTGGCGTGACCAGTGACTGTCAGTTGTATTTAGGGCATTTTGAATATTTTTATTAGACTTTGAATCC
The DNA here is from genome assembly GCF_027595985.1 of Sorex araneus. Lineage (NCBI taxonomy): Eukaryota > Metazoa > Chordata > Mammalia > Eulipotyphla > Soricidae > Sorex > Sorex araneus. The sequence goes on from NC_073303.1 coordinate 207,372,997, forward strand.
TATTTAATCTCACCTTTTCCCACAGGCAGCCGCTGGTTGAAACGTAACTCTAGCAGAGGGCAGATGAGTATGGTAGACTTTCCTCTGAGCTCTGCCGTCAGAACCCCCGTAAAAGGGGGCCCTGAGTGACAGTCCCTCTTTGTCTCACGCAAAGAACAAGAAGGCTGATTCAGCAGGTTCTGTTGCCACCGGGAGGGATGGAGAATCATCTTCCTGCTAGACCACGAGGGTACCACAGGAGGAGAGAGGAGTGGTCACGGGTCAGCAAATGGCCTTTATCACCTCACGAACCTCAGGGATGCTGGGTAAGAGGAGAGACCAGGAAGCTCAGTGGAAGTTGTTCCCTCCTGTACTTGTTAAGTCTGATTGCCGTCTGTTGGGGTGTGGAGGTGGGGGTAGGTTAAATGTCTCACTATGCCAGCTGGTCCTCTGTTGGCAGAGGTATCAGACTACCACCTGTTTCCCTGGCCAGAGCCACTGGCCCTGCTCGCCAGGGTAGGTATCTCCAGATGGAGATACCACCAGGGTCATCCACCCAGGAGCAGGTGAAATATCAACTGGGCATCCCTGCTGAAAGTACAAGCATAGTGTGCATGAACGTGGTTTTTCTCATGACTTGGTTGAGGCAGGGAAAATATTTCTAAAAAAGATGTTGTGTTTGTGGTTATCCTTTCCCAAGTTCTGGGACCAGAAAGAACAGTATTTTCTGACGGTCTTCTTCTTCTTCTTTTTTTTTTTTTTTGTCTCAGCCTGTTGTCAGGTCAGAATTAGAAGCAACAAGGAAAATAATTGGAGCAGTGTTATTTCTTCAGCACAGAGGTTCCTAAGGTGTCAGATTCATCATCATTCTTTTAAAAGGCTTCCTGTGTTTTTTAGCTGTCTTGTGTCTAGTATTTCTTTTTTCCCACAAGGGGGGGAATGTGGGAGGTCTGAAGGTGCTGCATCTTTGGAGGACCAGAGGTTCTTTAATATCTTTTAGTAAATTTTAATTAAAATTTACATTTAAATTGAAATGTATATTTTAAGTAAATTTACATTTAAATTTACATTTAAAGTTACAAAAGGTGCAACTACGCTTGGCCCTGCAACCACCCACTTTAAATTTACATTTGATATAAATTTACATTTACATTAAAATTAAGTTTTACATTTAAAGAGGGCTGAGGAGTGGGTTCAATGGACAGGAACCTTTGCTTTGCAGGGGGCGCACCCAGTTTTGATTCCTGGCATCCTGTGACTCTCCAAGTGCTGCCAGGAGCAACCCCTGAGAACCAAGACAGGAACCGCTCACAAGCACCACCGGTGACAGCGCAAAACCAACAACAAAGTTAATTTTTTTCATAAATATTTTAGGCAAAAATATATGTATGTAGGGGGCTGGAGCGATAGCACAGCGGGGAGGGCGTTTGCCTTGCACACGGCTGACCCGGGGTTTGATTCCCAGCACCCCATATGATCCCCTGAGCACCGCCAGGAGTAATTCCTGAGTGCATGAGCCAGGAGTAACCCCTGCGCATTGCCGGGTGTGACCCAAAAAGCATATATATATATATACATATATATGTGTATATATATATGTATACAATTCTTTGGTTATTTTTATAAAAGATGTTATTTGTAAATTACACTTTATAACTACTCTGATAGACTGGCATAATACAATAGGTACTATTGATCTTTTTTAGTGTGCATAATATGTTTCGAGATTCTTTAGCAATTTCTAGGAAAACATTTTTCAGATGACAACTTCATTTCTTCCCCTGCAATTATTAATTCAGTTCATTTCTTTTGCAATCTTTTATTGCGTGATAGGATCAACGTTGAAATTTCACTAAATAATGGAAGTATCTGTCCTTATCTAGTTTCTAGTTTGAAAGAATGCTTTCAAAGGTTGAGTATAATTTATTCTACATACTCTTTGTCATATCTTGAAGGTTTTTTTTACTGTTTTGATAAGGAAAATTCACTGGAGAAAATAGTCATCATCTCCGAGAGACTGAACTCTGAAGAAAGTGGAACAGCAGACAAGCCCAGAGCTAAGGAATGATTCTTCTGGGCAGGGGGAGGAAAGAATCAGAGATGGGAAGATAAAGGAGTTGGCGAGTCCTGCAAGGTCTAGCACTGCACTGTAGCACTGTCCTCCCGTTGTTTATAGATTTGCTCAAGCACCAGAAACGTCTCCATTGTGAGACTTGTGGTTACTGTTTCTGGCATATCAAATACGCCACGGGGAGCTTGCCAGGCTCTGCCATGCGGGCGGGATACTCTCTGTAGCTTGCTGGGCTCTCTGAGAAGGGTATAGGAATTGAACCTGGGTCAACCGCGTGCAAGGCAAACACCCTACCTGCTGTGCTATCGCTCTAGTTCCAATAATATATAATACATAATTTAATTGTTATATATTATATTATATAGCTTTATGAAATGCTTCCGTCTGTTTCCCCTCTGACAGGTCTACATCCTCTGTTAGACAAATTCCTTCCTTTCCTTTCGCATAGTCTCTAAATTAGGTGTTTTACTTCACTCTTGAACTGGAGTGATAGCACAGCAGTTAGGGCATTTGCCTTGCATGAGGATGACCCAGGTTTGATTCCTCCATACCTCTCGGAGAGCCCAGCAAGCTACCGAGAGTATCCCGCCCGCACAGCAGAGCCTGGCAAGCTCCCCGTGGTGTATTCGATATGCCAAGAACAGTCACAACAAGTCTCACAATGGAGACATGAATGGTGCCCGCTCGAGCAAATCAGTGAGCAACGGACGACAGTGCGGCAGTGCTATTATATATTATGGCTAGAATTCTACTTGGCTGTACTTGGTTCTAACAGTAGGTCATACATTACTGACGTCTATTGGAATGGGAAAGGTTCCAAGCCATGTTCCAGGGTGATTGTGCCATTTCGCATCCCCAGGAGCCGTGTTTGAGTGATTCAGTTCCTCTGCCTTCTACATCAGCATTTGATGTTATCACAGCGTTTTAAAATTTAGCTATCCTGATATTCTTTTTGCATGCTTTTTTTCCTCATTCACATATCATTGTCAATGAAATGTTAGTTTATCTCCTTCTCTGAAATGAATTTTTTCCACTCTTCCCCCAAATTAATATATGACTATTGATTTTGGAGTTTATTTTCCATCTCTGACTCGTCTTTACATGCTCTTAGCAGAATCTTCCACAGAGGAAAAGCTCTGAATACTAATAAGGCCAAATTTATTAATTTTTCTTTTCATGAATAGGGCTTTGGTGTCAAGTCTCAGAATTAGTTGCTCAATCTTAGGTTTCATATATTTTCTATTTTTCCTAAGGTATTATTACATCATTCACTTTTATGTAGTGTTGCATTTAGGACAGTATTTATTTTTTTTATGGATGGTTTCAAGTATCGATTGGTGAAATTATTTTTCCTTTTACTTTCTTTCCACCTTTGACAAAAAAAAAAAAGACAGGTGGGCATTTTTGTGTGGCTCTATTTCTGTTGTTCTGTTTCTTTTTGTTCTCATATTCTATTGATCTACATATCTTTTTCTCTGAAAACACTATCTTGGTACTATAGCACGAAGGTAAGCCGCAGGTAGGGTGGGGGTTCTCCCCACGTTGTTCTTTTTAAAGACTTCGAAAAGTTATTTCAGGTCCTGAGACTTTCCATCTAAGTTTCAGAATAATTTTGAGTATGTCTGACAAACTTTGCTGGGAAGGACCTCATGGAGACAGTTCTCCTGCCTGACACATGACAAACTCAGGTACAGTTCTGGGAACCACATATGGTCCCCGAAAATTACTGGAGTGAGCTCTGAGCACAGAACCAGGAGTAAGCTTTAAGCATAGCTGGGTATGACCCTCAAACCAAAATCAATCAATTAAAAATAAACAAAAAAATTTTTTTTAAAAACCGCTGGCTGGCATTTTGTCAGGAAAGACATTAAACCAATGAATTAATTTGGGGTAATATGACACCTCTATTGTATTTGTTCTTCCAGTCCACGAATATATTATCCTTATTTAAGTGTTTCTTTTCTTTCATCATTGTTTTGTAATTTTCAGCTTATGAATGCTATATATGTTTTACTGTTTATACCCAAGTAGCTTATTTTTTTTGGATAATAAGAAATAGTATTGCATTTTTAACTTTATACTTTTACATACTTGCATACATATCATTTTATAAAATGTGACTGATTTTCGGCAGCTACATGTTATATATTAATCTCACTTTTTAGTTCTAGGAATATTTAGTAGAATAATTTTCTAAAAGACAATCAGATCCTCTGCAAATTAAAGTTTTCTTTTTTTTTTTTGCTTTTTTTGGGGGAGTCACATCCAGTGATGCTCAGGTGTTATTACTCCTGGCTCTGCACTCAGAAATAACTCCTGGCGGTGCTCGGGGGACCATATGGAATGCTGGAGATCTAACCTGGGTCAGCTGCGTGCAAGGCAAATGCCCTACCCGCCATACTATCACTCTGGCCCCTAAAGTTTTAGGTTTTTTGTTTGTTCTTCTCTGTGCATGTACAATGTCCTTATACTTTACTAGAAGACAATCTTGTCATCTGCAAATAAAGCTTTCATTCTTTTATGTTTCTTTCTGTGTGTGCATGGTGTGTATGTGTGTGTATATGTGCTGTGTTGTAAGAGGTTAACTTTAACTTCCTAGTATTATGTCAAAGAGAAAAACTAAGAACTAAAGTCTCTACCATGAACCCGTCTTTGAGATAGTGTACCTAGTTGCCCACCATTACTTTGGATGCTATCTTTGTTTATACTTTTATTAGTCAGAGTCCTTCAGAGATACAGACCCAATAGATGCCTGTGTGAGAGAAAGAAGAAATAAAGAGAAAGAAGAAAAAGAAGGAAGGAAGGAAGGAAGGAAGGAGAGTACAAAGAAAGAGAGAGAGAAAGAAAGAAATGAGAAGAGAGAGGGGAAAGGGTAAATTAAAAGAGGATGATGAGGGAGGGAGGAAGGAAGGGAGAGAGAGGGAGGGAGAAAGAGAGAGACAGAGAGAGCTATTGTAGGGATTCAGGAAAGCTATAACACATCCCAATCTGCCATCTGCAGGTTGGAGAATAGGGCAAGTCAGCTGATGATGGTGTTCAGGTCAGGTCTGAACTGAAGAACCAGAAAGCTCCTGTTATGAGTACTGGGTACATAGATTCAAGAGCTAATGCCTGCCGGGGCTGGAGCAATAGCACAGCAGGTGGGGCGTTTGCCTTCCACATGGCTGACCCGCGTCTGATTCCCAGCATCCCATATGGTCCCCTAATGGTCCCCTAAGCACCGCCAGGAGTAATTCCTGAGTGCAGAGCCAGGAGTAACCCCTGAGCATCGCCAGGTGTGACCCAAAAAGTAAAAAAAAAAAAAAGAACAAAAAGAACTAATGCCTGCCTGCATTGGTCATGCTCATTCATTGCTCAGTCTGTTCAATCAAATGCTAACCTTTCATAGACACAGCCTCACAGACACACCCAGAACTAATGTATGTATGAGCATTCCATACCATGGTTCAGTTGGCACTTAGGATGCTATTTATCAAGATGTGCTGGGTAACACTGTAGCACTGTAGCAGTGCTCCTGTTGTTCATCATTTGCTCGAAATGGGCACCAGTAACGTGTCCATTGTGAGACTTGTTGTTACTTTTTTTTTTTTTTTTGCTTTTTGGGTCACACCCAGCGATGCCCAGGGGTTACTCCTGGCTCTGCACTCAGGAATTACTCCTGGCAGTGCTTGGGGGACCATATGGGATGCCGGGGATCGAACCCGGGTCGGCTGCGTGCAAGGCAAACGCCCTACCCGCTGTGCTATCGCTCCAGCCCCAAGACTTGTTGTTACTGTTTTTGGCATATCGAATACGCCACTGGGAGTTTGCCAGGCTCTGCCGGGTGGGTGGGATACTCTGTGCTATCGTTCCAGTCCGTACTGGGTAATTCTCTGCTATTCCAAATTTGCTGAGAGTGTTTTGTAAATCTTGAGTGGGTATTGACTGTCACTGTCATTGTCACTGTCATCCCGTTGCTCATCGATTTGCTCGAGTGGGCCCCAGTAACGTCTCTATTGTGAGACTTGTTGTGACTGTGTTTGGCATATCTAATACGCCACAGGTAGCTTGCCAGGCTCTGCCGTGTGGGCGAGATACTCTCGGTAGCTTGCTGGGCTCTCTGTGAGGGGCGGAGGAATTGAACCTGGGTCAGCTGCGTGCAAGGCAAATGCCCTACCACTGTGCTATCACTCCAGCCCAGTGGGTATTGAATTTTTTCAAGTTATCTTCTCAGCCGTGTATATCTAGAAATAGATACATACATAAATATGTGCGTGTACATATATACATATACATATATATCATCCAGTGAAACTATCTTTTCTCGAGGATTTATAATAATAAAAATTGTTTCCTTTAAAGATTATGGGACTACTTAAATTTACCTGATCTTAATTGAATTTTAGTTGAATTTTAATTGTGTCTGTGTTTTTTGAACCATTGGTCCTGTTATTGAACATATTTTTTACTAATATTTTCTCATCACTTTAGTATCTGTGTGGTATTGTATCTCCCTTTCTCTTGGGAACTGTAAATAATCTAGATCACATCACATCGTCTGGCTTAGCATTGACCCTCCGGCCCAGGTGCCCAGGTTCAGGGAGCGCTCCGGGGCCTCCTGGCCACCTCCTGGGAGCCTCCTTGGCAACAGATAAAAGATAATGACCCTGAATTATAATAACCTACAATTACTGTTGCGATAGTGATGCATTATCGTTCGCTAGTCCGGAAATCTTTACTTCATGTTTACTCTGTCACCGGGTTATTTGTGGCGAAGCTAGTTGTAAAAAGACTGACAGAGCTGGGGTGATGGCTCATAGGGGTGGACTGCATGTTGTGTAGACATGAGGCCCCTAGTTTGATCCCCAGGGTTATACTCTGCCCCGGTGGTGCCCGAGCCCTGGTGGCGCCTGAACACAAAACCATGAGTCCACACCACTGAGCAGGCTGTGGGCAATGACAGAGTATGTGAGAAAATGACGGACAGAACGGAGTCTTTAATTTCCATGTTTCACTGTGTCGCTGTCATCCCGTTGCTCATGGATTTGCTTGAGCGGGCACCAGTAATGTCTCCAGTGTGAGACCTGTTGTTCTTGTTTTTGGCACATTGAATATGCCACGGGGAGCTTGCCAGGCTCTGCTGTGTGGGCGGGATACTCTCGGTAGCTTGCCGGGCTCTCCGAGAGGGACCCAACCCAGGTCGACCTCATGCAAGGCAAACGCCCTACCCACTGTGCTATCACTCCAGCCCAATTTCCGTGTTTAACACAGAGAAATAAATATAACTAAAGAGTAGCAGAAGAACAGTGGACATTTCTCAAAACCTGCATATCCCCCACTTCACCTCTTCCCAGATCTAGTGATACGGGCCGTGCGCGGGCAGTGTGGTAGACACAGGCATAGAAGGGCACCGTGGTAGACACAGGCATAGAAGGGCACCGTGGTAGACACAGGCATAGAAGGGCACCGTGGTAGACACAGGCACAGAAGGGCACCGTGGTAGACACAGGCACAGAAGGGCACCGTGGTAGACACAGGCACAGAAGGGCACCGTGGTAGACACAGGCACAGAAGGGCACCGTGGTAGACACAGGCACAGAAGGGCACCGTGGTAGACACAGGCATAGAAGGGCACCGTGGTAGACACAGGCACAGAAGGGCACCGTGGTAGACACAGGCACAGAAGGGCACCGTGGTAGACACAGGCACAGAAGGGCACCGTGGTAGACACAGGCACAGAAGGGCACTGTGGTAGACACAGGCACAGAAGGGCACCGTGGTAGACACAGGCACAGAAGGGCACCGTGGTAGACACAGGCACAGAAGGGCACCGTGGTAGACACAGGCACAGAAGGGCACCGTGGTAGACACAGGCACAGAAGGGCACCGTGGTAGACACAGGCACAGAAGGGCACCGTGGTAGACACAGGCATAGAAGGGCACTGTGGTAGACACAGGCATAGAAGGGAAGACTGAAGCGAGTGAGAGCCCGAAGAAGCACGACCCGGCTGTCTGCTGTGCAGGGAAGCCAGGACCTTTGTCCTGGAGGGATGAGATGCTCCTGTGCCTCCTGCCACCGCTGCTACACCGTCAGGGACAACCAGAATCTAACCAAGGCGTCGGCAGGGATGTCTGCCCTGCTGGAGTTTCAGGGAGGAAGCCGGTGCCTCGGTTTCTCCAGCTCCGAGGGTGGCTCCTTCCTTAGCTCCTGGGCCTTCCTTGAGTCACCCTGATTTCGGCTTCCGTCATCACGCCTCTGGCTCCTGCCTTCCTTCTTTCCGTATATAAACCCTGTGGCTCCATGGGGCTTGCCCTGAGAATCCAGGCCGCAGGGTCAGCTCTTCTCTTCTGTTTTGTTCTGTTTTGTAGTTTGTTTCTTTGTTTGGGGGTGGGGGGCACACCCTGCTGTTCTCAGGACTTATACATAGTGGTGCTTGGGGGACCATGTAGGGTGTCAGGGATCGAACCCAGGTCGACTTGCCTGCAAGACAAATGCCCTGCCTGCTGTAAGAACTAGCACTCTGACCCCCAGGACCACCCCCTCCTCAAGACCTTTGACATGATCTTCCCTGCAAAGTCCCTTTTGATATAAAATGTAACATTTGCAGTTCCTATATTAGGACATAGAATTGAGGGGGAGGAGGCAATATTCTCTACGAAATCAGGATGGGGGCCAGTCAGTCCATAGGCGTCTCTCCTGGTCTTGCCCTGGTACATAATGGAACAGACAGGTATACTTTAATTGGACCGCAGAAAGATTTAAATTTTTTACTTGACACGGGTTTGATTCCTCTGTCCCTCTCGGAGAGCCCAGCAAGCTACCGAGAGTATCCTGCCCGCACAGCAGAGCCTGGCAAGCTATCTGTGGCGTATTCGATATGCCAAAAACAGAAACCACAAGTCTCACAGTGGAGACGTTACTGGTGCCCACTTGAGCAAATCGATGAACAACGGGACAACAGTGCTACAGTGCTACTCTTCAAAATTAATAAATTAATAAATAAAATTAATAAAATTAAAATGCAAGTTGAAGACTAGAAGAAATAATTTGCTAAATATATCTAACAAAGATATATTTAGAATGTATGTATAAAGTTTCAGAGTTAGAACACATCCCATTTTTTATGAGCAAACTACTTGAACAGACACTTTACTGAAGATTAAAAAAGATCCAAAAAAAGCATTGTAAGAGATGTTCAATATCATATACAATTAGCAACATACACATTAAGACCACAGTGAGATGTCACTTCACAGTCGGCGGGCTGACATTCATGTACCATTGGCAGGGTAGTAGGGAACATGAAACAGAGTGGAAAGAGTTTGCGGTTTATTAAGATATTAAACATATACCTGAATAGTTGGACTACATGCCTAGCTTTTTCATTACCTGATTTATGCAAGAGAAATGAAAATATACAACTTTACAAAAATTTTGACATGTGGGTCTGAGAGAGTTCGTGGACTAACACACTTTCCCCACATGTGACTGACCCCATTCTGACCCCAGCACCTCATATAGTACCCCAAGAACCACCGGAGGTGACCCCTGAACATAGAGTCAGGAACAGCACTTGAGGTGTGGCTCAAAATCCCTCCCAAACAAAACAAAACAAAAGTAAATCTAGGTATCAATATTTATTATAACTCTATTTGAAAAGCCAAAACCTGGGGATAACTCAAATTTCAGGTGCATAAATAAGCAAATTCTGATATATCTATAAAAGGCAACACTTTATCGGAGTGATAGTATAGCATGTAGGGCATTTGTTTGCACGTATCCGACCGGTTTTGATCCCTGGCTTCCCATATGGTCCCCCAAGTACCACCAGAAGTAATTCCTAAGTGCAGAGCCAGGAGTAACCCCCAAGCATATTTGCATATATTTGAATATATATTATTATATGTGTATAAGTATATATTTATCTATTTACATGCAACAGATTAATCTCATGCTGACAGTACTGTGAAAAGGCTAGACATATTGTATATGTCTATTGTATGATTCCACCTATATTGAATTCAAAAACAATCAATCCATATCAATCATGCAAATCAATCCATAGTAGCAGGTAAAACCTGGCTGAGAATGGAGGGAGGTGTCCAGCCTGGGTGAGACTGAAAGGAGGGTTATAAAAGAGCATGAAGTAGCTTATGGAAGCAAGAAAATTGCTTATTATCCTGATTGCGGTTGTGGTTTCACACATACACGTAAAAAATTTAATTGTTCATTTGAAATAGGTGTGGTTAATGTCAATAAAGTTGTTAAACCTCAATAAAGTTGTTAAAATGTAGAAAGAAAGAAAAGGAAGAAAGAAAGAAAGAAAGAAAGAAAGAAAGAAAGAAAGAAAGAAAGAAAGAAAGAAAGAAAGAAAGAAAGAAAGAAAGAAAGAAAGAAAGAAAGAAAGAAAGAAGGAAAGAAAGAAGGAAAGAGAGAGAGGGAGGGAGGGAGGGAAGGAGGAAGGAAGGAAGGAAGGAAGGAAGGAAGGAAGGAAGGAAGGAAGGAAGGAAGGAAGGAAGGAAGGAAGGAAGGAAGGAAGGAAGGAAGGAAGGAAGAAGAGTCTTGGATTTGGCAATGCTGAAGGCATAAGGCCTGTGCCAGGGTGACCTCAGTCAGGGGTGGAGAGATGGTGGGTACCAAGGAGAAGAGTGCAGGAAGGTGCTAGACTAAAATTATTACAGACTGTATAGTTAGCAAAAGAAGCCAAGTATGCCATTGCTTTAGATCTTCTTTTTAGTTTTAAATGTATGGTAAACACCCATTGTTGAACTTACCCCCCCAAAAAAAAGAAATTTCCAGGAAAATAAGAGAAATTCAAGAAGAATGAAATATGGTGGTAGATATAAGCCAGATGCATCAGTGATCACAAACATGATTGGTCAAATTCTAGTTAAAGGAGATGGGAATAGTAGGTTTTGAAAAATCTCCTATTTTAAAAATACATTTAAGAAACACAGAAAGTTTGAACAATTTTAAAAGAAAATATACACAATACAGAATACTAACCTAAAACTTGTAGAGGTTATTAATATTAGAGAAGCTCACTTTTAACTAAAAGGTTTTTTAGACATGGAAGGTGATTACATAGTTTTTAAAGAGAGCCACAGACCAGCAAGTTATATTGTTCTAGGGGCTGGAGTGATAGCATAGCGGGTAGGGTGTTTGCCTTGCACGCGGCCGACCCGGGTTCAAATCCCAGCATCCCATATGGTCCCCTGAGCACCGCCAGGAGTAATTCCTGAGTGCAGAGCCAGGAGTAACCCCTGTGCATTGCCAGGTGCGACCCAAAAACCAAAAAAAAAAAAAGTTATATTGTTCTAAATGTGTTTATCTACAAAGGTATCATTGGAATATGCAAATCAAGAGATGATGGAATTAAAAGAGGAAATTGACAAATACAGCATAGCAGTGATGCGTTCAATATCCTTCTCTTACAAACAGAGGAAAAATAATCAAATTATTGAGGATTTAAATATAATTAACAAGGTCGATCTAATGAGCACTTAATAACCACTGCAAGAAGCAGTAAAGATTACACATAATTTCAAAACACCCATAAGATGTTTATGAAATAGACCCTGTATTGTTCTATCAGATAAGTTTCAACTGATTTCAAAGAATCGATATTACATGATCACATTTTGTGATTATGGTATAATTAAACATAAAAAACAAAAAGATAACTAAAGCATTCTTCTAAATAAAGTATAGGTCAATTTACATAATGAAAGTTAAGGGGGAAAGTACAATTGCTATTTGATAATGTATAGAATTGGAATTTTAATGGTGAACTTAGTGTAGTATAAACAGATATTGATTTATAACCTGATATCTAATGCAATGTTATCAACAAAGAAATCAAAAACAGAATTGCAAGATAATGAAAAAGTTTTTAACTGATAGTATGCAACTGAAGTATTTCAAAGATATACCGTGTCCTCAAATGCTGACTTTTTTCAAAAATGAAATTGTCTTTTGGTTTTAACCTGTCTTTCTTTTGCCGTGCAGAAAACTCTTTGATTTGATGTAGTTGCATTTGTTTATTTTTGTTTCTGTTGCCTTTGCCAATAGGGTATCATTGAAAACATCTTTGCGGTCCAAATGTTAGAATGTTCTGCCAATATTTTTCTTACTATATTTTAAAGGATTGTGGTCTTATCTCAAGGTCTTTTATCTACTCTAAATTGGCTTTTTAATTTTCTTTTATTTCAGGCAACATGATTAACAGTATTATAATGGCAATGTTTCATGTATAAAACATTCCAGCACACACCCTTCTGCGAGTTTCCCCGAAATCTCTCCAGCCCTCAGAGAGACAACAGTGGAAAGCGCTCCTAATTGAGTGGGTTTCGTGAGCGGTCCCGACCTGAGAACAAAACTGGTGAGGTTAGGAAGAAAGAGGCTCAAGACAACACATGCTGATCAAGAGCGTCTTTATTATCAGCCCTGCTGGTTTTATACCTTTCTTAGCAGGGGGTTGGTACATGAGTTGTCAATCATCAGGGAAGTGTCTTCTCAGACCAAATAACTAAAAGTTCGGGGCGTTCTTTGGTCGGCTGCAATATTCTCTAAGAGTCGGCTGAGAAATAGTGGGGAGGGGAAGACAAAGGTTTATCTGGCAGGAACATCTGTCAGGAGGAACGTACAAGGTTTCATAAGCTAAAGTATGGCTTTTAGTGTAAAGGAAGGTATTCTACTCTACGGGCCCTTAGGGTCTCATGGTTAACTGCCCTGGGCTACTTTTACTTCTTGAGTTTAGCTATTTCCTTTGTCACAAGGGCACCTGTGCCTCAGGTTATGCGAACACTGGTAATGGAATTTTCCGGTTTGTCCAGAGTAAAGGTTGAGGGGTCCTCTTTTGTTCAGGGTCCTGAACAGTCCCCAACACCCTTCACCAGAGTGTAAGCGTCCCTCCATCATGGTTCAGGGCTCCCTGCCCCGTCCTCTTCTCTACCCCCCTGTGAGGTACTTCCTACTAATGACCAGCTCTCAGCTTCTATTGCCTTGTGTATTTGTTGTTTCCTTATTATGTTTCTTTACATACTTTGTATGAGGGAGATGAGCCTGTGTCTGTCCTGTTCCTTCTGACTGACTTCACTCAGCCTGGTACTCTCCAGATCCATCTATGTAGCTGAAAATTGTGTGATTTCGTCTTTTCTCATAGTCGAGTAGTATTCCATTGTGTATATGTCCCAACTTTTTTTTTTAATCCAGTCACCTGTTCTTGGACACTTGGGTTGTTTCTAGATTTTTCCTATTGTGAATGAACATCACTGTCACTGTCATCCCGTTGCTCATCGATTTGCTCAAGCGGGCACCAGTAATGTCTCCATTGTGAGACTTGTTTTGACTGTTTTTGGCATATTGAATATGCCATGGGAAGCTTGCCAGGCTCTGCCGTACGGGCAGGATACTCTCGGTAGCTTGTTGGGCTCTCTGAGAGAGATGGAGGAATCGAGCCCAGGTCAACCACGTTCAAGGCAAATGCCTTACCCTCTGTGCTATCACCCCAGCCCAAGTCATAAAGTTGGTAGGGGCTGGAGCGACAGCACAGCGGGTAGGGCATTTCACCCTGCATGCAGCTGACCCGAGTTCAATTCCCAGCATCCCATATGATCCCCCGAGCACCGACAGGGGTAATTCCTGAGTGCATGAGCCAGGAGTAATTCCTGTGCATCGCCGGGTGTGACCCAAAAAGAAAAAAGAAGTCACAAAGTAAAAATATTTTAGAGTATTTAACACTTGCTACTTCTCTCAAAAGCTTGACAAATATTCACAGACATAGGCATGTGTGTACAATACATTATGTACACGTGCATCTGAATTCTTAAGAGCTTTATCCATATAATGACATTAAAATAAATCACTGGAGGGGCTGAGTGATAGCACAGTGGGTAGGTAATTTGCCTTTCACGCAGCCGACCTGGGTTTGATTCCCAGCATCCCATATGGTCCCCCGAGATCCGCCAGGAGTAATTCCTGAGTGCAGAGCCAGGAGTAAACCCTATGCATCGCCGGGTGTGACCCAAAAAGAAAAAAATCACTGAAATGCTACTATAAAGCAAACATTAGCATTAGAAACTGTATACTGAAATCACAAGTAACTCACACTCATACTTGGCCCAGAATATAAAAATGGGTTAATGAACATAGAAATGCAAATGTCTTTTCTGAATAGAGGTTTTGGACCTTTGCGGGTAAATGCCAAGCAGTGACTGGACTTCACTCAGCCTGGTACTCTCCAGATCCGTCTATGTGGCTGAAAATTGTGTGATTTTTGTCTTTTCTCATAGTCGAGTAGTATTCCATTGTGTATATGTCTCAACTTTTTTCACCCAGTCACCTGTTCTTGGACACTTGGGTTGTTTCTAGATTTTTCCTGTTGTGGATGAACATAGGAGTGCAAATATCTTTTCTGACTAGAGCTTTTGGACCTTTGAGGGTCAAGGCCAAGAAATGGAACTGCTGGGTCATATGGGAGTTCAATTCCCGGTTGTTTGAAGTGAAAACAGATTTTATTTGGGAGTTTTGAGGAAGGAGTGGGGTGGGAGAGCAACGTGCTCAAGAGTGAATGTGGGCTTCTCCAGAGAGGAAAGGGAGCCCAGTACACACCCAGCATGGAAGTTTGAAAGTGAGGTCTGGTCAGTGGCTGGTCACTGGTGTGGGAGAGGGAGGGCAGTTAAGACAGAGGAGGGTCCGTTGTGACGACATTAGTTGGAAACGGTCACTCTGGACCAGAACTGAGTGTTGGAAGCAGGTAGGGGGATGTACATGATCATCTTTCAGCATCTGTATTGCAAACCATATGCCTAAGATGAGAGAGAGAAAGAGAGAGAGAGAGAGAGAGAGAGAGGAGGGGTGCCTGCCATTAGAGGCAGGCTGGGATAGGGGGTGGCTTGAAGGGGTGCGAGGGAACCTGGGGACACTGGTGCTGGGAAATTACACTGGTGAAGGGATGGGTGTTGGAGCATTGTATGACTGAAACACAATCATGAAAAATTTTATAATGCTCTATTCACGGTGATTCAATAAAAATAAATTAATATACATTTTTGAGTTTAAAAATACACATCTCATTGCATTGCGCATATGTTCAGCAAACCTTCCAATCTCCTGTCTCAGCAGCACTGAGGTGAAAAGCTTTTGGGACTCACTATTTCCTGACAGTTGGTGAAAGGTTCCAGCTGGGTGCAGAGACCCATCAAACTTGGCCCAGAGTATTTGGGAAGAGAAAATTAAAATAAATTATTCTAAGTTTATTTTACTATCAAAAAAAATACACATCTCAAGAGAGGGCTATAGGGGTGACATGTTTTCTGGCATCCATGTAATCAGCAGCAGCACGTGTGCTTGGGCAATACATGCACACCCAGTTCCTAGTTTGGGGGAAGCATCCATATTGTTTTTGCAAAAGGCTAGACCAGTTTATATTCCTATCAATACTGGATGAAGGTTTTGTTTCCCCCATATCCCACCAACACTGGTCATATTTTATATATTTTTTAATGAATCACCATGAGATATAGTTACAGACTTGCAAGCTTTGGTGATTATGTTTCAGTCATACAATGATCGAGTACACATCTCTCCACCAGTGCCCATTCTCCACCACCAATGGTCCTAGTATCCCTCCCACCCCCCCCACCCCATCCACCCCCCACCCCACCCCCACCTCTGTGGCAGGGCATTCCCTTTTACTCTCTATCTCCCTTTGGGTGTTGTGGTTTGCAATATAGGTAGTAAGTGGCCATCATGTTTGGTCTATAGCCTACTTTCAGCACGCATCTCCCATCCTGAGCAAGCCCTCCAAGAATCATTTACTGAGTGGTCCTTCTTATCCCAGCTGCCTTTCCCCGCAGCATCTGAGGCGCTTCCAAGCTGTGAAGCAATCCTCCTGGCCACACTGGTCATTTTCAATCCTTGTGATCTGTCACAATCTCTCTGGTGTGAGGTGATAGTTCATTCCTGTTCTTCTCTGCCTTTCCCCGATGATGAGTGATAATAAATAACTTTTTGGTCATCTTTATCTCTTCTTTGAGGACGTTTCTATTCATCTCCTCCCCTCTGGGAAGTGATCCCTGAGCGCCAACATTAGAGTAAGTCCTGAATACTGCCAAGTGTAGCCCAAAAACAAACAAACAAACAAGAACTTAAAACCCCTATTTTAAAAAATGGGGAGAGCAAATGAACAGACACTTCTCAGAATAAGATGGATGGAGGGACAATAGGCACATGAAAACGTGTTCATCATCAGTTATTATCAGAGAAATCCAAAGTCAAGATGGCAATGAGATGTCATCTCACACCAGTGAGAGTGGCAAGGATTTTAAAAAAAGGGAATAATGTGTGCTGGCAGAGATGTAATGGAAAAGGAGCTCTCATCCACTACCGGTGGGAATGTTGTGAGGTCCAATGCCTAAGGAAAATTCTGTGGATGTTTCTAGAAAAGTAGGAGTAGAGCTGCCATATCATCGAGCACCCCAATTCTTGATATCTATGCCTGGACACGAAAACATTCATTCCAGAGGACATATGCACACTCTATTCACCCCAGCACTTAGTACAATAGTGAGGCTATGGAATCAACCCAGGTGTCCAACAACAGATGGGTGGATACTGAAGGTGTGATATAGACACACAGTGGAATACAATGCAACTGCAGGGAAGGATGAAATCAGGTTCTCTGCTGCAACTTGGATGGATCTTCAGAACATATTGTGTGAAATAATTCATAAAAATGATCTCTCACTATCTCTGGTGTATAGAATAGCATATCAAGGCAGTGCAAGTTATCAAAAGGGGGATGTTTTAAATACCCTTGACCCTGGATTATAGAAATGGGGAAGGAAAAAAAATCAAGGGGGCATACTGGCAGGTGGAGGTAACAGGGTCAGGAGCCAGAGGCCTCAGTCACATCTGTGGTGGGGAGGTGAAGTATATATACATGTACACATAGACACATGTATGTAATAAGCAAACTTAGAGATGTGCCAGGCAGGGAGGTAGGTTGGAGGGTAGGGAGAGAGATGTGGTGAAAAATTGACCCTGGAGGTGCTGGGATTAGTGTTGAAGCATTATATGCTTGACACTCAGTTATGAAAATTTATAAATCATGGTGATTTAGTAAAAAAAATCAATTAAAATAAATAAATAGGGGCTGGAGAGATAAGCCCAGGTAAGATTCTTTCCTTGCACATGGATGACCCAGGTTCAATCCCTATACCCCACTATGGTCCCCCGAGCCCCGCCAAGAGGGCTACCCTAAGGAGTGAGCCTTTAATCACCTCCTAAAAATTAAATAAAAAAATAAGAACAAACAAAACAGGACCAGAGTGATACTACAGTGAGTAGGGCGTTTGCCTTATATGCAACCAATCCAGTTCGAATTCCGGCATCCTAAATGTCTGCTGAGCACTGCTAGGAGTAATTTCTGAGTGCAGAGTAACCCCTGAGCATCACCGAGTGTGACCCCCAAAAGAAAAGAAAAAGAATTAACAGAGCACTAATAGGGAGATGAGGTGATACAGAGACCAAAGGAGAACCATGTTGTGGAGGCATTTGAGGAGAGAAAGGGGCTTGTTCTGCTCAAGGGGGCTTTCTTACCAGTGATACCAGCAAGGGGAGAAGGAGATGTGGGGAGGGTGGGGCAGGATGTTTGAGCACCTGGTAACTCTCTTCTCTACCCAAAGAACCTGGACCAGATGCTACCCCGAAGCAGCGCACCTCTTACATGAGAAAGTCTGCACACGTGCCCTAGTGTGTGAAGACTCAAATTACAGAGATAAGACAACCAGGAAATGACAAGTCTATGGCAAAATAAAGACAGTTTTGTTTTATTTATTTATTTATTGCTTCAAATCCATTCTCTTTGGGGGCCATGGAGATAACAAACAAAGTATGTGTTCCAAACACATACTTTGCATGCAGGAGCCCCAAGGGTGATCAATCAAGCAATGCATGATTTCCCCCAAACCCAAAAACAAACAAAAATAATTTTTTTAAATCCAATTTAACCTTCTGCTCAAACCCATGAGAACTCTGAGAACTCTGAGCTTCAGCATTTATTTTTAAACATTTCAACTCTGAATTTTGTTTTTGTTTTTTTTCTTTTTGGGTCACACCCAGAGATGCACAGGAGTCACTCCTGGCTCTGCACTCAGGAACCACCACCCCTGGCAGTGCTCAGGGGACCCTATGGGATGCTGGGAATCGAACCCGGGTTGGCCGCATGCAAGGCAAACGCCCTCCCTGCTGTGCTATTGCTCCAGCCCCTTGACTCTGAATTTGACTGCCAGGTTGAGTTCTGAAATTATGTGGATTTATGATGAGAAACTGAGAATTGCTCCTGAATCAACTCAGGAAGAAACTATTCTTTCTCCATTGTATTTGGAAACTGAGCCTCACGGAATCAGATGCTTTGCTAAAATGGAATTTTCAGATTCCAGCATTTGTACTTTTGGTGCAGCAGATTTGCCATTGAGCTGCTTTCGTGTAAACTGCACTGCCCCGTGCTCTGGGAGAGTATATTAGACTGTACCTCCAAATGGCTTTCATATTCACCGAGACAGAATCAGGCCTCGTGCCTAAATATGGGGAAGTTGGTCTCAGTTGGCCCCAGCCAGTGAACTCAAGCCCTGGACTCTGCCTCCCCACTCCCCGCCCCCACTGGCACTTTCCTAAGTCCTGAAGATCAGCCAGGAAGGATCCAGGGGGTCTCGAAGGGCATGCTCTATGTCTCGAAGGGTCCTCGCGCATCTCTGGCATAATCAATGTTCAGAACTCCGGGAATTTAGAACGTTAGACTTTGTAATTCTCTGAGCTTGAAGCACATGAATATGGGTCCAAAAAGAGCGTGAAGGTGACACCAAGTCCTGACGTGTTGGAAGGACTGTTCTGGGCTTTACAGCCAGTTCAGGGTTTGGTGCTGTGGTTGACAAGACGAGGGGACAGAGGGGCTCCGGAAGACAAGAGTCACGTGCTGATCAAGGATGTGGCGAAGCCCCGAGCTGCCTGCTGTGTGACTTGCTCAGGGCGCGGCTTGCCGTTGCGCCACTCCCCGTGCCTGCTAAAGCCTGTTCCCACCTCGCCTTGCTCTCCGGCCCTGTGACATGGGAGGCCTGTAGATCAGAGGTCGTTATTCCTCCGTAAGTCAGAATGGCTGCGCCGGAGAGTCAGGCAGCTAGGACAAGTCCCTGGAGCAGACACGTGGGAGACCCCGGCTCCTTAACACTTCAGGGTGGCGGGCACAGCTTGGGAAGGAAGTTTAAGGTGTGGGATATACTAATCGCTGCTGCATGGGCCTAGTTGTGCATCTTAATGTTTGGGATTGCACCCTGAGTATCAAATAATGTGAAGTATGTGCTGTATCCCTGAGCTACATATACCTAAGCATTATACATCCTACATGTATTGTGGGTATACACAAATCTACAACTCAACAAGTTAGCAAATCAACGTGGAGTGAGAGAAAGAAAATGTGCACATCATCGTTCAGATCCCTCATTTTCTCTTCATTTCCAAAGGCTGACTTGGGCAATTCTAACCTCCAAGCACATGTGTGCCATTTCAATATTATTTTTTGTTTCCGGCAAACCAAACTCAGAAAAAAACACCCCGCAATGTAAGAACTCTAACTTCCATCCAGATGGTTACATAAGAACAGACTCTAAAGCAAACATACAGTAATTAGTTTCTTTCTTGCCGGAAACGTTCGGCAGAGATGCTTTTGGCCGTGACTCATCTAGCATAGTTGGACTTACACTGTACACGCTCCGCAGCCTGTCCTGGATTGATGGAGGGGTGACTCCGACCGTGCAGGGTTTGGCATCCTGGCTTTGTCGCTTCGCTAATAAAGGGTAGCGTTAGACCTGCCTCTTTTCCTAGGCCCCGGGGGCCTAATGCGCTGTTTCCGAGCCTTCCTCCCTCTGACCACGGCTGCCTGCTGGGAGCACCCAGGCGTGCGGCTCGAGTCCCCTCTCTCACTCCTGTCCTTGCCCTTCCAGGCCCCGGAGCCGGATGCACAGCTGCCCAGTGAGGGTGTGACCGGGACGCTGCCGCCCCCTGCTTCCAGAGAACCCCAGCCGCGGGGATGGAGCCAGGACACCGGGCAGGATGACGCCGAGACTCTCTCGGACACAAACACGTTTGAGAGCACCTCTGACACGGGGTCCCTGGCCGGGGCTGGCCACGCCCCCAGTGACAGCTCGCTGGACAGAGAAGCCGCCGCCTGCTCTTCTCAGCCCGGCCAGGGGCTAGATCCGCACCCCCACAGGACCGGAGCGTCTCACCAAAGTGAGGGCCGCACCCTTGCTGCGGTGAGCGGAGAGCCGGCGGGATGCCAACGAGTTGCTGCTTCTTGCTGGGGACCTTCTCGGCCTGGTTGGTGCCCCGCTTTGGGCAGCCACGCGCTCCAGCCCGCAACGGCCTTTGCTGGTCCCTCCGCTCTCTCTCGTGAGAAATCCAGGTCCGAGAGCTGTGTGGGCGTCCCTGGGGTCTGGCCCTGCCTCCTGTGCAGCTGTGAGCTGAACCAGAGCTGGCCGCACATCCACAGCCCGCCCACGGGGCCGGGGGGCTACACAGCCTCTCTCCGAGGCCCCCAGAAAACAGGGGGAAGCAGAGAAGGGCCCCAGGAGCACCCGGACCTGTCTCGGGGTCCGCCTTGCTTTGACACCCGTTGCCAGTTTCCTTTGGGGACCTCGTGCCTCCTTGGCGTCAAGTGTCACCGTAGCACTCCAGAAAATCTGGATGACAAGGACGGAGCATTCCCGGGACACTGCTGTCCGCGCGTGGGGACCCTCAGCAGGGCGCATTCCCTAGTAGGATTTCCCTTCAGACAGCACAGGGTCTCTCCAGGGCAGGACTTTGGGGAGCCGGGGACCCGGTTGAAGGAAGGGACCGCGGAGCAAGAACCCGGTAAACCTCAAAGGCATCTTCCCGGGGCGCCTGCTCTGTGCGGTGCTCCCCAGAGGAAGAAGCCGCATTCTGGGTGTCAACATAAACGCGGCAACAGGGCTCCTCAGCACACGCCCTCCAGGCCGCTCGGGCCGGGGAACCAGTCGCAACAGGACCGTGGGGCCTGGCCAGCTTCTTCTTCGTGCCTTGCTGCGAAGCCGGTGAGTCCCGCTGCCCAGGAAGTGGCCCCGCGCCCAGGCGGCAAGTCGGAGCACAGCCCGGAACGGAGAGCAGAGGCCCAGGGCGCTGGCCCCGCACCAGCCCCTGCCGATGGCAGCGATAAACAAAAGCACCTTCAGAACAGTTCTGTGGAGGCAGGAAACCCGGCCAGCAACTACACATCAAAGCGCGCTCTCGGGGAGAATAGAAACCGGCCTGCGGGGGCGCGGTTCCCACATCATTCTAGCAATAGCGGGCTGGGGTGTTGGAACAGAGCCCGGCCGGGGACCCCTGCAGCGGGCGCTCCAGGGACCACCCTGAAATCAAGTGCAGCAGACACGTCAGAGGGAGTGGGAGCCGGGGTGGTCCTGCACCGTGCCTGGGAGGGCGCTGGGGGAAGAACGACGCCCCCTCTGTCTCTCTGTGTTCGTGGCAGTGTGACAGTCCAGGACAGCCCGAAGCTGGAGCACGAAGCGGGTGGGCAGAGGGAGGAAGTGGGTGTGGAGGAAAGACCCAGGCTACTGCCCAGGGCGGAAGTGACCCCCGGTGGGTCTCTGGAAGCCAGGAAAGCCCGAAGTCTTTGCAACCTGTGTGAGCTGTCTGCCTGCCAGGGGCTGGGGGGCGCTTTCGGGTCTCAGCGCCTGCTGGGCCTCCCTGCAGGGTGCGGGGGAGTCCGGGCCCCCCAAGGAGCCTCAGTGGAGGGGGCTCTGGACAGAGACACCTGCGCCCAGGAGCCCCTGGGAGACAGGCCACGCGCCGCGGAATCTGCATGCGAGGAACTCCCTGGGGTCGCCCGGGACTGGGACTCTGGGAGCAGGGGTGGGGCCGAGGCGGGGGGCAGTGCCCTGGCATCACCCGGCAGGCCCGGGAACGTGCGCTGCGCCCAGGGCCCCCCTCACACCGAGGACAGCGAGGCGCAGAGCCCCGCGGCCCGGCTAGGGGGTCCGGGCGCGCAGGACAGAGGCACCCCCGGCCGCGGCGGCGTGGCCACCCCCGGCCACCCGGCTGAGGACCCAGCCCTGGAGCTCGGGCCTCCCGGGACCCGCAGCCCCTGCCGGGAGGGGCAGGAGCCCCCGGGACACCTGGCACTTCCCAAGGCAGCGGCCTCCCTGGAAAGCCACGCAGCGGCCACCAGGACCCCCGCAGGGGGCGCGTCCACGTGGGATCCAGACCCCGCAGACCCCGCAGCCGGCGCGGCGGCGCGGGAAGGGAGCGCGCCCGCGGGAGACCCCGAGGGTCCACCTTCGCCCGGCCCCGAGCTCGGAGTGGACGGGCAGCAGGCGGGGGGCGTGGGGGCTCCCGCTCCCCGCGACGTGGACACAAGCGCCTCTCTGTCCATCCTCCAGGGTGCGGGCCAGGGGGTCACCGCGCCCGCAGAGAGGGGTGATGCGCGGACACTAGGCGACGGGGGTCCCCTTAGCCCACCCCCGGCAGGCGCCAGTGCCAAGGGACTGCGAAGCCCGGAGAAGAGGCTCAGGGCCAGGCTGGTCTCAGCCCACAAGACCTTCTCACAGTTTTTTGAGTCCAAAGTCCTAGAAAAAGAGGACCCTGAGGCCAGCCCCCCGGGCGCGCCCCAGGCCCAGAAGAAGAGCAAAGCGCGCCCCGGCTCCTGGCGGACGTTTCTGAGGAGCAGAGACTCCAAAGGCCCCCGCAGGCCCACCCTGGGGCCCCTGAGGCCAGGCCCCCAACCCCCGGGCCCCCAGCCCGCGAGCCCCCCCAGCATCGCCCCAGCATTGGCGCCCAGCGCCGGGGACGGGCCAGTCCCGAGCGCCGGGAGCCTCGTGTTCGGAGCTCACTGGGTGCCCCCGCAGTCTCCCCCTGCCATGGACCCCCCGGACCCCCGGAGGAGGAGCGAGCCCGCCATCCAATGCACGTGCCCCCCGGCCCTCCAGGACAGGGCCTGGCCGTCCCGGCCCTGCAGCCCGCGCAGCCAGCAAGCGGTGGTCGCCCGGCCCGCGCCCTCCAGCTCGGCCGGCTGCTTGGAGTCCACCGGCCACACGGGGCCCTCCAAGCCCCTGAGCCCCAAACCCTGCAGCCCCAGGCCCAGGCGGCAGCGGCTGGACCTCCACTGCCCGGGCTGGAGCACGGCCGTCTCCATGGTGTCCCTGGGGGGCCACGTGGACCGAGCCTCCGAGTCCCTGCGGACCTGCCGGACGCCCACGGCCCGCGCGAGCCTCCTGCTTTCTCTGCAGACCCTCGCGGACCGGGAGGAAGAGGGCAGGACCAGAGGTCGCCTGAGCACGGCCCCCTCGCTCAGACACCTGCCCAGGGCCCAGGTGAGTCATTGCTAACCGTGCCAGGACCCTCTGCTGGTCTCTCAAGGCGAGGAACAGCAACGTCCGGAGTGAGGGATCTGGAAGGTGAGAGGTCCGACCCTTGCTACAGATTCCCTGCTGCCCTCCTCGGTGGGGGGTGGGGTTGTGTGTGTGGGGGGGGGTGTTCAGTGGGGCTTGATGCTTCTTTCTAATTCTATTTTATTTCTTTTCTAGTTTTGTTGTGTTTTTTGGGGGGCTGCAGGGCAGCAGCCACACACTGCAGTGCTCAGGGCTCACTCCTGACTCTGCATGTAGGGGTCCCTCCTGGTGGGCTCAGGGGGCTCTGCGGGTGTGCCGGGCATGGAACCCAGGTTGGCTGTGTGCAAGGCAAGCGTTCTCTCTGCTGCGCTACCACTCCCGCCCCCGAGAGTTCCATTCTCTAGAGTTCTACTCCCCTGTAGTTCTATTCGAGCTCTGCGTGTGTTTCCTGTATGATCCTGGCCACTTGGAATTCCCTTTTCAACCAGCTACCGATTCCTGTCCTCTCCACCCTTTCCCTCTGGTCTCTCCCCTGTGTGCTGTCTTCCAGAATTTTTCTGCGTCTAATCAGATTAGAACCTTGGGCCGTGGGGTGGAGAGCCGCTGACACTGGTGACCTCAGAAGCTCACGATTCTGCGATGGGAAGCTTTGGAAACCAGGGCGCCTAGACACAGAGAGGAGAAAGAGAGAGAGAGCCATGATACATCAGAGAGGAGACTGTGGGTGAATATTACAGAACAGCATGGGGACCGTGAGATATAGAACAAAGCCCTGCAGATGTCTAACGGGCACTCAGGTCACGGGAGTCCCATCTCTCGGGGAATCAGGCACCTGCCTGCAGAAAGGAATCTTTCCAGACTCGCTCACAGAGAACAAAGAAAAGCTTGAAGAAATATTTAAAAGAAACTTTCTTCCAGAAAAGCTTTTCCCAGTGGCCGGCATAAGGCCGGGAAAGGCACACTGAGTTCTGCAGAGCCCTTGGAGCAGTGAGCACTGCCGAGTTAGCCGTCAAAGGAGCCTCATGGGGTACTTTATTCCCAGTTGTTTCTGCAGTGTGCTGGGGAACCAAGCTCACGAGGATGAATTTTAACATGTCAAGTTCTAACAAGTGGGCCTGAGTGAGAGCACTGCAGGAAGGGCACCTAGCTTGCACAGAGCCAGCCAGGGGTTCTGTCCCTGGCTTCCCAGAGGGCCCCCAGGCACCTCTGAGTGCAGAGCCAGGAGCGAGCCCTGAGTATCCCTGGGGTGTGGTCCCCCAAACCAAACTAGATACAAAGATCTAGCGAACACTGCTAGCATGGGCCTCATATACGCGTGTATGCACTTGCGGGTATGCACGGTGGAAAATCGACGTTGGCTTAGGTGGTGGCTGTCCCTGTCCCTCCCTCCCCAGGGAAGAGCAGCGGCCACGCACCTGCGGAGAAAGGAAGGCTGCAACCTGCACAGGTGTGCCGTGCGGGCTCCGTAAGGGGCAGGTCCTCTCTCTCTGTTTCTCTTCCACATCTTAACGATGGGCGGAAGGCCAGGTGCCTTGCACTCCCGCGGGTATACAAGGACAGGAGAGCAGATACTTGAACTCTGGAGCAGGAAAAGGGAGAGAAGCGCCTAGAAATCCGCTCTCTGGAGGAAGCCCTGGGCGCTTAGAATGTGGGACTCCACTTGAGCGACGTGGGCGCCACCCTGTGGCTGACACTGGAACAGCACCACGTGACCACAGGAAAGTGAACTGTACTTCTCACGCTTTTTATTTTTTATTTTTGCTTTTTTGGTCACACCCAGCGATGCTGAGGGGTTACTCCTGGCTTTGCACTCAGGAATTACTCCTGGCGGTGCTGGGGGGACCATATGGGATGCCGGGGATCGAACCCGGGTCGGCCGTGTGCAAGGCAAATGCCCTACCTGCTGTGCTATTGCTCCGGCCCCCTCACGCTTTTTAAAATTTTTTATTTTTTATTAGTGAATCACCGTGAGGTACAGTTACAGACTTACAAACTTTCATGCTTGCGTTTCAGTCATACAATGGTTGAGTGCCCATCCCTCCACCAGTGCCCATTCTCCAGCACCAATGGTCCCAGCATCCCTCCCACCACCCCCACCCTGTCCCCTCCACCCCACCCGCCTCTGTGGCAGGGCATTCCCTTTTGTTCTCTCTCTCCTTTTGGGTGTTGTGGTTTGCAGTAGAGGTATTGAGTGGCCATCATGTTCGGTCTATAGTCTTCTTTCAGCCCGCATCTCCCATCCCGAGCGGGTCCTCCTAGCACCCTTTACTTGGTGGTCCCTTCTCTGTCTGAGCTGCCTTTTCCCCCAGCATGCGAGGCCGGATTTTATGGGTCAATATCAAGAGAAATAATATTCACATCACAGGGATTCAGAAGAGATAACAGAGAAAGGGGAAGACATGTTGGATAAGGATATAATAGCCAGGAACTCCCCACACTGAGAAAGGAGACACAGACTCAGATCCAGGAAGCTTAAGCAAAAGCTTCATAAAAAATAAGCCCAAATAGAGGAAGACCAAGTCACATGGTAATTAAAATGCCAAAGGCCAAGGACTTATAATCCTGAAAGCAATAATAGGAGAGTAAAGAATCACATATAAGGGAGCCCTTTTATTGATACTTAGAGCATTTTTGTTTGTTTGTTTTGAAACCATGCCTGGTGGTGCTCAGGCTGACTCCCAGTTCTGTGCTCAGTCCTGGTGGGACTCAGGAACCATTTGGGATGCCAGGGGTCAGACACAGGTCGGCAAACACAGAAGGCAAGTGCCCTTCCCGCTGCTACCATCTCTACAGTTCCTTACAGCACTTTGTAAGCAAAATGTCACAGGCCAGAATGTTCTGAGTGAAAAAGACTTACTGTTAAGAATCTTCTCTTCACTTACGTTATCACTAACATTCAGGAGGATGTTACAAAGCTTTTCAAATAAAAGCAGTTAAAGTCTGGTCAATAACCAAGATATATGAAGTATTCCAAGTTCATCTGTATGAAAACAGTCCCATTAAAAAGGAGAAGAGCTGAACTGGCACTACCTCAATAAAGACATAGAGATGACCAGTAGGCCTGTGAAAAGATGCTCAATTTTTGCTTATTATGGAAATAACTGGAGCGTTTGCCTTGTATGCAGCCGACCTGGGTTTGATTCCTCCGCCCCTCTTGGAGAGCCCGGCAAGCTACCGAGAGTATCCCGTCCACACAGCAGAGCCTGGCAAGCTCCCCGTGGTGTATTCGATATGCCAAAAACAGTAACAAGTCTCACAGTGGAGACGTTACTGGTGCCCGCTCAAGCACATGGATGAGCAATGGGATGACAATGACAGTGACATGGAAATAGCAATCAAAATGACAGTGGGGCATCACCTTCTACCACTGACAATGGCTTATATGTAAACAAAATTTGTACTGGCATACAAAGCAAGCGTCCCACCCTCTGTACTGTCTCTCCGGTTCCTTATGGCTCTCTGTGCTCAGGGATCCTTCCTGGTGGGCCTCAGGAACCCTACGGGATGCCAGGGATCAGCACTGCGCTTGTAAGAAGTGATGATGTGTTATTCCAATATCCTCAAACAACTCTTCTTAATATTTTGTTACATGTTGTCATGTATTTTTCTATGAATATTTTGTACTTCACGACCACAGCCGTTCCATCTGACGAGGTTTTTATTTTCTACGATTTCATATCCTTCACTTTGCCTTGAAAGTTCAATTTAGAAATATAGAAATTGAAAAAAAAATTAACAGTGCAGTATGTAGATACTATATTGTGAAAATAAAAAACACCAAGTAATTTCCGCCCAAGTTAAAAATGTACCGTGCCCCACTCCTGTCCGAAGGGCCTTGTCCACTTTCACACTAACTTTCCTGCCTTTTATTCTAATTTTGCCACTTAATTTTTCTCCACAAACACCATAATTTATTTGTCGCTTATTTTTTAAAGTATTGTAAATATAAGTGTTGTCTTCCTTGACACCTGCTCCATGACATCTGTGTTTGCTTGTTTCTGATTATGTTCAGACCGTCTGTTCTGTGTGTCTATAGTTCTTCTCATCACTATAAGTAGTTCACTGAGGCTCCTTACGCCCGTGTTCTCTCTGAAACACACATCTCTCTTGCTTGTCCCTCTCTTTCTTCCTACTTATTTCCACTCTGGAGAAACCTGTTTTCTTTTTTTTTATGTTTTCTTTTTTTAAACACTTACTTCCCCCCTCACATTTTTCTAAGCAAGGTTCATTCAATAAAAAGTATCTTGCTTCACACACACACAAAAAGAATTAATTTGAATCCATAAGCCACATGTGTTTATCCCTGACTTTTGGTAACTTCTGAAGTTTCTGTTTGGTTCTCCCAGAGCAGAGCTGCTGGTGAATTCTGACACCCTTCCCCCAACACACACATACACACACACACACACACACACACACACACACACACACACACAAATGTTTCTGCTGATGTGTTCTCAGGATGGGAAGGGCTGTGTCGCCAAGTCATATCTTTGGCTTACACTCAAACACTCAAACATTTTTTTCCAAAATGACTGTGTAGATTTACACTCCATTCTTTATTATTATTATTATTATTGCTTTTGGGATCACACCCACAGATGCTCAGGTGTTACTTCTGGCTCAGTGTTCAGGGGACCATTTGGGATCCGGGGAGTCAAACCCCGGTTGGCCTTGTGCAAGGCAAACACTACCCACTGTACTATCACTCCAGCCCGACACTCCATTAAGTTTCCTTTGACCATATTCTCATTAACATTTGCTTGCTACTGTTCATCTTTCTCATCTCTGCTATCTGCTGTGAGCACGGAGCTCTCCTTGTGATCTCAATACGCATTTCCCCCGTGTCTTAAGAGGTTTGGGGATGTGTCTGAACTATTCTCTTGTCTATTCATCTCTTGGATTGTTTTCTCTGTATTCCAGAGGGTTGTGGGGGGAATCCCACATTTGGTTGAATATGTCACAGTGATTTCCCACTCATGTTTTTTTTTAAGTATCTTTTAATGTGAAAGTGTTCTTAACATTTGGGATCTATAAAACAATCCTTTCTTACCCCAAAGTCATGAATAGGATCCCCTGGTGCCTTTTTTTTTAAAGATGCCTTGTTTTAACATTGAGGTCTTTGAGGTACTTTTGGTGTTCCATTGGCTTGTTTGCGCTTGTGCCAATTCAGTGTCTTTCTCTCTGTGGCTTATCTTAGATGTTGCTACCCAGTTCATCAAATCCTCTCATCTTGTTCTTCACTGTCACTGTCACTGTCATCCCATTGTTCATCGATTTGCTCGAGTGGGCACCAGTAATGTCTCATTGTGAGACTTGTTACTGTTTTTGGCATATCGAATATGCCACGGGGAGCTTGCCAGGCCCTGCTGTTCGGGCGGGATACTTTCAGTAGCTTGTCGGGCTCACTGAGAGGGATGGAGGAATTGAACCTGAGTTGGCCGCATGCAAGGCAAACGCCCTACCCGCTGTGCTATCACTCCAGCCCATCTTGTTCTTATTTTATAAATATGTATAGCCCTGAGTCAGACATACTACATACAAACATATAATGATCCATGAAGGATTCTGTTCTCCAAAGCAGAGACAGAAGTGGCAACTATAAATAAATGAGCAAATAAAATTATTCAGGATGTTGGTAAAAGACGACAGTAAAACTGAAGATGCAATCAAGTAATTAGGAGCAAAAGTTATGAGAGCGGGGTCCCCTTGGGTGGGGTCTAACATTTGAGGCATCCCTGGCATGTGAGAAATTTGCAATGATGCAGCCCGATATCTCACTGACATGGAGAATCCCCTCACCTACAGAATATCATATAATTCGACCCCCGTGATGTCACAGCAACTCACACCTGGGAGCCCTTAGCTTGTTGGTGCGTGTTTGGATGATAGAGATGCCAGAAAGTCCTCAGTTGTGAAAGGTTCTATATACATGTAGAAGTTTTTTCTTTTATTTCCAGTTTAGGAGCACAGAATTTATGATTCCCGGGAAAGTAGTCCCTAGTACTGCGGGGTGCACACATACAGGCTCACGGTACTGGTAAAGGGATCATAGGAAGGGAAATGAGCAAGAGTGCTACCATGTGGGAGTCCATCTTAATTAAGAAGTAGCCCGTGGGTGGAAAAAATGGGGGGAAACTCAGTTGAGAATGCCAATGCGTGTTTGTCACCCACTCCACCACTCACCATCTCCGCCTTGGGGTAAGACCACGCCGTTCTCAGTCTGTGGAGAGCTTGGACAAGGTGTTCTCTGAGGCAGAGCATTAACTTTATGAATGGATATCGGGTCATTTCCCCGGCCTCATCCTTTGCCTTCTCTGATTCTGGGATCTCGGATCCAAGATATCGCTTCTACTTAGAGATTTTAAATGAGGAGAGAGAAAGCATCGTGAACTTTCTTTTTTTTTGGTTTTTGGGTTACACAGGGGTTACTCCTGCCTTTGCACTCAGGAATCACTCCTGGCAGTGCTCAGGGGACCATGTGCAAAGGCAGGAGTAACCCCAGCTATGCACAGGGGTTACTCCTGCCTTTGCACTCAGGAATCACTCCTGGCGGTGCTCAGGGGACCATGTGGGATGCTGAGAACCGAACCCAGGTTGGCTGCGTGCAAGGCAGACACTCTATCCGCTGTGCTATCACTCCAGCCCCATATCGTGGACATTTTTAAATCTCTAAAATCCTGTGTGAAGTTAAAAATTTCTATGGAGGGGCATGGAAACGAGAACAATTAGAACTATTTTAAACCAAAAGAAAAATCTAACTGGGATGACTGTTTCTCCACAGTAATTATGTTGATAATTAAGACTTACAACGGAAAATAATCAAGGCAGTGGATGTGGAGGCAGGAGCAGACATAAAGATTACTAGAACAGAGTAGAGGATCCCCAAACAAACCCACGCAAGTAATCTCAATTGAATACTTTTAGAGGCAAAAGCAATTCAATGGAGGAAATACTCTTTCAAACAAACTGTGCTGAAGCAGTTGAACATTCTTAGGGGAAACAAAATCATTCAAGCGTCAGTTTACTCAAAAATTGACTTTCAATTAGTTACTGGCTTCAGTTTTAAATATAGCACCATAAAATGCCAGGAAAAAATACTTTCTGTCAAGATTTTTAAAAATTTCTTAATCATGACACCAAAAGCATATCCATGGTGGGAAAATAGATAAATAGGACTTTATCAAAGGCAAGAAAATTTGTACTCCAAAGACCCTGAAGAAGAATAAGAACATAAGCTACATTTGAGAAGGACTTATTTGCAAACTAAGTATCTAAAAAGGTCTTATTCAAACATTTATAAGGCATTCTCATAAAATACAAACAATTTAATTAGAAAATAGGCAAAATAAAATTCACTCGAGTAAAGAGAGAGCACACATGTATCGTGTCAAACATGAGTAGATGCGGAGTGAATGCAGAGTGACTGCTTTAAGTGTTTTAAATAATTATGCCCCCAAATAAATTTTCTCAGTGATACGGAGAAACAGGTGCCTTGCACACTTCTACAGAGAAGCAAAAAAAGCAGAGCTGCTCCGACAGTCTCTTCTGAAACTAGACCTCGGTTTATCCTGCATTCTCAGGCATAAATAGGTCTCAGGCGAATAAAACTCAGTTTGCACATGAATCTGTACATGTTTTTCGTGGCTTCCTTTATAATAGCCCCAAACTGAAAACAACCCAAATATCCATCCGGATACTAGGGATGAATGAGTAACAGCTTGAGGTATAGCCATACAATTGCATCATTACATTCCAACTTGAGCGCATCATTCATTCCAATTTTAATGGGTCTCAAGATATTTAGAGGTAGTGAAAGGGTTGTATGCTGTAGGATTCCATAGGAACCTCGTTAAATAACATCCTTGAAGTGAAAAAAAAAGTAGAAACAAAAAACTGACCATTGCCCTAGATGAGAGGAAGGAGAGATTATCAAAGGAGATCAGGGATTCTGAGTATATGACTGTTTGGTGCCTTACTTTTGTGGTAAAACTGCCTCTACACACATACACCTATGCACACAAACAATTTCAAGGACAAATGAAAATATTGATAAATCAAAAGGGTTGTATATTACATCCCAATTGTGATATTATTAGACTCTAGCTTTTTAAGCTGTTTTAATTGTAAGAATCTTAGTACAAAGTACAGTTTTGTATTGTCTTACCTCTACAACTATATAAAAAATGTCACTAGTTTAATAGTTGCGTAGAATTTTTTTATATGAATTAGATTTTTTTTCTTTTCTGGGTCACACCCAGCGATGCACAGGGGTTACTCCTGGCTCTGCACTCAGGAATTACTCCTGGCAGTGCTTGGGGGATCCTATGGGATACTGGAAATCAAACCCAGATCAGCCACGTACAAGGCAAATGCCCTACCCGCTGTACTGTGGCTTTAGCCTGACTTCTTAACAGCACATTTTCAAGTTTGCATGTTATAGTTTGGATATCATGCTTTCAATTTTGTTGGTTGTGTGGTTCAGATATGTAGGTATCCAACAACTCTAAGACCCCTGCTCCTGCCCGCGTGATCTCCCAACGGCCTATTTTTGCTTTCCTCCTCGATTTTTTTCCTTCTATGTCCTTCTCATTTTTATAATGTAGAATCCAGGGTGACCTAGACACCCTCCACTTTATACTTTGCATTTTCCTGTTACCCTATGTACCATAAATACTGGATTGATAACATTCAGTATTTGTCTTTTGCTGACTTATTTCACTTAACATTTCATCTTCCAGTTCCATCCAAGTTCCATCAAATTTCATAATTTCATTCTTCCTTGCAGCTGCATAATATTTTATTGTGTATATTACCATACCTTCATTATCCACTTATAGCTCACTGGAACTCCTCTATTCTTACTTTTCTGAGAAATTTCCCTACTGTTTTCATAGGGGTTGAACCAGAAATTCCCACCAGTCATGGGTGAGTTTCCCTTTTACCACATCCCCAACAGCCAACACAGTTTGTCCCAGTATTTTTTATGTGCCATTCTCATTGGTGTGGAGTGATATCTCATTGCTGTCTTTGATTTTGATTTCTGTCAATAATAAGCACCTTTTCATGAGTCTATTGGTCATTTGCCTATCTTCTTCAATGAAGTATCTGTTCACTTCCTTTCCCCAGTTTTTAATAGGGTTTTTGTTTGCTGTCCATCTTTGAGAGTTCTTGGATATTAAACTATGACCTGAGGTGTTGAGTGCAAATATTTTTCTCTCATTCAGTTGGCTGTCTGTGGTTTTAATCCATATTTCTTTTGTCATGCAGAAACTCTTTAGTTTGATATGGTCCTATTTCTTTTTGTTTCTGTTGCCTCTCTCAATGGAATCATTCCTGAAAACACCTTTAGGTCCAAATCTTGGAACATTCTGCCAATGTTTTTCTCAATGAATGTTATGGTTTCTTCTATGTTCTTAAGATCTTTGATCCAATTTGGATTGACTTTTGTGACGGTGTGAGACACAGATAGAGCTTGATATTTTTTACATGTGGTTATCCAGTTTTCCCAACAGCGTTTGTTGAAAGAGTATTTTCACTCTGTTTCGTGTACTCATATTCCTTATTGAAAAATTAGTTGACCATCACTGTATCATCCCATTGTTCATCGATTTGCTCAAGCAGGTGCCAGTAACATCTCCATTCATCCCTATCGAGATAGTTAACCATAGATCTGGGAATTTAGCACTGTATTCTAATCCATTGTTGAGAATTAGAATAGATTACCCAGTTGTAGCATCAGTTGATATGATATTATCATTTTTTATCTTTTCTTTGATTGATATGGTATATTATGTTAATTGAATTGCTTATGTTAAACTGTTCTTGCACGTCTGGAGTGAATCCCACTTTATCATGGTGTATGACTTTCGATGTGTTGTGGGGTTCAGTTTGATCCACTGCACTGCAAAGGGTCCTCCACGCTCTGGCATGTGTGATCCTGAGCAAAAAGCCACGAGTAAACCCTGAGCACTACTGGGTGTGGTCCAACTCCCCACCTCCCCAAAACTATTGGGAACAAATTTTCTTTTAAAATTAATTAGGATACTTGAGTGTATAGCTGCAATCTGGAACAAAGTGACCTCAGTGTGGGTAAGGTGTAGCTAGCATACATTTAGTTCCTGTCTCTGCCAAGGAATAAGTGTGTGCTTTAATTCAAATTATATTGTCTGGTGAAAGCAAGAGTTTATGCCCCATCTAAAGAATTTATTTATTTTTAAAATTTTATTTTATTATATTGAATCACCATGGAAAAAAAATACAAAGATTTCAGGTATAAGTCTCAGTCATACAATGATTGAAACCCCATCCCTTCACCTGTGCACATGTTCCACCACCAATAACCCCAATATACCCCCCTTCCCCCCAAAACTTACCTAAGTCGCTAATAATATTCATTTTATTCTCTATACTTTGAATACATTCAATATTTCAATAGAGAACTCACTATTATTGTTTGGAATTTTCCCCCAACAATCAGGCCTGCTGAAAAGGCATCATTTAATAATTTCTTTTCATTACTGAGAATGAAGATTCTATGAGCTTGTGTGGCTGCAACAACAGCCGCACGGTTTTGGGTTTCTGATGTCTTAGTTCAGTCACAGTCTAGATGCATTTCTGCAAGGAGCCGCTCTGGGTGCCAAAATGGGTTAGAAGACCTCTTGGATCATAGTCTTTAGGAAGAGAGGGTGTATTTCGAGAGCAGCAGCTCTGGATCTTATCTGGGCCGAGGGTGTGCTGGTACCTCCCCCTTCCCATGATAGCCTATGAGCCACAAGATTGCAAAGTCACTACCTCTGGGTGGAAGTCTTAGGGGGTGGCTCTCACCATGTGGATGATGCCGCCACGACCATTTTCCGAGCAGAAAAACAGGGTGGAGAGGGAAAATCCCTCCCCGGGTGGCACACAGTCGTAGTACAGCTCACAGTCTAGGTGCATTTCTGTAAGAAGCCACTCTGGGTGCCAAAATGGGTTAGAAGACCTCTTGGATCATAGTCTTTAGGAGCAGAGGGTCTCCCAACTATAGAATTAAAAAAAATAATTTCTAAGGAATATTCCAAATTACATTCAAGATATAATTTCTTCATCAAGGTAGACAATGTTGGCTTTGTAATAGTCTTGAGAGTAGACATTTTGTCAGAAATAAGGTTTGTTTTGTTTCTTGTCTTTTTTTTCCCCATAACTTTTGTGAACAGGGCTGGAGTGATAGTCTTATCACGGGGAGGGCATTTGCACGTGGCCAACCCAGGTTTCATTCCTGTCTCCACATATGGTCCCCTGAGCACCACCGGGAGTGATCCCTGAGTGCAGAGCCAGTAGTAAGCCCTGAGCACCACCAGGCGTCGCCCCCAAAACAAAACAAAACAAAATTTCTAGGAAGAATGCATGTCACTAAAGTCCGTGTTTCAGAGATGAGTCCAAACATGGAATTCTAGACAATTGAAACCAAATTTAGGCCACAGCGCTGCATGACCAGTTTATTGCTCTCTGTTCCAGAACCACGTATCCTGGGAAGAGCAAGCAGGCAAGAAGCCCTCCTGCTCCTGCAGTCAGAAAGCCCTTCGCGCTGAGCTGGCTCAGCGGCTCTGTTCCACCACCGACTTGGGGACGCAGGCCCTGCCGTCCTGCTCTGCAGAGGAGGTCCCCGGAGGGGCTCCTTCCCGGCCCGTGCACACGCCTCTCTATTCACAAGTCAGCCTCGATGACATGTGGCTGGAGAAGGCGCAGAGGCGACGGTGGGAGAAGCAAGCCCAGGTGGACAGGACGTTGTGCACGGGGATGGCACACAAAGCTGGCATCCAGGTAAGCAGGCTCGTGCCCTGGGTCCTGACACTTCCCCTACAGCTGCCTGCAACGCCTAAGCTTGCAGGTGACCCGCGATATGCCTAGCAGGAAATAACAGCTCATGGTGCTCCCAGGGCCGGCCCGGGTCTGGCTTCCTGTTCTCTCCGAGTGGTGTGTGTCTGGCCCTGCACCTGGCCAGGGAGGACAACTGAAGGAGGTCAGCGTCAGACACTATTATACACTGGACAGCACTAGCTGTAACACTTATAAAGGTCATGGGACCCAGGGCTGAGATCTCCAAGCCTGCTTGGATCGGGACTGGGCCTCTTCCGCCCAGATTTCCCATTTCCCAGTAGCTAGGCGGTCACACCCCAGGGACTACCCCCCACCCCCACCCCGGCACCCTGTGATCCCGTCAACGGCCAACATCCAGAGACTTAAAAGTAAGCTTCTGGAACCAAGCGGCTGCGACATCTTATAGCCTACTTCTCCCTCTGGGAGAACCTGGCAAGCTACTGAGTTTCCTGCCCACATGGAAGAGCCTCAAGAACTCCCCATGGCGCATCCATATGCCAAAACCAGTATCAATGATGGGTCTCATTCCCCTGACCCTGAAAGAGCCTCCAGTGCGGCACCATTGGGAAGGACGAGTCAAGAGAGGCTGCTAAAATCTCAGGGCTAGGACGAATGAAGACATTACTGAGACCACTGGAGAAATTCGACGATCAACAGGATGATGATGATGATGATGATGATGATGATGATGATGATGATGATAATGATGATGATGATGATGATGATGATGATGATTTATAAAGATGCAAAATAAGTTGCTATAACTACCTTAATACTATATTAACTCAATTAGATTTTGTCTCTAGGGATACAAGAGGGAGTCTAAAGGGTCTCAAGGACCACTCCTGGTGACACTCAACTAACTCGACAGTTCAGTGCTGGGATCCAACAGTGTTGAGGGCCTGCAGGGTTAAACCTGATGGCACTCAGTGGAGAAGGGGGGATGGGGGTGCCCATAAACAGTGCTGGGAATCAAACTCATATTCTTATGCAAAATATGCACCCCACCCCCTGAGTTATTTTCCAAGCACTTCTGCATATTTTTGTACCGTGCTTTTTGCATAAATTTGTCAGACTATTAAAAAAATAAGATAATCATGTATACAGAACACTTACTACCTAATCACCATCTCTTGTTCCTTCCCTTTATAAAATGGCAATAACTTTTAGTGTTGAGTATTTCTGAAGTGTATGCTCCTGAATCTCAACTCATTCTTCAAATACTTTTTCCTTCTTGAGGTGAAATTCACACACCATAGATTTAGTAATGTTAAAGAATAACACTAAATATTCACAGGGTTTTGTAAGAATCCCCTCTATGTAGTTCTAATTTTGTCGTTAAAAAGAAACCTCATTTCGGGGCAGGAGCGCAGCCGGTAGGGCGTTTGCCTTGCATGCAGCCGACCTGGGTTCGATCTCTGGCATCCCATAGGTCCCCCAACCGCCACCAGGAGTAATTCCTGAGTGCAGAGCCAGAAGTAACCCCTGTGCATCGCCAGGTGTGACCCAAAAAGAAACAACAACAACAACAACAAACTTCATTTCACCAAACATCACTATACATTTCTCCTCATGTCACCGTCACTGTCATCCCACTGCTCATCAATTTGTTCGAGTGGGCACCAGTAACATCTCTAATCATGAGACTTATTGTTACTATTTTTGGCATATCAAATAAGCCACAGGTAGCTTGTCAGGCTCTGCCCTTCAGGCACGATACTCTCGGTAGCTTGCCGGGCTCTCCGAGAGGGGCAGAGGAATCAAACACGGGTCAGCTGCATGAAAGGTGAACGCCTTACCACTGTGCTATCGCTCCAGCCCATTTCTCCTCCTGAGAAGAAGAATCTACTTTAGCTATTCTTAATTTTGGGGCAGGGGTCAAGGGAGTGGGGGCCACACCCAGTGATACCCAGGGGTTACTCCTGGCTCTGCACTCAGGGATAACCCCTGCTTGGGATAGATATGGATGCTGGGAATTAAACCCAAGTGGGCTATCCACTGTATCCGCTGTACTGTCTCTCCAGCCCCAATTCTGAATCTGTCATAAATAGAATCACATGTAATTTGTATACCTAGGTTCTTTCACCTAATAGTTTGAGAGTCAACCACATTCTTGCAAATATCAGTACTTCATTCCCTCTTAGAATTAAGTAAAATTCCAATACATTTTATTTTTATTAATTTATCCATTGATAGATGACTGCATTTGTGAATAACATTTTGTTTAAATACATGTCATTTACTTTTGGATTTATATCTCGGAGTCAAATTTTTTAGCATAGAGACTATAATAATAATACTGTATATTTGAATATAATATAATAATAATGTATATTTTTAAGTTGCTAGGAAAGTAGATCTTAAATGTTCTTATTAAAAGAAAAAAATGTGATGGGGCGATGGATGTTACCCATATTTATTAGAGTGATTTCTATATAGTATACACATATATTGAGGTTCTTATGGTGCACCAGGAGCTGATACACTGTCATATGTCTATCATATGGCAATTAAATAAAGTAATAGTCACTTTGAACCTTACAAGCTAAGAAAACCTTATTCCCAACTCCCAATCACTTTTGTGATTGTTATTGTTGTTTGTTATTTATTGTTACTGTTGACATTGTCGAACACTGCACTCCTGGTGGTGCTCAGGGCTTACTCTTGCTCTTCACTCAGGGATCACTCCTGGCAGGCCTGGGGGACCGTGTGTGGGGCCGGGGATCGAATCTGGGTTGCCCACATGGAAGGCAAGTACCCTCCCCGCTGTACTGTCACTCAGACAGACC
Organism: Sorex araneus; assembly: GCF_027595985.1. Taxonomy (NCBI): domain Eukaryota; kingdom Metazoa; phylum Chordata; class Mammalia; order Eulipotyphla; family Soricidae; genus Sorex; species Sorex araneus. Next base: position 207,411,079 of record NC_073303.1, read on the forward strand.
CCAAGGTCCTTTCTTTAAATTGGCAAGTGTGGGTGTTGGGGCGAGATGGGAAGGAGACTGGGGACATTGGTGTTGGGAAATGTACACAGGTGTGTGAATACTGTGTGACTGAAACCTAATCATGAACAGCTTTGTAAGGGTCTATCTCACAGTGATTCAGTAAAAAAGTAAAAAAAAAAATCAAATCAAATAATAAATAAATTGCACAATGACAGTCATAGTTCCAAGGATAGGGAATAAAAATGTAGATAAGAGACCCCAGTTACAAGAAAGAGATAGCATTAAAATCCATTATATTAAAAAAAGATATGCCAAGTTTCCATAAAAGGATTTTCACATAGAAGTAATTTTTCCTACTTAATTAATTCCCAATGTTCTTATTTTCAATGATACCTGAATAGCCAGTTAGGCACAACTGAAGGGATTTGGAATATCAAAATATGGTGGTTTATTTTTCTTATATGGAAGGAAAAGTTGACCACCTCAGGGAACTGACCAGAAGAAAAATACATTAAAATGATAAAATTAATTTTCATTTCCTGGGAAATTCTCAAACATATTAGCGTCCTTTGTCTTGAAGATACCTTAGTATCATAAGATACTAATTGGAAATCACATTTTTAATGAGTTGGGCAGTAGTCTCACCTATTCTGTATTCTTGAACGGATGGTAAATAATTGGTCTTTTCGCTCTGAAATCTACTTAATGAAATTGATACAATCACTTCCTTTTTATTGTTTAAATATACACTTCTTGTCCTTTCACTTTATTTAATTTTGGGGAGGACATTCATAAGTGCTTGGGGACTGCCTTTGGATGTGTGCTTGGGACCCTCCCAGTATTGCTGAGGGGACCCTCAAATGCAAAATTAGCTGGGGTCAGCTACATGCAAGCCAGAGCCTTAACCTCTCATTACTGTGAGATAGACCCTTCTATTTTACACCTGTTCTTGATTTCAAATGAACCTTTAAAGGAAGTGTACGGATAGTTTGTTTAACCACAGTACTTATCTCTTTTAGATAGTATAGTTTGATCATTAAAATTTTAAATAATTTTTGAATTAGAATCTGATATTTTATTGTGTGTTTGTAGTTTCTTCTCTTTTCTGATACTCTTTCCTTGATTTTTTAAGGATCCTACAATAGTTTATTTTTTGAATTTATAATATACTGTTCTGTATATTTTTCTTAGCAGCTTCTAAATATATTATTATATACCTGCAAAACATATCACAGCCTGCTATTATCTACATTTACTACTTCTAAGAAAATCACTGTCACTGTCATCCCGTTGCTCATTGATTTGCTCGAGCGGGCACCGGTAATGTCTCCATCTTGAGACCTGTTGTTACTGTTTTTTGGCATATCAAATACGCCACGGGTAGCTTGCCAGGCTCTGCCGTGCGGGCGAGATACTCTTGGTAGCTTGCCAGACTCTCTGAGAGGGGCAGAGGAATCAAACCTGGTTCGGCGGGGTGCAAGGCAAATGCCCTACCTGCTGTGTTGTCACTCCAGCCCTTCTAAGAAAATACCTCAAGTAATCTTACTTCTACTGACAAAATTTTAATCACCTGACTTTCAAAATGAGCCTTTTATGGGGGGCAGGGGTGAAACACTGGACAGCACCCAAGGTTTACTCCTGGCTCTGAGCTTAGAAATCACTGTTGGCAGTGCTCAGGGATTAAATCCTGGTCAACTGTATGCAAGGCAAGCGTCCTATCCACTCTAATCTCTCTGACCCCAGAAAATATTACTGTATGAAGTTTTTTTCCCTATACATACTGAGTACCACCACATTGTGTGGTTTCATGATTCATGTTTCAGTAATCAAAAATTAAAGACATTCAGGACCAGAGTGATAGTACAGAGGGTAGGGCATTTGCCTTACCCAAGGCTGACCCAGGTTAGATCCCTGGCATCCCATAAGGACCCCCGAGCCCTCCATATATAATCCCTGAGTACAGAGTCAGGAGTAAGCTCTGAGCACTACCAGGTGTGGCTGAAAAGAAAAAGCAAAAATAAATTACAGACATTCATGTAAAATAACATAATCTAGTATATTTATCTTAAAATTTATCAGTTCTCCTTTACGAAGGCCTAAGTCTTCATTTTTAAATATAATTTCTTTACTGTTTAGAGAATGTCCTTTAGCCTCTTTAGGATATGTTTTCTAGCAACAAATTTGTTGCTTTTCCTTCAGTTAAAAAATGTCTTTATGGGGCTGGAGCAATAGCACAGCGGGTAGGGCATTTGCCTTGCACTCGACCAACCCGGGTTCGATTCCCAGCATTCCACATGGTCCCCTGAACACCGCCAGGAGTGATTCCTGGGTGCAAAACCAGGAGCAACACCTGAGCATCTCCGGGGGTGACCCCAAAAGAAAGAAAAGTCTTTATTTTCCCTTCATCCGAAAGAAAACAATACCCAAGCTTGGTGGTTGCCAGTTCTTTTCTTCCTGTAATTAACAAGTGATGGTGGTCTTCCTTTTGGCCTAAATGGCTTAAGGTGTTAAATCTGTTGTCATTAGAAATTATCTTTATTCTCTACTGCTATCAAGATGTTTTAGGTTTCCAGAGCTCAACTTCACTCTGTGGTAGAGTGATACTTCACCACTGAGTCTTTCCAAAGATGTATCTTGTATTTTATATCAGTCAATGAAATTCTCATTTCTGATTTCTGTTTACAACTTCTTTTACTCTTTTTGTTTGTTTTATGGGAGCCACACCCAGCTATGCTCAGGACTTACTACTGACTCCAGGCTTAGGAATTACTCCCGGCAGGGCACAGGGAACCACATATGGGGCTGGGGATCCAACACAGGTTGGTTACCTATAAGACATGTGCCCTACACTTGTTCTGTCTCTCCGGCCCTTTTTTCATCATTTTTATATGTTTCACTGAATATTTTTCTGTTTGGGGGCCACACCCAACAGTGCTCAGGGCTTACTCCTGGCTCTGCACTCAGGGATCACTCCTGGTGCAGTTCAGGAGACCACACAGGATACTAAGGATCAAACAGGGTGGCTGCATACAAGACAGATGCCCTGACCATTGTACTATCTTTCTGGCCCCTGTTTGACTAATTTCTTGTTTGACTATTTTGACTAATGATTGCCTTTTTTGTCATACCAGCATCTGATATGTGTGCACTTATGCATATATATGTATATATTGATTGTCTTTTTCTATTTATCTTGTGATTTTCCTACAGGTCGGTATAGCGAGTGGTTGTCTATTACATGACGGACACTATGTTATGAGGCTTGACATTTAGCTTTATTGCTGTCGGCCGGGTGGGCACTCAGCTCCCCATTAGCCATGCTGACTAAGCAAATACCTTCTGGTGATCTGTTTTATGTTTGGCATTTTTATGCTTTTACTGGAAGTTCTGCAGATTAAAGTGGCCTCAAGCAGTGCTCAGGTCCTCCTGTCCAGAGATCCCTATGAAAGAAACGTGTTACGGAGGAAATATGGTGGTTGGGTAGGCTGCGTTCAGACACGAGTTCCAGAGCTGACATAATGACATGACTTCATGTTAATGAGCAAATAATATACATTCAGGAAAAAATATGAGGGAATAAATTCCGTTTTGCGATTGTTAATGGAGGATTTTTTTTTCTTTTTGGGTCACACCTGGCAATGCACAGGGGTTACTCCTGGCTTTGCACTCAGGAATTACTCCTGGCGGTGCTCAGGGGACTATATGGGATGCTGGAACTGGAACCCAGGTCGGCTGCGTGCAAGGCAAACGCCCTACCTGCTATGCTATGGCTCCATCCCCTGTTGATGGAGGTTCTTAAAGTTCATTCACCTCAAATGGATAGATGCGGTACTGATTGTGAAAATGACCAGTTAAAAACCTAGGGTGAAGGTTAGGGCTAAAGCAGATATTAAATAATCGCTTAAAGTCTGTGCTGTAGCATAAGAGGAAAAGGCAGAACCCAGGACACCAAGAATCCACTGTTTCCATCCCTTCTTTCTTCCCTGACTCCCTCACTCAGGGAACTCAACCACCTCCTGAAAAGAGCCAGACCTTCCTGTTCCTCTGCCACTCTAAACTCAGATTATTAAGGACCTGCTCTCCCACAGCTGCCAAATAAGCCATCTAGTTTGCAGACCACTTTTTCTAGGAGCTTTGCTTTTCCTCGTGGTTATTTAATTGTGTGCTTCGCTCACGGCACAAGTTCTAGGCAATTAGAAAAGTCTGTGGCTATGACAACATGTCATTTATCTTCTTCACTCACTCCCTGCCTCTCCTCTCCCCTCCCAGTGCTGGCGGAAGGTGATGGGCACCTCTCTGAGTGCCAACAGCCACCCTCTCTCCCAGAGTGCGCCAACAGGACTCAACCACACGGGCTGCTCGGAGCGCACGCGTGGTGCTGGTGAGTTGCATGCCTCCCTTGTTTATTCTCTGGCATCCTGGCAAGAAGGACGAACGTGTTGCAGACTCCTACGTCCTCCTGGGTGGCAGGAGAAGCTTGGAGATGAGAGATGGTTTCTCATCTCCATTTACAGTTGTCTCATCACTTCGATTATGAGTGGTCCCTAACACCCAAAGGAAGAGAACTCCAGGCAAAGGTTCATCGTTTGAGCCCCAACCCTGAGTCCACTCATTTATTTTGAGTGGAACTACTGACCATTGCTTGGGTTCTGTAGTGGGCAGCATCTGTAACACATAGAGAGCATGTTAGATACTCTAACCTCTCAAGTGCGAAACGTGGGTACTGTCTCCATTGAGGACTCTTACTGGCAGCCTCTCTGCACCCCTTTCATAAACAACAGCAATGACTATCAAATCACATAATCATTCATGAAGAGGCTGGGCTTTTTTTTTTTTTTGCTAAACTGAAACTGATTCCCAAGAGTCAGATAGGAGAGGAGCATCTCATGAGCAGCTACTTCCTCTCCTCACCCGGGGCCCGGAAGAACTGCCCGTGCTAGAACTGTACCAGGTTTCTGGTAGGAAGACATGTTGGAGGTCAGAGCTTGAGAAGGTGAACATTATGGTAAATAGTAGCCTTAAAAATCATAAAAGTAGGCCAGAGGACAGTACAGCAGGTAGAGAGCTTGCCTTGCATGTAGTCAACCCAAGTTCAATCCCCAGAACCCCATATCGGCCCCTGAGCACAGCCAGAAGTGATCCCAAAGTGCAGAGCCAGGAGTAATTCCTGAGCACTGCTGGGTGTAGCCCCCAAACAGAACAAAGTCACAGTATCATCCATCTGGCAAAATCCATTTTTTAAGGACAAAGTCCCAGGTAGGGTTGAAAAAGCAAGCAGCATTCTCAAAGATGCATCATCGTGAGTCTAGAGAGATAGTACAACAGGTAGGGCGCTTGCCTTGCACGCAGCTGACCAGGGCTCGATCCCTGGCATCCCATTCAGTCCCCTGAGCACTGCCAGAAGTGATTCTGGAGGCAGAACTAGGAGTAACCCCTGAGTATCAGCGGGTGCAGCCCAAACACAATAACAGAGATGCATCATTGCATCCTCATTTTGGAGTTGCAGGGGGCTGACACTCCTGGCTGTCCGCACGTTGGTCCTGTTGTAGCTAAGGACCGCGAGGAAGC